>NC_091204.1:33566339-33920693 GCF_040958095.1 Procambarus clarkii | reverse complement strand
GTAGAAGGGGGCTGGAGTTACAGGTCCAGCATCAACCCTCTGCCGGTAGGGGGGCTGGAGTCTTCATTTCCAGGACCAACCCCTGCCAGTAGAGGGGAGGGCTGGCGCTACAGATCCAGCACCAACCCCTGCCACTAAAGGGGGGAGGTCTGGAACTACAGGTCCAGCACCAACCCCCTGCCACAAAAGGGGGGGAGGTCTGGAACTACAGGTCCAGCACCAACCCCCTACCAGTAGACGGGGGCTGGAGCTACAGGTCCAGCACCAACCCCCTGCCATTAGAGTGTGGCTGGAGCTACAGGTCTATCACCAACCCCCTGCCAATAGAGAGGGGCTGGAGTTACAGGTTCAGGAGCAACCCCACCCTGCCCGTAGAGGGGGCTGCCGCTACAGGTCCAGCACCTACCGCCTGCCAGTAGAGGGGAGCTAGATCTACAGGTCCAGCACCAACCCCCTGCTAGTAGAGGGGGGCTGGAGCTACAGGTCCAGGACCAACCCCATGCCAATAGGGGGGCTGGAGCTACAGGTCCAGCACCATCCCCCTGCCAGTAGAGGGGGTCTGGAGATACAGGTCCAGGACCAACCCACCCTGCCCGTAGAGGGGGCTGCAGCTACAGGGCAGCTACACCAACCCCCTGCCAGTAGAGGGTGGGGCAAGAGCTACAGGTCCAGCACCAACCTCCTGCCAGTAGAGGGGGGCTGGAGCTACAGGTCAAGCACCAACACCCTGCCAGTAGAGGGGGGGCTGGATCTAGAGGTCCAGCACCAACCTCCTGTCAGTAGAGGGGGGCTGGAGCTACAGGTCCAGCACCAAACCCCTGCCAGTAGAGGGGGGCTGGAGCTACAGGTTCAGATCCAACCCCCTGCCAGTAGAGGGGGGCCGGAGCTACAGTTCCAGCACCAACCCCCCTCCTAGTAGAGGGGGGGCTGGAGTTACAGGTCCAGCACCAACCCCCTGTTAGTAGAAGGGGGCTGGAGCTACAGGTCCAGCACCATCCCCCTGCCAATAGAGGGGGGTTGGAGTTACAGGTTCAGGACCAACCCCACCCTGCTTGTAGTGGGGGCTGCAGCTACAGGTCCAGCACCAACCCGGCCCTGCCTGTAAAAGGCGCGGCTAGAGCTACAGGTCCAGCATCAACCCCTGCCAGTAGAGGAGGGCTTGAGCTATAAGGCCAGCACCAACCCCCCGCTAGTAGAGGGGGCTGGAGCTACAGGTCCAGCACCAACCCCTGCCAGTAGAGGGGGCTGGAGCTACAGATTCAGGGTCAACCCCCTGCCAGTAGAGGGGGCTGGAGCTACAGATTCAGGGCCAACCCGCTGCCAGTAGAGGAAGGCTGGAGCTAAAGGTCCAGCACCAACCCCCTGCCAGTGGAGGTGTGGGTGGAGAGGGGCCTAGAGATTCAGGTCAAGCAGGAACCCCCTGCCAGTAGAGAGCGGGCTTGAGCTATAGGTCCAGCATCAACCCCCTGCCAGTAGAGGGGGCTGGAGCTACAGATCCAGGGCCAACCCCCTGCCAGTAGAGGAGTGCTTTAGCTACAGATGCAGGAGAACCCCCCCCTGCCAGTAGAGGGGGGCTGGATCTACAGGTCCAGCACCAATCTCCTGCCAGTAGAGGGGGGGGGGCGGGGCTGGAGCTACAGGTGCAGCACCTACCCCCTGCCAGTAGAGGGGGGTGGAGCTATAGATCCAGCACCAACCCTCTTCCAGTAGAAGGGGGCTTGAGCTACAGATCCAGCACCAACCCTCTTCCAGTAGAGGGGACTGGAGCTACAGGTCCAGCACCAACCCCCTGCCAGTAGAGGCGGACTGGAGCTACAGGTCCAGTACCAACCCCTGCCAGTAGAGGGGGGCTGGAGCTACAGGTCCAGCACCAACCCCTGCCAGTAGAGAGGGCTGGAGCTACAGATTCAGGGCCAACCCCCTGCCAGTAGAGTGTGGCTGGAGCTACAGGTCTAGCACCAACCCCTGCCAGTAGAGGGGGGCTGGGGTTACAGGTCCAGGACCAACCCCGCCCTGCCCGAAGAGGGGGCTGCAGCTACAGGTCCAGCACCAACCCCTGCCAGTAGAGAGGGCTGGAGCTACAGATTCAGGGCCAACCCCCTGCCAGTAGAGGGGAGCTAGAGCTACAGGTCCAGCACCAACCCCCTGCTAGTAGACGGGGGCTGGAGCTACAGGTCCAGGATCAACCCATGCCAATAGAGGGGGGCTGGAGCTACAGGTCCAGCACCATCCCCCCTGCCAGTAGAGGGGGGCTGGAGCTATAGGTCCAGCATCAACCCCCTGCCAGTAGAGGGGGGGAAGGAACTGCAGGTTCAGCACCAACCTTCTGCCAGTAGAGGGAGGCTGGAGCTCCAGATCCAGCGCCAACTCCCTGCCAGTAGAGCGGAGCTTGAGCTACAGTTCCAGCACCAACCCCCCTACTAGTAGAGGAGGGCTGGAGTTACAGGTCCAGCACCAACCCCCTGCCAGTAGAAGGGGGCTGGAGCTACAGGTCCAGCACCATCTCCCTGCCAGTAGAGGGGGGTTGGAGTTACAGGTTCAGGACCTACCCACCCTGCCCGTAGAGGGGGCTGCAGCTACAGGTCCAGCACCAACCCCCTGCCAGTAAAAGGCGGGGCTAGAGCTACAGGTCCAGCATCAACCCCCTGCCAGTAGAGGGGGCTGGAGCTACAGATTCAGGGCCAACCCCCTGGCTATAGAGGATGGCTGGAGCTACAGGTCCATCTCCAACCCCCTGCCAGTAGAGGTGGGGGGGGCCTAGAGCTTCAGGTCTAGCAGGAAACCCCCTGCCTGGAGCTACAGGTCCAGCACCAACCCCCTGCCAGTAGAGAGGGGGCTTGAGCTATAGGTCCAGCATCAACCCTCTGCCAGTAGAGGGGGGCTGGAGCTACAGGTCCAGCACCATCCCCCTGCCAGTAGAGGAGGCTGGAGCTACAGGTCAAGCACCAACCCACTGCCAGTAGAGGGGGCTGGAGCTACAGGTTCAGCACCAACCCCCTGCCAGTAGAGGGGGGGGGGGCTGGAGCTACAGGTCCAGCACCAACCCCCTGCCAGTAGAGGGGGGGGGCTGGATCTACAGGTTCAGCACCAACCCCTTGCCAGAAGAGGGAGGGGGGGGGGGCTGGACCTACAGGTCCAGGACCAACTGCCCCCTGCCAGTAGAGGGGGCTGGAGCTACAGGTCCAGCATCAACCCGGTGCCAGTAGAGGGGGCTGGAGCTACAGGTCCAGCACCAATCCCCTGCCAGGAGAGGGGGCTGGAGCTACAGATTCAGGGCCAACCCCCTGCCAGTAGAGGGGAGCTAGAGCTACAGGTCCAGCACCAACCCTCTGCCAGTAGAGAGGGGGAAGGAACTGCAGGTTCAGCACCATCCCCCTGCCAGTAGAAGGGGGCTGGAGTTACAGGTCCAGCATCAACCCTCTGCCGGTAGAGGGGGGCTGGAGTCTTCATTTCCAGGACCAACCCCCTGCCAGTAGAGGGGAGGGCTGGCGCTACAGATCCAGGGTCAACCCCCTGCCAGTAAAAGGGAGCTGAAGCTACAGGTTCAGCACCAACCCCCTGCCAGTAGAGGGGGCTGGAGCTACAGGTCCAGCACCAATCCCCTGCCAGTAGAGGGGGGAGGCTGGAGCTACAGGTCCAGGACCAACCCCCTGCCAGTAGAGGGGGGCTAGAGCTACAGATTCAGGGCCAACCCCCTGCCAGCAGAGGGGGGGTGGAGCTACAGGTGAAGCACCAAATCCCTGCCAGTAGAGGGGGGCTGGAGCGACAGGTCCAGCACCAACCCCCTGCCAGTAGAGTGGGGCTGGAGCTACAGGTCCAGCACCAACCTCCTGCCAGTGGAGGGGGCCTGGAGCTACAGGTCCACTACCAACCCCCTGCCAGTAGAGGGGGGGGCTGGAGCTACAGGTCCAGCTCCAACCCCCTGCCAGTAGAGGGGGGAGGCTGGAGCTACAGGTCCAGCACCAACCCCCTGCCTGTAGAGGGGGGAGGCTGGAGCTACAGGTCCAGCTCCAACCCCCCCCCCCCTGCCGGTAGAGGTGGGCTGGAGCTACAGGTCCAGCACCAACCCCCTGCCAGTAGAGGGGGGCTGGAGCTACAGGTCCAGCACCAACCCCCTGCCAGTAGAGGGGGGCTGGAGCTACAGGTCCAGCACCAACCCCCTGCCAGTAGAGGAGGGCTGGAGCTATAAGGCCAGCCCCAACCCCCCGCTAGTAGAGGGGGGCTGGAGCTACAGGTCCAGCACCAACCCCCTGCCAGTAGAAGGGGACTAGAGCCACAGGTCCAGCACCAACCCCCTGCCAGTAGAGGGGGGCTGGACCTACAGGTCCAGCACCTACCGTCTGCCAGTAGAGGGGGGCTGGAGCTACAGGTCCAGCAGCATCCCCTGCCACTAGAGGGGGGCTGGGGTCAACACATCCAACACCAACCCCCTGCCAGTAGAGGGTGGGGGGGTGCTGGAGCTGCAGGTCCAGCACCAATCCCCTGCCAGTAGAGGGGGGCTGGAGCTACAGGTCCAGCACCAACCCCCTGCTAGTAGAAGGGGACTGGAGCTACAGGTCCAGAACCAACCCCCCTTCCAGTGGGGGGGGGGGCTGGAGTTTCAGGTCCAGCACCAACCCCCTGCCACTAAAGGGGGGGAGGTCTGGAACTACAGGTCCAGCACCAACCCCTGCCAGTAGACGGGGGCTGGAGCTACAGGTCCAGCACCAACCCCCTGCCAGTAGAGTGTGGCTGGAGCTACAGGTATATCACCAACCCCCTGCCAATAGAAGGGGGCTGGAGTTACAGGTTCAGGACCAACCCCACCCTGCCCGTAGAGGGGGCTGCCGCTACAGGTCCAGCACCTACCCCCTGCCAGTAGAGTGGGGCTGGAGCTATAGGTCCAGGACCAACCCCATGCCAATAGATGGGGGGCTGGAGCTACAGGTCCAACACCAACCCCCCCTGCCAGTAGAGGGGGGCTGGAGCTATAGGTCCAGCACCAACCCCCTGCCAGTAGAGTGGGGCTGGAGCTACAGGTCCAGCACCAACCTCCTGCCAGTAGAGGGGGCCTGGAGCTACAGGTCCACTACCAACCCCCTGCCAGTAGAGGGGGGGGCTGGAGCTACAGGTCCAGCTCCAACCCCCTGCCAGTAGAGGGGGGAGGCTGGAGCTACAGGTCCAGCACCAACCCCCTGCCTGTAGTGGGGGGCTGGAGCTATAGGTCCAACACCAACCCCCCCTGCCAGTAGAGGGGGGCTGGAGCTATAGGTCCAGCATCAACCCCCTGCCAGTAGAGGAGGCTGGAGTTTCAGGTCCAGCACCAACCCCGGCCAGTAGAGGGGGGGGGGGAGGTCTGGAACTACAGGTCCAGCACCAACCCCCTGCCAGTAGAGGGGGCTGGAGCTACAGATTCAGGGCCAACCCCCTGCCAGTAGAGGAAGGCTGGAGTTAAAGGTCCAGCACCAACCCCCTGCCAGTTGAGGTGGGGGGGCCTAGAGCTTCAGGTCAAGCAGGAACCCCTGCCTGGAGAGGGGCCTGGAGCTACAGGTCCAGCACCAACCCCCTGCCAGTAGAGAGCGGGCTTGAGCTATAGATCCAGCATCAACCCCCTGCCAGTAGAGGGGGGCTGGAGCTACAGGTCCAGCACCATCCCCCTTCCTGTAGAGGAGGCTGGAGCTGCAGGTCAAGCACAACCCCCTGCCAGTAGAGTGGGGGGGGGGGCTGGAGCTACAGGTCCAGCACCAACCCCCTGCCAGTAGAGGGGGGGGGGGCTGGAGCTACAGGTCCAGCACCAACCCCCTGCCAGTAGAGGGGTGGGCTGGAGCTGCAGGTCCAGCACCAACCCCTTGCCAGAAGAGGGAGGGGGGGGGGCTGGACCTACAGGTCCATGACCACCCCCCTACCAGTAGAGGGGGCCTGGAGCTACAGGTCCAGCACCAACCCCCTGCCAGTAGAGGGGGGGCTGGAGCTACAGTTCCAGCACCAACCCCCCTCTTAGTAGAGGGGGGGCTGGAGCTACAGGTCCAGCACCATCCCCCTGCCAGTAGAGGGGGTTTGGAGTTACAGGTTCAGAACCAACCCCACCCTGCCCATAGAGGGGGCTGCAGCTACAGGTCCAGCACCAACCCCCTGCCAGTAAAAGGCGGGGCTAGAGCTACAGGTCCAGCATCAACCCCCCTGCCAGTAGAGGGGGCTTGAGCTACAGATTCAGGGCCAACCCCCTGCCAGTAGAGGGGGGCTTGAGCCCCTCTACTGGCAGAAGGGCCAGTAGAGGGGGTGTTCTGGTCCAACACCAACCCCCTGCCAGTAGAGGGCGGAGTGGAGCTACAGATTCAGGGCCAACCCCCTGGCTATAGAGGATGGCTGGAGCTACAGGTCCATCTCCAACCCCCTGCCAGTAGAGGTGGGGGGGGGGGCCTAGAGCTTCAGGTCTAGCAGGAACCCCCTGCCTGGAGAGGGGCCTGGAGCTACAGGTCCAGCACCAACCCCTTGCCAGTAGAGAGGGGGCTTGAGCTATAGGTCCAGCATCAACCCCCTGCCAGTAGAGGAGGGCTGGAGCTATAAGGCCAGCCCCAACCCCCCGCGGTTAGAGGGGGGCTGGAGCTACAGGTCCAGCACCAACCCCCTGCCAGTAGAAGGGGACTAGAGCTACAGGTCCAGAACCAACCCCATTCCAGTAGAGGAGGGGCTGGAGCTACAGGTCCAGCACCAACCCCCTGCCAGTAGAGGGGGGCTGGAGCTACAGGTCCAGCAGCATCCCCTGCCAGTAGAGGGGGGCTGGGTCAACACATCCAACACTAACCCCCTGCCAGTAAGGGGGGGGGGTGCTGGAGCTGCAGGTCCAGCACCAATCCCCTGCCAGTAGAGGGGGGCTGGAGCTACAGGTCCAGCACCAACCCCCTGCCAGTAGAAGGGGACTGGAGCTACAGGTCCAGAACCAACCTCCTTCCAGTAGAGGGGGGGCTGGAGTTTCAGGTCCAGCACCAACCCCCTGCCACTAAAGGGGGGGGAGGTCTGGAACTACAGGTCCAGCACCAACCCCCTGCCAGTAGACGGGGGCTGGAGCTACAGGTCCAGCACCAACCCCCTGCCATTAGAGTGTGGCTGGAGCTACAGGTCTATCACCAACCCCCTGCCAATAGAGGGGGCTGGAGTTACAGGTTCAGGACCAACCCCACCCTGCCCGTAGAGGGGGCTGCCGCTACAGGTCCAGCACCTACCCCCTGCCAGTAGAGGGGAGCTAGAGCTACAGGTCCAGCACCAACCCCCTGCTAGTAGAGGGGGGCTGGAGCTACAGGTCCAGGACCAACCCCATGCCAATAGAGGGGGGGCTGGAGCTACAGGTCCAGCACCATCCCCCTGCCAGTAGAGGGGGGCTGGAGCTATAGGTCCAGCATCAACCCCCTGCCAGTAGAGGAGGGCTGGAGCTACAGGTCCAGCACCAACCCCCTGCCAGTAGAGGGGGGCTGGAGTTACAGGTCCAGGACCAACCCCACCCTGCCCGTAGAGGGGGCTGCACCTACAGGGCAGCTACACCAACCCCCTGCCAGTAGAGGGGGGGGCTAGAGCTACAGGTCCAGCACCAACCTCCTGCCAGTAGAGGGGGCTGGAGCTACAGGTCAAGCACCAACACCCTGCCAGTAGAGGGGGGCTGGATCTAGAGGTCCAGCACCAACCTCCTGTCAGTAGAGGGGGGCTGGAGCTACATGTCCAGCACCAAACCCCTGCCAGTAGAGGGGGGCGGGAGCTACAGGTTCAGATCCAACCCCCTGCCAGTAGAGGGGGGCTGGAGCTACAGTTCCAGCACCAACCCCCCTCCTAGTTGAGGGGGGCTGGAGTTACAGGTCCAGCACCAACCCCCTGTTAGTAGAAGGGGGCTGGAGCTACAGGTCCAGCACCATCCCCCTGCCAATAGAGGGGGGTTGGAGTTACAGGTTCAGGACCAACCCCACCCTGCCCGTAGTGGGGGCTGCAGCTACAGGTCCAGCACCAACCCGCTGCCTGTAAAAGGCGCGGCTAGAGCTACAGGTCCAGCATCAACCCCCTGCCATTAGAGGGGGCTGGAGCTACAGATTAAGGGCCAACCCCCTGCCAGTAGAGGGGGCTGGAGCTACAGATTCAGGGCCAACCCCCTGCCAGTAGATTAAGGCTGGAGCTAAAGGTCCAGCACCAACCCCCTGCCAGTGGAGGTGGGGGGGGGGGCCTAGAGCTTCAGGTCAAGCAGGAACCCCCTGCCTGGAGAGGGGCTTGGAGCTACAGATCCAGCACCAACCCCCTGCCAGTAGAGAGCGGGCTTGAGCTATAGATCCAGCATCAACCCCCTGCCAGTAGAGGGGGGCTGGAGCTACAGATCGAGGGCCAACCCCCTGCCAGTAGAGGAGTGCTTTAGCTACAGATGCAGGACCACCCCCCCCCCCTGCCAGTAAAGGGGGGCTGGATCTACAGGTCCAGCATCAACCTCCTGCCAGTAGAGGGGGGGGGAGGGCTGGAGCTACAGGTGCAGCACCTACCCCCTGCCAGTAGAGGGGGCTGGAGCTATAGATCCAGCACCAACCCTCTTCCAGTAGAAGGGGGCTTGAGCTACAGGTCCAGCACCAACCCTCTACCAGTAGAGGGTACTGGAGCTACAGGTCCAGCACCAACCCCCTGCCAGTAGAGGCGGACTGGAGCTACAGGTCCAGCACCAACCCCTGCCAGTAGAGGGGGGCTGGAGCTACAGGTCCAGCACCAACCCCCTGCCAGTAGAGAGGGCTGGAGCTACAGATTCAGGGCCAACCCCCTGCCAGTAGAGTGTGGCTGGAGCTACAGGTCTAGCACCAACCCCCTGCCAGTAGAGGGGGGCTGGAGTTACAGGTCCAGGACCAACCCCACCCTGCCCGAAGAGAGGGCTGCAACTACAGGTCCAGCACCAACCCCCTGCCAGTAGAGGGGGGGCTAGAGCTACAGGTCCAGCACCAACCCTGCCAGTAGAGAGGGCTGGAGCTACAGATTCAGGGCCAACCCCCTGCCAGTAGAGGGGAGCTAGAGCTACAGGTCCAGCACCAACCCCTGCTAGTAGACGGGGGCTGGAGCTACAGGTCCAGGATCAACCCCATGCCAATAGAGGGGGGCTGGAGCTACAGGTTCAGCACCATCCCCCCTGCCAGTAGAGGGGGGCTGGAGCTATAGGTCCAGCATCAACCCCCTGCCAGTAGAGGAGGTCTGGATCTACAGGTCCAGCACCAACCCCCTGCCAATAGAGCAGGGCTGGGGCTACAAGTCCAACACAAACCCCCTGCGAGGAGAGGGGGGGGGGGCTGGAGCTACAGGTGCAGCACCAACCCCCTGCCAGTAGAGGGGGGCTGGAACTACAGGTCCAGCACCCACCCCTTGCCAGTAGAGGAGTCTGGAGCTACAGGTACAGCACCATCCCCCCTGCCAGTAGAGGGGGGCTGGAGCTATAGGTCCAGCATCAACCCCCTGCCAGTAGAGGAGGTCTGGATCTACAGGTCCAGCACCAACCTCCTGCCAGTAGAGGGGGGCTGGAGCTACAGATTCAGGGCCAACCCCCTGCCAGTAGAGGAGGGGAAGGAACTGCAGGTTCAGCACCAACCTCCTGCCAGTAGAGGGGGGCTGGAGCTACAGATCCAGCGCCAACTCCCTGCCAGTAGAGGGGAGCTGGAGCTACAGGTGCAGCAACAACCCCCTGCCAGTAGAGGGGGGCTGGAGCTACAGTTCCAGCACCAACCCCCCTCCTAGTAGAGGAGGGCTGGAGTTACAGGTCCAGCACCAACCCCCTGCCAGTAGAAGGGGGCTGGTGCTACAGGTCCAGCACCATCTCCCTGCCAGTAGAGGAGGGTTGGAGTTACAGGTTCAGGACCTACCCACCCTGCCCGTAGAGGGGGCTGCAGCTACAGGTCCAGCACCAATCTCCTGCCAGTAGAGGGGGGGCTGGAGCTACAGGTCCAGCACCAACCCCCTGCCAGTAGAGGGGGGGGGGGCTGGAGCTACAGGTCCAGCACCATCCCCCGGCCAGTAGAGGGGGGGCTGGAGGTACAGGTACAACACGAACCCCCTGCCAGTAAAGGGGGGCTGGAGCTACTGGTCCTGCATCGACCCCCTGCCAGTAGAAGAGGGGCAGGAACTATAGGTCCAGCACGAACCCCCGGCCAGTAGAAGGATAGCTGAAGCTACAGGTCCAGCACCAACCCCCGGCCAGTAGAAGGATAGCTGGAGCTACTGGTCCAGCACCAACCCCTTGCCAGTAGTGTGGGGCTGGAGCTACAAGTCCAACACCAACCCCCTGCAAGTAGAGGAGGGCTGGAGCTACAGGTCCAGCACCCCCCCCCCCATCCTGCCAGTAGAGGGGGCTGGAGCTACAGATCCCGCACCAACCCCCTGCCAGTAGAGGGGTCTGGAGCTACAAGTCCAACACCAACCCCCCTGCCAGTAGAGGGGGGCTGGAGCTACAGGTGCAGCACCAACCCCCTGCCAGTAGAGGGGGGGCTGGAAATACAGGTCCAGCACCAACCCCCTGCCAATAGAGCAGGGCTGGGGCTACAAGTCCAACACCAACCCCCTGCGAGGAGAGGGGGGGGCTGGAGCTACAGGTGCAGCACCAACCCCCTGCCAGTAGAGGGGGGCTGGAACTACAGGTCCAGCACCCACCCCTTGCCAGTAGAGGAGTCTGGAGCTACAGGTACAGCACCATCCCCCCTGCCAGTAGAGGGGGGCTGGAGCTATTGGTCCAGCATCAACCCCCTGCCAGTAGAGGAGGTCTGGATCTACAGGTCCAGCACCAACCTCCTGCCAGTAGAGGGGGGCTGGAGTTACAGATTCAGGGCCAACCCCCTGCCAGTAGAGGGGGGGAAGGAACTGCAGGTTCAGCACCAACCTCCTGCCAGTAGAGGGGGGCTGGAGCTACAGATCCAGCGCCAACTCCCTGCCAGTAGAGGGGAGCTGGAGCTACAGGTGCAGCAACAACCCCCTGCCAGTAGAGGGGGGCTGGAGCTACAGTTCCAGCACCAACCCCCCTCCTAGTAGAGGAGGGCTGGAGTTACAGGTCCAGCACCAACCCCCTGCCAGTAGAAGGGGGCTGGTGCTACAGGTCCAGCACCATCTCCCTGCCAGTAGAGGGGGGTTGGAGTTACAGGTTCAGGACCTACCCACCCTGCCCGTAGAGGGGGCTGCAGCTACAGGTCCAGCACCAACCCCCTGCCAGTAAAAGGCGGGGCTAGAGCTACAGGTCCAGCATCAACCCCATGCCAGTAGAGGGGGCTGGAGCTACAGATTCAGGGCCAACCCCCTGGCTATAGAGGATGGCTGGAGCTACAGGTCCATCTCCAACCCCTGCCAGTAGAGGTGGGGGGGGGGGGGCCTAGAGCTTCAGGTCTAGCAGGAACCCCCTGCCTGGAGCTACAGGTCCAGCACCAACCCCCTGCCAGTAGAGAGGGGGCTTGAGCTATAGGTCCAGCATCAACCCCCTGCCAGTAGAGGGGGGCTGGGGCTACAGGTCCAGCACCATCCCCCTGCCAATAGAAAAGGCTGGAGCTGCAGGTCAAGCACCAACCCCCTGCCAGTAGAGGGGGGGGGGCTGGAGCTACAGGTCCAGCACCATCCCCCTGTCATTAGAGTGGGGCTGGAGCTACAGGTCCAGCACCAATCCCCTGCCAGTAGAGGGGGGGGGGCTGGAGCTACAGGTCCAGCACCATCCCCCTGTCAGTAGAGTGGGGCTGGATCTACAGGTCCAGCACCATCCCCCTGTCAGTAGAGTGGGGCTGGAGCTACAGGTCCAGCACCAATCTCCTGCCAGTAGAGGGGGGGGGGCTGGAGCTACAGGTCCAGCACCAACCCCCTGCCAGTAGAGGGGGGGGGGCTGGAGCTACAGGTCCAGCACCATCCCCCAGCCAGTAGAGGGGGGGCTGGAGGTACAGGTACAACACCAACCCCCTGCCAGTAAAGGGGGGCTGGAGCTACTGGTCCTGCATCGACCCCCTGCCAGTAGAAGAGGGGCAGGAACTATAGGTCCAGCACGAACCCCCGGCTAGTAGAAGGATAGCTGAAGCTACAGGTCCAGCACCAACCCCCGGCCAGTAGAAGGATAGCTGGAGCTACTGGTCCAACACCAACCCCTTGCCAGTAGTGTGGGGCTGGAGCTACAAGTCCAACACCAACCCCCTGCAAGTAGAGGAGGGCTGGAGCTACAGGTCCAGCACCCCCCCCCCCCCATCCTGCCAGTAGAGGGGGCTGGAGCTACAGATCCCGCACCAACCCCCTGCCAGTAGAGGGGTCTGGAGCTACAAGTCCAACACCAACCCCCCTGCCAGTAGAGGGGGGCTGGAGCTACAGGTGCAGCACCAACCCCCTGCCAGTAGATGGGGGCTGGAACTACAGGTCCAGCACCCACCCCTTGCCAGTAGTGTGGGGCTGTAGCTACAGGTCCAGCACCAACCCCCTGCCAATAGAGCAGGGCTTGGGCTACAAGTCCAACACCAACCCCCTGCGAGGAGAGGGGGGGGGGCTGGAGCTACAGGTGCAGCACCAACCCCCTGCCAGTAGAGGGGGGCTGGAACTACAGGTCCAGCACCCACCCCTTGCCAGTAGAGGAGTCTGGAGCTACAGGTCCAGCACCAACCCCCTGCCAGTTGAGGGGGAGCCGGGTGCTACACATCAAACACCAACCCCCTCCCAGTAGAGGGGGGGGGGCTGGAGCTACAGATCCAGCACCAACCCCTGCCAGTAGAGGGGGGCTGGAGCTACAGGTCCAGCACCAACCTCCTGCCAGTAGAGGGGGGGCTGGAGCTACAGGTCCAGCACCAAACCCCTGCCAGTAGAGGCTGGAGCTTCAGGTCCAGCACCAACCTCATGCCAGTAGAGGGGGCTGGAGCTACAGGTCCAGCACCAACCCCCTGCCAGTAGAGGAGGGCTGGAGCTACAGGTCCAGCGCCAACCCCCTGCCAGTAGAGGGGGGCTTGAGCTACAGGTCCAGCACCACCCCTCTGCCAGTAGAGAGGGGCTGGAGCTACAGGTCCAGCACCAACCACCTGCCAATAGAGGGAAGGCTGGAGCTACAGGTCCAAGGCCAACCTCCTGCCAGTAGAGGGGGCTGGAGCTACAGGTCCAGCACCAACCCCCTGCCAGTAGAGGGAAGGCTGGATCAACAGGTCCAGGGCCAACCCCCTGCCAGTAGAGATGGGCTGGAGCTACAGGTCCAGTACCAACCCCCAGCCAGTAGAGGGGGGCTGGAGCTACAGGTCCAGCACCAACCCCCTGCCAGTAGAGGGGGGCTGGAGCTACAGGTCCAGCATCAACCCCCTCCCAGTAGAGGGGGGGCTGGACAGCACCAACCCCCTGCCAGTAGAGGGGGGCTGGAGTTACAGGTCCAGCACCTACCCCCTGCCAGTAGAGGGCGCTGGAGTTACAGGTCCAGCACCTACCCCCTGCCAGTAGAGGGGGGCTGAAGCTACAGGTCCAGCACCAACCCCCTGCCAGTAGAGGTGGGGTGGACCTACACGTCAAGCACCAACCCCCTCCCAGTAAAGGGGGGGGGGCTGGAGCAACAGATCCAGCACCAACCCCCTGCCAGTAGAAGGGGGGCTGGAGCTACAGGTCCAGCACTAACCCCCTGCCAGTAGAGGGGGGCTGGAGCTACAGGTCCAGCACCAACCCTCTTCCAGTAGAGGGGGGCTGGAGCTACAGGTCCAGCACCAACCCTCTTCCAGTAGAGGGGGGCTGGAGCTACAGGTCCAGCACCAACCCTCTTCCAGTAGAGGGGGGCTGGAGCTACAGGTCCAGCACCAACCCCCTGCCAATAGAGGGGGGTTGGAACTACAGGTCCAGCACCAACAATCTGCCAGTAGAAGGGGTCCTGGAGCTTCAGGTCCAGCACCAATCCCCTGCCAGTAGAGGGGGGGGGGGCTGGAGCTACAGGTCCAGCACCACCCCTCTGCCAGTAGAGGGGGGCTTGAGCTTTAGGTCCAGCACCAACCCGCTGCCAGTAGAGGGGGGCTGGAGCTACAGGTCCAGCGCCAACCCCCTGCCAGTAGAGGGGGGCTGGAGCTACAGGTCCAGGGCCAACCTCCTGCCAGTAGAGGGGTGCTGGAGCTACAGGTCCAGCACCAACCCCCTGCCAGTAGAGGGGGGGGGGCTGGAGCTACAGGTCTAGCACCACCCCTCTGCCAGTAGAGAGGGGCTTGAGCTTTAGGTCCAGCACCAACCCGCTGCCAGTAGAGGGGGGCTGGAGCTACAGGTCCAGCACCAAACCCCTGCCAGTAGAGGGGGGCTGGAGCTACAGGTCCAGCACCAACCCCCTGCCAGTAGAGGAGGGCTGGAGCTACAGGTCCAGCGCCAACCCCCTGCCAGTAGAGAGGGGCTGGAGCTACAGGTCCAGGGCCAACCCCCTTCCAGTAGAGGGGGGCTGGAGCTACAGGTCCAGCACCACCCCTCTGCCAGTAGAGGGGGGGCTGGAGCTACAGGTCCAGGGCCAACTTCCTGCCAGTAGAGGGGGGCTGGAGCTATAGGTCCAGCACCAACCCCCTGCCAGTAGAGGGAAGGCTGGAGCTACAGGTCCAGCACCAACCCCCTGCCAGTAGAGGGGGGTTGGAACTACTAGCCCTGCACCAAGCCCTGCCAGTAGAGGGGGCTGGAGCTACAGGTCCAGCACCAACCTCCTGCCAGTAGAGGGGGGCTGGAGCTATAGGTCCAGCACCAACCCCCTGCCAGTAGAGGGAAGGCTGGAGCTACAGGTCCAGGGCCAACCTCCTGCCAGTGGAGGGGGGCTGGAGCTACACGTCCAGCACCCACCCCTTGCCAGTAGAGGGGGGCTGGAGCTACAGGTACAACACCAATCCCCTGCCAGTAGAGGGGGGCTGGAGCTGCAGGTCCAGCATCAACCCCCCCCCCCCTGCCAGTAGAGGGGGGCTGGAGCTTCAGGTCCAGGACCAATCCCCTGCCAGCAAAAAGGGGCTGGAGCTACAGGTCCAGCACCCACCGTTTGCCAGTAGTGTGGGGCTGCAGCTACAGGTCCAGCACCAACCCCCCCCCCCCCATCTTGCCAGTAGAGGGGGCTGGAGCTACAGATCCCACACCAACCCCCTGCCAGTAGAGGGGGGCTGGAGCTACAGGTGCAGCACCAACCCCCTGCCAGTAGAGGGGGGCTGGAACTACAGGTCCAGCACCCACTCTTTGCCAGTAGTGTGGGTCTGGAGCTAAAGGTCCAGCACTAACCCCCAGCCAGTAGAGGGGGGCTGGAGCTACACGTCAAGCACCAACCCCCTCCCAGTAGAGGGGGGGGGCTGGAGCTACAGGTGCAGCACCTACCCCCTGCCAGTAGAGGGGGCTGGAGCTACAGGTCCAGCACCAACCTCCTGCCAGTAGAGGGGGGCTGGAGTTACAGGTCTAGCACCAACCCCCTGCCAGCAGAGAAGGGCTGGAGTTACAGGTTCAGGACCAACCCCCTGCCCGTAGAGGGGGCTGCAGCTACAGGTCCAGCATCAACCCCCTGCCAGTAGAGAGGGCTGGAGCTACAGATTCAGGGCCAACCCCTTGCCAGTAGAGTGTGGCTGGAGCTACAGGTCTAGCACCAACCCCCTGCCAGTAGAGGGGGCTGGAGTTACATGTCCAGGACCAACCCCACCCTGCCCGTAGAGGGGGCTGCAGCTACAGGTCCAGCACCAACCCCCTGCCAGTAGAGGGGGGGCTAGAGCTACAGGTCCAGCACCAACCCCCTGCCAGTAGAGGGGGGGCTAGAGCTACAGGTCCAGCATCAACCCCCTGCCAGAAGAGGGGGGCTGGAGTTACAGGTCCAGGACCAACCCCACCCTGCCCGTAGAGGGGGCTGCAGATACAGGTCCAGCACCAACCCCCTGCCAGTAGAGGGGGGGCTAGAGCTACAGGTCCAGCACCAACCCCCTGCCAGTAGAGAGGGCTAGAGCTACAGATTCAGGGCCAACCCCCTGCCAGTAGAGGGGTGGCTGGAGCTACAGGTCCAGCACCAACCCCCTGCCAGTAGAGGGGCGGGGGCTGGAGTTACAGGTCCAGCACCAACCCGCTGCCAGTAGAGGGGGGCTGGAGCTACAGGTGCAGCACCAAACCCCTGCCAGTTGAAGGGGGCTGGAGCTTACAGGTCCAGCACCAACCCCCTGCCAGTAGAGGAGGGCTGGAGCTACAGGTCCAGCGCCAACCTCCTGCCAGTAGAGGGGGCAGGAGATACAGGTCCAGGGCCAACCTCCTGCCAGTAGAGGGAAGGCTGGAGCTACAGGTCCAGGGCCAACCTCCTGCCAGTAGAGGGGGGGCTGGAGCTATAGGTCCAGCACCACCCCTCTGCCAGTAGAGGGGAGCTAGAGCTACAGGTCCAGCATCAACCCCCTGCCAGTAGAGGAGGCTGGAGCTGCAGGTCAAGCACCAACCCCCTGCCAGTTGAGGGGGGCTGGAGCTACAGGTCCAGCACCGACCCCCTACCAGTAGAGGGGGCCTGGAGCTACAGGTTCAGCACCAACCCCCCTCCTATTAGAGGGGGGGCTGGAGTTACAGGTCCAGCACCAACCCCCTGCCAGTAGAAGGGGGCTGGAGCTTCAGGTCCAGCACCATCCCCCTGCCAGTAGTGGGGGGTTGGAGTTACAAGTTCAGGACCAACCCCACCCTTCCCGTAGAGGGGGCTAGAGCTACGTGTCCTGAACCAACCCCCTGTCATTAGAGGGCGGAGTGGAGCTACAGATTCAGGGCCAACCCCCTGGCTATAGAGGATGGCTGGAGCTACAGGTCCATCTCCAACCCCCGGCCAGTAGAGGTGGGGGGGGGGGGGCTAGAGCTACAGGTCTAGCAGGAACCCCCTGCCAGGAGAGGGGGCCTGGAGCTACAGGTCCAGCACCAACCCCCTGCCAGTAGAGAGGGGGCTTGAGCTATAGGTCCAGCATCAACCCCCTGCCAGTAGAGGGGGGCAGGGGCTACAGGTCCAGCACCATCCCCCTGCCAATAGAAGAGGCTGGAGCTGCAGGTCAAGCACCAACCCCCTGCCAGTAGAGGGGGCTGGAGCTACAGGTTCAGCACCAACCCCCTGCCAGTAGATAGGGGGGGGCTGGAGCTACAGGTCCAGCACCAACCCCCTGCCAGTAGAGGGGGGGCTGGAGCTACAGGTCCAGCACCAACCCCCTGCCAGTAGAGGGGGGCTGGAGTTACAGATTCAGGGCCAACCCCCTGCCAGTAGAGGGGGGTGGAGCTACAGGTCCAGTGCCAACCCCCTGCCAGTAGAGGGGGGGCTGGAGCTACAGGTCCAGCACCAACCCCCTGCCAGTAGAGGGGGGCTGGAGCTACAGATCCAGGGCCAACCCCCTGCCAGTAGAGGAGTGCTTGAGTTACAGGTGCAGGACCACCCCCCCCCCTGCCAGTAGAGGAGGGCTGGAGCTAAAGCTACAGCACCAACCTCCTGCCAGACGAGGGGGGCTGGATCTACAGGTCCAGGACCATCCCCACCCCCCTGCCTGTAAAGAGGGGGCTGGAGCTACAGGTTCAGCATCAACCCCCTGCCAGTAGAGGTGGCTGGAGATACAGGTCCAGCATCAACCCCCTGAGAGTAGAGGGGGCTGGAGCTATTGGTCCAGCACCATCTCCTTGACAGTAGAGGGGGCTGGAGCTACAGGTTCAGCACCAACCCCCCTGCCAGTAGAGGGGGGCTAAAGTTACAGGTCCACCACAACCCCCTTCCAGTTGAGGGGGCGAGCTGGAGCTACATGTCCAGCACCAGCCCCCCTGCCAGGAGGGGGGGTGCTGGAGCTACAGGTCCAGCATAATGAGGCTGTCACTGACCACAGGTGATAATGGGGCTGACACTGACCACAGGTGATAATGGGGCTGACACTGACCACAGGTGATAATGGGGCTGACTCTGCCCACTGGTGGTAATGGGGCTGACACTGTCCACAGGTGATAATGGGGCTGACGCTGACCACAGGTGATAATGGGGCTGACACTGACCACAGGTGATAATGGGGCTGACACTGACCACAGGTGATAATGGGGCTGACACTGTCCACAGGTTGAGGACCTCCGCAGGAAGAGGAAGCCCGTCAAGAGGCTGGTGGAGGCTGGCCGGGTGTTGGCCGTCCAGGAAGACCAAGATGGCCGCCGCTCCGCCAGGATAACTCTACAAGACGGACAGCTGTACCTCCACTCACTCCTGCGTCAGCCTACGCCCGCCGACGCTCACACCCTCCAGGTTACTTTATTACACCCACTAGTCTTACTGACATTACTGATTTACTGAGTTATGATAACTAATATGATAACATTTTGTTGTACAGTTATCAGCATGATTTATTTCATTTTCTGCAGGAGAGTGAGGTTGTGGGCGTGCTGGAGCCCTCCTGCACCCTGGCGTTCCTTGACCTCGGGTGGGCGGGGTCAACAAGAGGGCGGGTCACCATCCGGCTGACCCCTGACACTCCGCTGGCCAGACAGTTTGTGTTGTTGTGTACGGGCCAGCGGGGCCACACCTACCGCAACACTAAACTGTTGCGGGTGTGGGGCAAGGGTCAGTCGGGGGAGTGGGTGGCGGGCGGAGACTACGAGAGTAATGATGGTAAGGGAGGAGCTCGACTGCTGCCTGACCTCCAGGGGCAGTACCGGAGGTCAGGCCGGGCAGGAGCTGTGTCGTGCTGGTGGGTGTCGGAGAGTCCCACGAGTGCCCAGTTCATCATCACCACCAGGGACGACCAGGTTTACCAGTGGCCAAATGTCTTCGGTGATGTGGTGAGCGGCCTGGATGTGGTGAGGGCAGCAGTCAACCACAGTGACATTACGGAGGTGACTGTGGTGGACTGTGGTGTTGTGCTGCCACTCTAGTTCACTGTACCACCACCATCACTACTGTGGTGTTGTGTTGCCACTCTAGTTCACTGTACCACCACCATCACTACTGTGGTGTTGTGCTGCCACTCTAGTTCACTGTACCACCACCATCACTACTGTGGTGTTGTGCTGCCACTCTAGTTCACTGTACCACCACCATCACTACTGTGGTGTTGTGCTGCCACTCTAGTTCACTGTACCATCACCATCACTACTGTGGTGTTGTGCTGCCACTCTAGTTCACTATCACCACTACTGTGGTGTTGTGCTGCCACTCTAGTTCACTGTACCACCACTACTGTGGTGCTGTACTGCCACTCTGGTTCACTGTACCATCACCATCACTACTGTGGTGTTGTGCTGCCACTCTAGTTCACTGTACCATCACTACTGTGGTGTTGTGCTGCCACTCTAGTTCACTGTACCACCATCATCACTACTGTGGTGTTGTGCTGCCACTCTAGTTCACTGTACCACCACCATCACTACTGTGGTATTGTGCTGCCACTCTAGTTCACTGTACCACCACCATCACTACTGTGGTGTTGTGCTGCCACTCTAGTTCACTGTACCACCACCATCACTACAGTGGTGTTGTGCTGCCACTCTAGTTCACTGTACCACCATCATCACTACTGTGGTGTTGTGCTGCCACTCTTGTTCACTGTACCACCACCATCACTACTGTGGTGTTGTGCTGCCACTCTAGTTCACTGTACCACCATCATCACTACTGTGGTGTTGTGCTGCCACTCTAGTTCACTGTACCACCATCATCACTACTGTGGTGTTGTGCTGCCACTCTTGTTCACTGTACCACCACCATCACTACAGTGGTGTTGTGCTGCCACTCTAGTTCACTGTACCACCATCATCACTACTGTGGTGTTGTGCTGCCACTCTTGTTCACTGTACCACCACCATCACTACAGTGGTGTTGTGCTGCCACTCTAGTTCACTGTACCACCATCATCACTACTGTGGTGTTGTGCTGCCACTCTAGTTCACTGTACCACCATCATCACTACTGTGGTGTTGTGCTGCCACTCTTGTTCACTGTACCACCACCATCACTACAGTGGTGTTGTGCTGCCACTCTAGTTCACTGTACCACCACCATCACTACTGTGGTGTTGTGCTGCCACTCTAGTTCACTGTACCACCACCATCACTACTGTGGTGTTGTGCTGCCACTCTAGTTCACTGTACCACCACCATCACTACTGTGGTGTTGTGCTGCCACTCTAGTTCACTGTACCACCACCATCACTACTGTGGTGTTGTGCTGCCACTCTAGTTCACTGTACCACCACCATCACTACTGTTGTGTTGTGCTGCCACTCTAGTTCACTGTACCACCACCATCACTACTGTGGTGTTGTGCTGCCACTCTAGTTCACTGTACCATCACTACTGTGGTGTTGTGCTGCCTCTCTAGTTCACTGTACCACCATCATCACCACCACTCCTGCATCACCCTGAACTGCGTGTTTTGATGACAATGTAGTTTAAGGACAGACCTTTATCACTATATCATCATAACTTCACTATCCTTGGTGTTTAACACTTTGGTATCATATACCTGACAATCACGGCTGTATCACCATCAATGCTATATCTTCTCAGTACTGTAACCTATCATTGCTGTATCACTATAGCTTCACTATCACCTCTATATATCACCATCACCTCAGGCCCCACACTTGGGGTCATATACTGACCATGTTGAGTAACAAATTGTTGGTGTCACTATATGACAGCTGTTGTCACTGTTATATCACCAACAGCTCACTATCACATAACACTGTCACTGCTACACCAACATCATTTCACTTTCTCTGCATTATCACCTCACACTGATATTTTTCCTCCTTACATTCACTGATATATCACTATCATTGCTACAACACCAATACCTTACTGTCACTGCTATATCACCACCATACTATCACAGTTATATCACAATCACTCAGGTGTGTTGTGATATTACCATACTGGACCATGGTGTGTTGTGATATTACCATACTGGTCCATGGTGTGTTGTGATATTACCATACTGGTCCATGGTGTGTTGTGATATTACCATACTGGTCCATGGTGTGTTGTGATATTACCATACTGGTCCATGGTGTGTTGTGATATTACCATACTGGACCATGGTGTGTTATGATATTACCATACTGGTCCATGGTGTGTTGTGATATTACCATACTGGTCCATGGTGTGTTGTGATATTACAATACTGGTCCATGGTGTGTTGTGATATTACCATACTGGTCCATGGTGTGTTGTGATATTACCATACTGGACCATGGTGTGTTGTGATATTACCATACTGGACCATGGTGTGTTATGATATTACCATACTGGTCCATGGTGTGTTGTGATATTACCATACTGGTCCATGGTGTGTTGTGATATTACCATACTGGACCATGGTGTGTTGTGATATTACCATACTGGACCATGGTGTGTTATGATATTACCATACTGGTCCATGGTGTGTTGTGATATTACCATACTGGTCCATGGTGTGTTGTGATATTACCATACTGGTCCATGGTGTGTTGTGATATTACCATACTGGACCATGGTGTGTTATGATATTACCATACTGGTCCATGGTGTGTTGTGATATTACCATACTGGTCCATGGTGTGTTGTGATATTACCATACTGGTCCATGGTGTGTTGTGATATTACCATACTGGACCATGGTGTGTTGTGATATTACCATACTGGACCATGGTGTGTTGTGATATTACCATACTGGACCATGGTGTGTTGTGATATTACCATACTGGTCCATGGTGTGTTGTGATACTACCATACTGGTCCATGGTGTGTTGTGATATTACCATACTGGACCATGGTGTGTTATGATATTACCATACTGGTCCATGGTGTGTTATGATATTGCCATACTGGTCCATGGTGTGTTGTGATATTACCATACTGGACCATGGTGTGTTGTGATATTACCATACTGGTCCATGGTGTGTGTTGTGATATTACCATACTGGACCATGGTGTGTTGTGATATTACCATACTGGACTATGGTGTGTTGTGATATTACCATACTGGTCCATGGTGTGTTGTGATATTACCATACTGGTCCATGGTGTGTTGTGATATTGCCATACTGGTCCATGGTGTGTGTTGTGATATTACCATACTGGACCATGGTGTGTTGTGATATTACCATACTGGTCCATGGTGTGTTGTGATATTACCATACTGGTCCATGGTGTGTTGTGATATTACCATACTGGACCATGGTGTGTTGTGGTATTACCATACTGGACCATGGTGTGGTGATATTACCATACTGGTCCATGGTGTGTTGTGGTATTACCATACTGGACCATGGTGTGTTGTGGTATTACCATACTGGTCCATGGTGTGTTGTGATATTACCATACTGGACGATGGTGTGTTGTGGTATTACCATACTGGTCCATGGTGTGTTGTGATATTACCATACTGGACCATGGTGTGGTGATATTACCATACTGGTCCATGGTGTGTTGTGGTATTACCATACTGGACCATGGTGTGTTGTGGTATTACCATACTGGACCATGGTGTGTTGTGGTATTACCATACTGGTCCATGGTGTGTTGTGATATTACCATACTGGTCCATGGTGTGTTGATATTACCATACTGGTCCATGGTGTGTTGTGATATTACCATACTGGTCCATGGTGTGTTGTGATATTACCATTCTGGTCCATGGTGTGTTGTGATATTACCATATGGGTGTGAGGTTATGACCACACATACACCAGTATGATCATACTGTAGCTGGTGTATGATGTGCTCAAACTGTATAGTGATGTCTTGGCTGATTAGCCTAGTGTCATGAATATTAATTTATGTAGTTATTCTTTTTTCGACAACACACTAGTATTAAATGTGTATTGCCAATGTATTCCATATATATCTATGTATATTATATATATTTGTACTATAAGTCCTTGCCATGTATTTGTGGATATATATTAGAAGTCTAGTGAATAGCAGTAGCCTAATGTCATGTAGCTTGAAAAACATCCGTATATACTTATATTATGGAATGCTACATAATGCTGTATAGGAAATATTATGTGAACTATGATGGAGAATGTATAAATTTAAGTCTCGGATGTATTACTGTCATGTATACTGTGTAATTTCCCTTTCATTATTGTTCATTACATTGTCCTCTAACATTAAATTAGATTTTGGCACTGTGAGATGTATACCACATAAACATGGTTTTGATACAAATGTTTTATATATATATACTTTATATTGTATTCATGTATACTTATGTATAATGGCTGGCTGGCAGACGTCTTGAAATCCTCTCTTAACCCCTCCTCCCCTCTCCCGCCAGTGTTACCATGTCTTGCCAATATGAATTCTTTGTTCACATATTTTTATATCATGATATAATCTTTAATGTACTGAATTATTGATATGTATTATTATGTAAGGTTGTGTATTATAGTCTTTATTTTGTTGATATATGAATTAGGAGTTCTTGATCGAGATATGTCTGTATATGAGCTTGAGATATTTGAAAGAGAGGAGTCAGCTGACTCATAGAGGTGGATACAGTGTCGCTCCCGGCCAGCATGGCTCTGGGCGGTCACTCTTTGATTTTCTCAGTTGATTATTATTATTAACATCTTTATAGACAAAAATAATTACAATTTTGCCTAATCTGAAGATTTTGATAAAGTCTTATTAAAGTGAGGATAATGCTGGTATTCACTGTCATGCAGGACAGAGGGTCATACATAAGACAATAGGTCTAAACTGTAGGCTGAAGCACATATATATAATGGTTACAATCAATGTTTTAATGTATGGATATGTGAAAACAACTTTCTATTGTGCACTGCCACACAAGAGCAGGGATGGTTCATAAGTGATGCAGCTTAGAAGTGATATAAATAAAAATTGTTCTTCATTCTTTAAAATGGACAAGCAAATTTTGGATAAATTGTTAGGATGTCGTCCAGAACACCTGAGTCAATAAAATATTTACACAGTTGGTGGTACAAGAGGCCAGGAGGTCTAAAGGCCTTTACGGTTTCACATTCAACAATATAGTGTTCTAGTGAATGCATTAAAGGTTTATCACAGAATTTACAATCTGAGTATTCTGGTAGTGGCTCAGCCTCACTAACCTGCCAGATGTGTCTATAGCCAAGGCGAATTCGCGCAATGACTACATCACACTGCCTGGTTCGGTTACTGTGCTGACCATTCAAATACCTATTATTACAAAACTTGTCATAACTCTTAATACTGCAGCTTTCAGGCCTCTGGGCATTTCTTAGTTCTTCTAAATCTGAAGTAATTTCTTTAATTTGTATGTTATTAATAATTGCATTACATAGTCCAAAGTCATAATCAATGTTTTCTTTCCTACAAGCCTCATTGGCCAATCGATCTACAAAGTCATGTTTTCCAACTCCAACATGGGATGGGATCGACACAAATTTTATACAAGAGTTATTATCATTGGCAAAAATTACATTCCATTTAATATTACAAGCTACTTCCAACATACCCCCCTCCCCGCTCAGCTCGTTGTCGCCGTGTGGGGGCTTAGTGGACGGCTGCCGGAGTGTGATGCTCCTTGGGACAGTCCTCTGTCCTTTTCTAGCCTTTTGCTCCTGCTGCCGTCCTCTCCAATTCTGCTGGGCATCTTTTCCTTTTCCTTCTGTTTCGTTTTTCTCCCCTCTCTTCTCCTATCTGCTTGCCGTTTCCTGCCGACCTTTTGCTCGTTCTGGTTCTTTCCTTGGACTTCTTCTATTTTGACGCCCGGGTGCTTGAGGAGGCATACTCTTGCACCTGTAGAACTGTAGTACCCGACAGCGAGAGCGAGGGGAACCTTTTATTGTCAATCCCCCTTTCGTCACTGAACCCGATCTCGACGGACTGTCGGTTTCTTAAGGTGGCGTTTGTGGGGCGTATACTCACGACGCACCCCTAGGAGGCCCCGGCAAGATCGGCGATAGCTTCTTGTTGGGTGTCCTGCCTCTAATTGTGGCTCCATGGTGGGTGTGGGGGCACATTCGTGAATGAATTCTTCTTTTCGTCATGATGATAACCCCTGTTTCGGCTGCTTCTGGTGTACCTTCTCAGGCTCGTGGGGTGGGCGACCAAGCCCCCGAGTTGGTCCGTATTGGAAGACCGGGCTCTGTAGCCTCCGCTGCATTGGGCCCCGACCTTGCTCCTCCTTTGGCCTCTCTGACTCCTTCCCCTGGCTCCCCTCCCTCCTCTGTGGTTGGGTCGAGCCCCAGGCCCCCAGTGGTGACTACCTCGTCCCCTGGCGCGGCTCCTTCTCTAGTTGTAACTACTGCGCCTTTTAACCCCTCTCTCTCTGGGGGTTCTCACCGCCGTCCTCATCACGGCCGCCCTCGCTCGGTTCCTTCCAGTTCTGCTACCTATCAAGCCTTGTTTGGTCCCGCTTCGTGGGCCAAATATTTTGATCTCCTCCCTCTTGATTCTGCGCCTCCTGACGATTTCTCCCTCCATCGACATCTCGTTGATTCCGTGGATGCCTCCATTACTTTCAACCCCACTCGTCTCGGTACACGTGTCGTTGCTGCTCCTTCTCAGGATGCTGCTTCCCGCTTGGCTGCCTTATCCTGCCTTGGCAAGACCCCTGTTCGGGTCTCGAAGAACGCTCAGTTGAATGCCAGTGTTGGCACTATTTTGCTCCCGCCCTATGTTGCGACCGGTGTTCGGGACCTGCGTGACTGCCACGACGATATTCGACATATCCTTGCTGCCCAGGGCCATTCTATTCTCCAGGTGGACACGTTTACTCGTCCCCCTTGTGGTAGTCGCCGTCAACCCCTCCGGGTTGTGAAGATTACCTTTGATGGTAGGACCCTTCCACCCTCTGTCATTCTTGCTGGTGCCAGGTGCTCTGTCCAGGAGTTCATTCCTTCTCCTCGGCTCTGCAACAAGTGCTGGAGGTTTGGGCATGGTGCCCTCCGCTGCTCCAGGACTGTCTCTCTCTGTCCTTTGTGTGGTGGCGAAGGTCACTCTAAGTCGGAGTGCACTTCTCCCCAGGCTCGTTGCCTCAACTGCGGTGAGGCCCATCCTACCTTCTCCCGTGCGTGTGTCCATTACAAGCTTGAGGCAGCCGTCCTCAACTTGAAGCACCGGGAGCGTTTATCTTTTCCCGAGGCGAGACGCCAGGTTCGCCGGCTCCCGCCTTATGCTAATATCTCTTATGCTCGCGTGTTGCGGTCTTCCTCTCCTCGTCCTTCCCGCCTTCCTCAGACTCACAACCGTTTCCGGGCCTTGGACCCTGATGCGCCCACTGCCCCCTCCTCTGTTCCTTTGGGTTCTCTCCCGAAGGATCCTCCTCGTGGTCCTCTGTCCGGGGTTCCCCTTCCTTCTACCCGGTCTGTCGTGTCTCCTGTGTCTTCTTCCTCGTCCCCCTCCGATCCTCCTTCCCATCCTCTTCCTCCATCTATCGGCTCTCCCCACCGCCTGTCGGTGCGGGCGGATGTCCATCGCTCTCCTAGCGGCCGTCGTGTGTGCTCTCGTTCGGCTTCTCCTGTTGAGACACTGGAATCCGTTGCCCGGTACGTAGTTGCTGGGACACCGGTCTCTTTAAGTCAGAAGCGTAAGCCTGGCTCCTCTCCTTCCTCTTCCCCGGCAGGTAAGAAGGCTTCGCTTTCTTCCTCAGCTCCTACGTCTGGTTCTGTTGCTCCTTCCCCTCCCGTTTCAGTGATTGCGCCCCCTGTTCCTGCTATGGAGGTTTCTTTGGCCCCTGCTTCCCTTTCGGTTGCTGGGGTGCGCTCCCCTCTTTCTACTCCCCCTCTTCCTGCTGCTGTCCTTGACTGCTCCTCTCCGTTGTCTCCTCCTCTTCCTCCTCCGGACCCCGCCCGCCCACCTCTGATCTGTTCTCCCGTTTCCTTCCCTCCGTCTTTGCTCAGTTTACCCATGCCCCCTAACCCTGACTTTGCTGACCCTGATCCCGACCCTGATATTCTTTAACGTGCTCTGTTGCTCTTTCGCCTTGGTTTCTTCCTTGTTCTCTGGTTTTGTCCTTTCTCTTCTCGTCGTTGTCCATTCTTCAATGGAACGTTCGAGGTTATTACGCCAATTTCCTCGAACTCCAACTTCTGATTTCGCAGTTTTCGCCCCTTTGTGTCTGTCTCCAGGAGCCAATGCTTGGTGCTCGTCCTGGTCGTTTTCGTGGCTATTCCTTTCTCTCCCCCCCCCCCCCCCCCCAGCCATTGCTGGGGCTTCTAATTCTTCTGCTCTCTTGATTCATGCTGATGTTCCCTTTGTTCCTTTACTTTTTCCTTCGCCTCTCCATTGTTCTGCTGCTCGTATCTTTGTGGGGAAATGGTACACAGTTTGTTCCATTTATCTCCCCCCGAGTGTCCCGCTCTCTCTTCCTGATTTGAAACACCTCCTAGACTCCTTGCCGGAGCCTGTGCTCCTACTGGGTGACTTCAATTGTCGTCATTCCCTTTGGGGTGACGTTGTGACGAATACCCGGGGTCGCCTCCTTGAGCCGTTTCTCCTCTCTTCTTCCCTGTCTCTTCTGAATTCTGGTGAGCCCACTCATTTGGACTCTCGGACTCGCACCCTTTCTTGTCTTGATCTTTCTCTCTGCTCTTCTTCTCTTTACTTAGATTTCACGTGGCAGGTTCTTCATGACCTCCATGGAAGTGATCATTTCCCCATCCTTGTTTCCTTTTTCTCTTTTCGCCCTTCCCTCTCTTTCCCTAGGTGGCAGTTTGCTAAGGCAGACTGGACCCTATTTACCCTCAGTGCTGCTCTCTCTGGCCTCTCCCTTCTGCCTCTCTCTTGCG
The DNA here is from genome assembly GCF_040958095.1 of Procambarus clarkii. Taxonomy (NCBI): domain Eukaryota; kingdom Metazoa; phylum Arthropoda; class Malacostraca; order Decapoda; family Cambaridae; genus Procambarus; species Procambarus clarkii. The sequence continues at coordinate 33,893,046 of NC_091204.1, read as the reverse complement.
CTCTCCTCCTTTTTCATGACACTGTCTTCAACGCTGCCCTCCGCTCTATTCCTCGCTCTTCCTCTCGGGGTCCGCGGAAGTGCGTTCCCTGGTGGAATGCGGACTGTGCTCGGGCTGTCCGCTGTAAGCGTGCAGCCTGGAAGAGGCACCGCCGTAGGCAGACGACCGATTCTTTTCTTTTCTTTCGGAAAGCGAGTGCGGTGGCCCGTAGGGCCATCCGTACAGCTAAACGTGAATGTTGGGCATCTTATGTCTCAACAGTTACGTCCGAAACCCCTCTGGCCCAGATCTGGAAGCGTATCCGCAAGATAGCGGGTAAGTTCGTTCCCGATGTTTCACCGGTCCTTCACCTCCATGATACTCTTGTGGCGGACCCGTTGCAGGTCGCTTCTGAACTGGGTTCCCACTTTTCTTCTGTTAGCTCTGGTCTTCATCTTCCCCAATCTTTCCTTCTTCGTAAACCTGTCCTTGAGTCTCGTCCTTTAGATTTCTGCACTCATCTTCAGCTTCCCTATAATGATCCCATCTCTCTCTCTGAACTTTGTTCTGCCCTGGCCCTCTGCGGGTCTACGGCGGCGCGCTCCGATGGTATTCATTATGAGATGCTTCGCCATCTCCCTCCGAGCACGTCTCAGTATTTACTGAGTCTGTATAATCGGATCTGGGAGTCGTCGTCAGTCGCTGAGGACTGGCTCGATGCCGTTGTCCTCCCTGTTCGCAAACTGGGGTCTCTGGGTACTTCCCCTAAGGACTTTCGCCCTATTGCTCTCACAAGTTGTGTCTGCAAACTCTTTGAACGTATGGTTAACGTTCGTCTGATGTGGTTCCTGGAACACCATCACCTCCTCTCCCCTTCTCAATTTGGTTTCCGCAAGTGCCGCAGCACGACAGATGTCCTGGTGAACTTGGAGGTCTATATTCGTACTGCTTTTGCTGCGAAGACCTCCGTTGTTGCCGTCCTTTTTGACCTGGAAAAGGCTTACGACACCACTTGGCGTTATCATATCCTATCTCAACTTCATTCTTTTGGCCTTCGTGGTCATCTCCCTCTCTTTCTCCGCAGCTTCCTCTCTCGTCGTTCCTTTCGGGTGCGCCTTGGTACCGCTCTCTCTCCCTCTTTTCAGCAATACGAAGGTGTGCCCCAGGGTAGTGTTCTGAGCACTACTCTTTTTCTGGTTGCCCTCAATAGTCTTCTTTCCTCTCTTCCTTCTGGTGTCTTCTCCGCTCTCTATGTCGATGATCTTACCCTTTGTTGTCAGGGTGATGATTCGCCTCTCCTTCAACGCCGGCTTCAACTTGCAATTGATGCCGTGTCGTCTTGGGCCACAGATCATGGCTTCAAGTTCTCTACTTCTAAGACTTGTGCCATGACTTTTACGCGGAAACGGGTTGTTCTTCGTCCCTCTTTGTCACTTTATGGTCATCCCCTTGAATACAAAGATTCCGCAAAGCTTTTGGGGTTATTCCTTGACACTCGTTTGTCTTGGTCTCCCCATATCTCTTACCTCCGTGTTGAGTGGTCTAAGGCCCTTACCCTCCTTCGGGTCTTGTCTAATACTTCTTGGGGGGCAGATAGGCGCACTCTCCTTGCTTTACATTCCTCTCTCGTCCTGTCTAAGCTCGATTATGGTTGCCCTGCTTACTCGTCTGCTTCTCCTTCTACTCTTCGCCGTCTTGATGCTTTGCACCATATTGGGTTGCGCCTCAGTTCTGGTGCCTTTCGTTCGACTCCCATCCTTAGCTTGTATGTTGACACTGGCTTCCTGTCTCTCCAGGACCGCTGTGATCGCTACTGTCTTCGCTATCTTGCGCGGTCCTTGCAACATCCTTCCTCTCGCCTCTGTCGTGCTTTAACTTTTACCCCTCCTGCGGTTCCTGTTCCTCTTCACCACCTCCCTCTTTCTGTCCGGTTATCTCGCCTACAGGATTCTCTTTCCGTTCGTATTTCTGATGTTTCTCCTCGTGTTGTTCCTTCTTTGCCCCCGTGGAGGGTCCCTCTTCCGCGGTTTTGTACATCCTTGACCCGTATCACTAAAGCTTTTACCCCTCCTACGGTTCTAAAACGCCTTTTCCTAGAGCACTTTTCTTTTCACTCCCACTCCGTTTCTTTCTTCACCGATGGGTCTAAGTCAGCGGACGGTGTTGGCTACTCTGTTGTTTTTCCTGATCGCACTTATATGTGTCGCTTGCCTCTGGAGACTAGCATCTTTACAGCGGAACTTTATGCTATTCTCTATGCTCTTCGTCTCCTGCTTTCTCGTTGTCAGTCTTCCTTTGTAGTTGTTGTTGACTCTCGTAGTGCCCTCATGGCTCTCGGGTCCTTTAATCCGGTTCATCCAGTAGTTGTCGAGATCCAGCATTGGCTGTTTCTCGTTCACAGTAAATTTAAGTCGGTTGAGTTTTGTTGGGTTCCCAGCCATATTGGTGTGTCTTTAAATGAGTGTGCGGATGCTGCCGCCAAGGAAGCTGTCCGCTCTTGTCCCATCTCTCATAAAGGCATTCCGTATTCCGACTTTTACCCGGTTATCCATTCCTCAGTCCTTACCCGTTGGCAGGCTTCTTGGTTGTCTGTTACTGGTAACAAGCTACGTACTCTTGAATGTTGTGTTTTCTCGTGGCCGTCCTCCTTCCACTGTAACCGGAGGTGGGAAACAGCTCTGGCGAGGTTGCGTATTGGCCATACTCGCTTAACCCATGGTCACTTGATGGAGCACCGCCCTGCCCCTTATTGTCCTAGTTGCATTGTCCCTCTTACGGTCGTGCATGTCCTTCTTGAATGTCCTGACTTCCAGGTCGAGCGTGTGTCTTGCTTTCCGACCGCCCCTCGCGGTCACCTGTCCCTCGATAGAATTCTTGGTGACTCGGATACTTTTGATATCGTTCGCCTTATGCGTTTTTGTTCTCGTATTGGCATCCTTGGTGATATTTAGCGCCCTCTGATTATTTTGCGTATTTGATGGTGCTACATAGCCTTCCCGGTTTGGTGCCTTCTTTTGATAATTACTTACTTACTTCCAACATACATTGTGATGGGTTATTTAAGGACTGCAGAGCACTTTTAGAGTCACAGAAAATAACTCCACCACCATTGAGCTTAAGGTATTCAGTGGCTAGATAAATACCCAATAGCTCGGTCTGTGTCGTGCTTGCCCAGTTGTTCAATCTCTGTGTACTAGACATGATCATTTCATTCCCTTTATATACTGCACATGCACAACCTGTTCTACCAGTGCCTAACTGCACAGAGCCATCAGTAAAGGCATAGGATTCAGTCGGTTTGAGAATTTGAAGATGACTGTCAATAGCTTCTAATGTTATACATCTCAAAATGTCAGTGTTATACATTTATTTTACACTGATGGGAGTATAATGCAGAGAGACCTCCACATCTTTCCAAGGGGGAATATAGTGAACAGTTTTATCAGGGTTAAGAGACACATTCAGTTTCTGAAGATTATAGGCACAACAACTGAGCCACACACTGTAGGGAGCTTCTTGCGGCGGATTGAGGGAACAGTCAGAATTGTTTAGAATGGATCTCAATTTAATTTGAATAGAGCTGGGGGGACCATTATTTTTCAAAGTTTTGGCGCAAAACATAGTACTAAGTAGAACTGTTCTTTCGTAAATGGAAGGTAAGTTTAGTTCCTTTCTCATGTTAACAATTCTGACAGTTCTAGGACAACCCAGGATGATGCGCATGGCATCATTCTGTACTACATCTAGGCCTTGTAATTGTTTAAGAGAAAAATTAAGAAGATGCAAGGCATAATAATCAACAACAGATCGTGTAAAGGCAATATGAAAACTACGAGCATATTTTATGTTAATGCCAAATCCTTTGCCAACAAGAGTTTTGAGAGGTTTAAGACGCTCAACTAGTTTTTTGCCCAGGTTGCTGACGAGATTTGTATCATTAACCTCGACTCCAAGATATTTATAAGACTCGCAAGTCTCCACGGGCATTCCATTAATAGTATAGTTAACATGAAGAGAATGGGGAATAAGAACCCTTGTTTTATGAACAGAGATTATGAGGCCACATTCTACTACTTTCTTGGAGAATGCATCAAGTAACACTTGTAGCCTTGGTTTACTGTGTGCCATAATACAAATATCATCAGCATAACATATAACAGTTTCAGTAGTTTGTACAGGTATGTCATGGATAAGTTTGTGCATAGGTATATTGAAGAGCATAGGGCTTAGGACACCACCTTGAGGTGTGCCTAGTTCGAATGCATCTGTTCTTGTACTTTTAACTCCTTTAAATAGGATACTAACACGCCTGTTGGATAGGTAGCTCTTTATCCAACTCAGAAGATTACCTTTGATTCCAAATTCAGCAAGTTGCTCTAATATTATTTCGCCATTCGCTACATCGAAAGCTGACTTTAGGTCAATAAAGGTTGCCTGTGTCCCATCCTGGAAGTGTACAAAATATTCAGCAAAGCATGTTTGTGTGCTACACTTGGGCATGAACCCATATAGGTTTGGGGCCAGTTTTTCTTTGACCTGAAACATGACACGATTGAGAATAATTCTCTCCAAGACTTTACACATGCAAGATGTAAGGGAAATGGGCTGAATTTTTGAGAGTTAGGTTTAGGAACTGGTATTATGAGACTTTGTGTCCATTTCTTTGGCAAGATACCTTGTGAGAGACTCATTTGATAGAGGTCAAGCAGAGGATGGCTAGGGACATCATTCAGTAAGCTCAAGGTGTTATAAGTTATACCATCCTCACCAGGGGCAATTTGTTTAGGTTTTCCTAATGCTGATGTTAATTCAAAGGGGGTTATAGCAAACTGATCTGTTTAATCTGGTGAGGAGCGTGCTATTTCAATATTAAAGTTTCTGTTAATGTTGGTATGTCTTAAATGCTGCTGTTTATCTGGGGGTAAGGAAGAAATTTGTGAGACACTAGACCATTGAGCTAGGAGCATGTCAGCATATTCTGCAGGAGTATGATGAAGCTGAACTGGGGCTGAAGGTTTGGTAATGTTTTTAATTTTGTTCCACATTTCTGATAATGTTGTAGTTCTATTGATACCTTGTAGGAATTGTTCCCAATATGTGTCCTTAACTTGACCCTTAAGCTCGCGAAAATCTCTGTTGGCATTAAGGAATGCAAGTAAATTGTCAGCCGTTTTGTCTCGTTTATAAGAGTCAGCAGCTGAAGCGCTTTAGCTCGCTCTGCAATAATAATAGGATCCTCTGTCCATGAGAAAGAACGAGTGTTCTATTTTTTCCTTGATTTAACCCAGGTATCATAATAACTGGTAATGATACTGACAAGATCAGTGTAAAAGTGGTCCACTGATAAAGGTGTATACCCAGTGTACCACTTATGTACATAAGCCTTAAAGTGCTGTTTAAGATTGTCTGGAATGTTAATTTTAACTCTAGAATGAGGACTGGACCTAATATCCGCCACATTGTATTCACAATATATTGCAAAATGATCACTTACTAGTTTCGGGATGAGCTTAACGTTAACATTGCTATCTACTAGGCTGTATCCAATCACATAATCCAGCCTACCCCCCAATAAATGGGTCTGTTTATCAGTATCATACACAGTAATATTATGATCATTAAGGTATTTCAAGAAGACCCTTCCATTATTGTTACACTGAACGTCACCAAGAGCAGTGTGACGAGCATTAAAGTCACCCATACATAACATAGCTGTGTTACCTGTAGGTGTCGGTAGCAGGTCTGCTTTAAGTACACTACATCGTCCATATATGTTATACAGTAGGAAATGGCTATTTGCAGTTTGTAATTTGAATTTTTGATAATGTATACTATCACTCCTGTGATTTTTAATTAGTTTACAGATTAATCCACTCTTAATATACGTTAGTAAACCAGTTCCAATACTGTTGTTGTATGCTATATACCCAGGTATCCTGGGTGGGACCTTCTTGATAGTTGTGGACGTATATGGTTCCTGTAAACACATCACATCCACGTCTCTCATTTTAGCATACAAGATTACGTCATTTATCCGAAGATTAACACTTCGAATATTCCAAGAAAGAAACTTAATTGTTTTTGTTTGATGAGCCATGGTTAAGTGTCAAGGGAATTAAGGTAACATTTAAGCTCGTTAAACACTTGGACAACATAAGCAACTTTGTTCCGTGTGTCCTGAGAACTTTTGTCTAGGAGGCGTTTAACCTGAGTAGGAGTTGGTGTTCTCTTAAACTCTCTACCTGTAACCAAACCAAGGGTGTCTTGACGATCCCTTGAGTTTGCTAGAAAACCTAGTACGACGTCACGTGGCTATAGAAGCTTAGCCGGTCAAACGGCTAAGACCAAGTGGCGTGGGACTCGGCTATTGAGCATACTCTGGGGTCCTTTGGAATTCGGTTAAGTTTCAGTAAGCATAGTCACGGACAGGGTAAAGGACAGAGTAGAGCCAATACCGTCCCGTGTTACAACTACCATATCCACCTTCGGTAAGAAGCAGAACAAGTCAGCAGATTGGTTCGAGGCCATTGCAGAGGAACTCTTACCCCTTGTAGAGGAAAAGAGAGGAGCTCTCTCATCCTACAAAAACCTGCCCTCAGAAAGGAACCTACAGGCCCTCCGTACTGCCCGCAGTAGAGTTCAACAAACTGTGAGGTGCTGTGCAAACGATTACTGGCTCCGACTCTGTTCCAGCATCCAGACTGCGGCCACTGTTGGCAACATAGGAGGCATGTACGAAGGGATCAAACAGGCAACAGGCCCTACACAAAACAGGACGGCTCCTCTTAAGTCAGCCACTGGAGAGATCATTAAAGACCGTGATCAACAGATGAATCGCTGGGTAGAGCATTACTCCGAACTCTACTCCAGAAAGAACTTGGTCAGCGTAGAAGCCTTGCATGCAATCAAGTGCCTGCCCATCATGGAAGAACTTGACCTTGAACCGACTGTGGAAGAAGTTGAGAAAGCACTGGATTCACTTTCCTCAGGGAAGGCCCCAGGAGACGACGGGATTCCGCCTGAAGTTCTCAAGTGCGCTCGTGGAACACTTAAAACTGAGCTTCATGAACTTCTGTGCCAGTGCTGGAGGGAGAGCTCGGTGGCACAAGACATGAGAGATGCAAACATCATCACTCTCTACAAAAATAAAGGTGACAGAAGCGATGTCAACAACAATCGTAGCATCTCCCTCCTCAGCGTCGTCAGCAAACTCTTCGCCAGGGTCGTCTTGGTCAGGCTTCAGATTCTTGCTGAAAGAGTGTACCCCGAGTCACAGTGTGGTTTCCGAGCAGAGGTCGACCACTGACATGGTGTTCACCCTGAGACAGCTTCAAGAAAAGTGCAGGAAGCAGAGAAAAGCCGTGTTCATCGCCTTCATTGACCTTACAATGGCCTTCGACCTCGTGAGCAGGGACGGACTCTTCAAGATCTTGGCCAAAATTGGCTGCCCACCCACCCTACTCAGCATGATACAATCGTTCCACAAGGACATGAAGGGCACGGTCGTGTACGACGGCTCAACTTCTGAACCATTCAACATCAAGAGTGGTGTTAAACAGTGGTGCGTTCTTGCTCCAACACTGTTTGGCCTCTTCTTCGCGATCCTCGTCAAGCATGCCTTTGAAACAACCACAGAGGGCATCTATCTCCAAACAAGATCTGATAGAACTATAATCTATCCAGACTCCGAGCAAAGACAAAAGTACAGATGCGAATCCTCAGGGAGTTCCTCTTCGCCGACGACGAAGCGATCATACACACAGCAGAAGACCTGCAGCAGCTACTCAACCGCTTTGCCGCAGCCTGTTCCGCATTCGGCTTGACAATCAGCCTGAAGAAGACACAGGTGATGGGACAAGACGTCAATGAGCTACCCTATATAAACATAGCAGACTATGTGCTGGAGGCAGTTCACGAGTTTGTGTACCTGGGCTCCACAATCTCAGACACCCTTTCCCTGGACACTGAACTCAACAGGCGTATCGGGAAGGCCGCAACAACACTGGCCAGGCTCACAAAGCGCGTTTGGGAAAATGCCAAACTGACAGTGCACACCAAGGCACAAGTCTTCATGGCATGCGTGGTGAGTACACTTCTCTACGGCTTGGAATCCTGGACCCTACGCTCTCACCAGGAGAGACGGCTTAATACCTTTCACATGCGGAACCTGAGACGCATCCTTGACATCACGTGGAAAGACCACGTCACCAAGAATACAGGACTCGAGAGAACAAGAGTCCCTTCAATGTTCACTCTCCTGAAACAGAGACACTTGCGATGACTGGCACATGTCACACATATGGAAGATGGCTGCAAACCAAAGGACCTCTTGTATGGAGAACTGGCATCAGGAAGGAGACCCACCGGAAGACTTCAGCTGCGTTTCAAAGACGGCTGCAAACGCGACCTCAAGCAGATGAGCATCGACATCAACAGAGGAGGTCTCGACCACTGTCAGACGCACCCGCTTCGGCGTTTACCTGCACTCGCTGTAGTTGGGACTGTCATTCTCGGGTTGACCTTCACAGCCACAGCAGGCGCAGCATCCAACTACACTATAACAACTAGACACCCAGGGCACAACTCCATAACCCGCACGGGGTTGACCTTCACAGCCACAGCAGGCCCAGCATCCAACTACACTATAACAACTAGACACCCAGGGCACAACTCCATAACCCGCACGGGGTTGACCGATGCCTACTTCTAGTTAAGGTAATTATGGCAAAATTATAGTACTAATAAAGACAATCATGTTAATATTATAGTAATAATTAGGTAGTTTTTGTAAAATTATAGTAATAATTAAAGAAATGATGGTAATATTATAGTAATAGTTCAGGTAATTATGGTAATATTATAGTAATAGTTCAGGTAATTATGGTAATATTATAGTAATAGTTCAGGTAATTATGATAATATTATAGTAATAGTTCAGGTAATTATGGTAATATTATAGTAATAGTTCAGGTAATTATGGTAATATTATAGTAATAGTTCAGGTAATTATGGTAATATTATAGTAATAGTTCAGGTAATTGTGAGATTTTTATTCCTGACAGGTTATCAAAAGAATTAAGTCCTATTGATGTTACGTTAATCGTAACTACCTCGCAAGAGAGGCAGACCTTAAACAGCAAGAGCTGCCAGTGGCAGATATTTAATCTTAAAGCCTAAGATCATAGGACCGCGGGAGCAAACCGCCAGGCGAAACCACTCGGGTAACACCTGTCACTTAGGTCGCTGGCTCCTCCTAGTTAACAAACTAATAAAGGGTAGCCGACGGATTCTCACCTCTTATTTATAGAAGTGTGGTGCTGTGCAATGGACTCGAGCTTTAGATACAGACTTGATATGAACATAAGCAGGCAAAGCGTTGCAGAACATAAAATGTGGGGCAGTAAAATTGGAAGGTTTGACGTAAACGACCGTTTTCTATAACAAAACAATTTATTCACAAAACAAGAACTAAAACTACTACACAGTGAATTTACGTTACTTTACTGTCACTCCAGTGGCACATTAAAGAACAGCTAATCAACAGCCTGATGGACCCACGGTCTCCTTATCCCGTCGTCGCTGACTGAACAATGACACTAACTGAACAAAGTGGTGCCCACTGGTGACGCAAGCTTGCAATCAATATTGTCACGGCTTCACGGTGACCAATACTATAATCACAAAAACTTGACTGGCGCTCGCTGCCCACAACGAGGTACCAAGTAACAAGGCGGTTAATCCAAGAATGATAACCCCTTATAAAAAAAAATCTTACGTTAACACTTGTCTCTCAGGACAAACAAAACAAAAGTTACTCTAATTGAATTTAAACAATTACGTTAACACACACGTGTCTCAACGACACTTAGATGGCATCAATAACTCGTAAATCAATTAATTACATCAACTTGAAAGTCAAGCATTCGGTGAGTAATTCCCAATTAATTACTGAATACAACAGCCTATTAATACAGACGAGTATTGACAAAGCCTACTGTCTCTCAACTGACAGTTCACTTCCGGTCTTACGACAAGATTACCTTAACGAGGGTAGACTACTGTACCACACACAATGTTCCAATACTCCGTGTAAACAACATCAACACCTGGTGAATTCACTAAGTGGCGATTACTAATTATCTTTAATTAGCTACGAGTGCTTAATCACTCTGTCCGCCGACAGAGCTGATCAGTCCAACGAATTACAACAGCTTAATTACAGCTCAATTGACTCCGATCATCACAGACCGTCAACCCCTTACGTTAATTACTCAATTAACGACAGCTCGTTAACTCGTTAACACTACGTTAGTCTTCACTTGACAATTCCTCCACTGCGTGAACTTCACTGTGACTGTTGCCTTTACACGTCCCTACGTTAATCACAACAATGTTCAACGAACAAGTGACCTCGTTAAGTAAATCGTGACCCCCGGTGACGTTAACTGACTTTAATTCTCACGGAATCCTTCACAGTACACAACGCCTTCCACCAAGGTCAAACTTGTCTACGGTTTTCACACGGTACAACACAGTACAACACAGTACATCCTTGCCACTCACGGCAAAACTTGTAAAGACTTCCCCCAGTAAATTATCCACCAATAATTCACACTTTACCACAACACAACAGTAAAATATATAACCAAGGGAAATCTCCCTGTTACCACTTTTCACTGCTGAAAAAAAGGAATCAAATTACAGTGAATACATACACGGCACATAGCAAAATTATAGAAGTAAATAACTCACTTTACCTCTGAATGTGTCACTAGGTGTCTTCACACACGTTATAAATCACAGTTGGGCCCAATCCTCAACTTGATGACAAACAGGGTAGACTCACACGTCTCCAATTCCCATTCACCTCCCCAGGTGGTCCCAGGAACAGAGGACAGACGGACCACTGGGGGCGAACCCAACTTCAGAGTTTTATTACCCAAACGGAAACAGTGTACTTACATTAATGATGTGGGGCCCCTCTTTCACTCACACATACACGTCAATCACACTCCCACTGCTGCTGCTGGATGATGACGTAGGCGTCCTCACTTCCTACACGTGGTCAGGTGGAGCACAGGGTCCTAGACCACGGGGTTAGCTCTACACACACACACAGAGACCAGGATGGCGCAGACACACCGGCACAGGCAGCCAAGGTTGTGCACAACAGCAGGGATGCGGTACCACGCCCCTTCCACTTGACACGGTACCCCAGGATACGATGGTACACGGTGTTACACGGTACACGAGATGGAGTCCTTCACTGTTCCTCAGAATTATAACATTTAAGGTTTCTCTCATAACACTGAAACCTTTTCTGGCATGTCTCACAGCAGTATCTTCAAGCACAGATACGATCGACGGCGGATGTCGTTTTTGTAGCCCGATAATTAACGCCTCACTCAGTCCAGCTCCTCTAAGATGGCGTCCCACAATTACGCGGCTAGATGACAAGTTCACACGGCTCGATACAAGCCCCTTTCCGATTACCAGATTCTTACGCACGGCACACGGAAAGATAGCAAGATGTTGGCGTGACTTTAGCAACGTTACAGGCGGTATTTTCCGATGCTTGGCCTAGCACGGGAAATGTCCTGTCCTCAGGCAGCAACGTATTAGGTAAGAATGTCTTTTCCCGCCAATATCATGCCTGGGGTACCCATGCGGTACCCCTCAGCGTCTTGGCCAATCACGGTTCAGTATTTCTGAGGCCCAGGCCCTCAGCCATTCCCGCACCTGCCCCATGACGCTACCCCCCCTCACACGAGGTGGACACGTGATAGGGGGGGTTGGTCTACGGCCGTTAACCCCCCATACCTCCCTCTCTACACTTGACTTGTACAAAAATTCCCTGAAATCAACTCCCTCCTGTAATTTTCTTCACAGACCTGATACAGCGATCAGAATGACATCAATGGCTAGCAAATGTCACGGGCTGTCCAACGACACCCAACACGACTGTGGAAAAGTTATATACAGAAAGTTGAATCACGGAAATCATGCACTATGAATCATCATAGTGCATCACTGGTGCACTATGCAATTTCGTACTTAATTCAGTGCACGAGAGAGCAGGGAAAATATGTCTCCTGACAGTAATATTATAGTAATAGTTCAGGTAATTATGGTAATATTATAGCAATAGTTCAGGTAATTATGGTAACATTATAGTAATAGTTCAGGTAATTATGGTAATATTATAGTAATAGTTCAGGTAATTATGGTAATATTATAGTAATAGTTCAGGTAATTATGGTAATATTATAGTAATAGTTCAGGTAATTATGGTAATATTATAGTAATAGTTCAGGTAATTATGGTAATATTATAGTAATAGTTCAGGTAATTATGGTAATATTATAGTAATAGTTCAGGTAATTATGGTAATATTATAGTAATAGTTCAGGTAATTATGGTAATATTATAGTAATAGTTCAGGTAATTATGGTAATATTATAGTAATAGTTCAGGTAATTATGGTAATATTATAGTAATAGTTCAGGTAATTATGGTAATATTATAGTAATAGTTCAGGTAATTATGGTAATATTATAGTAATAGTTCAGGTAACTATGGTAATATTATAGTAATAGTTTAGTAATTATGGTAATATTATAGTAATAGTTCAGGTAATTATGGTAATATTATAGTAATAGTTCAGGTAACTATGGTAATATTATAGTAATAGTTTAGTAATTATGGTAATATTATAGTATTCTTTAGGTAATTATCTTATATTCCTTTCAATATCTTATGACATTTAAAAGGTTTTTGATAACTTAAGTTTATTTACTCAAGAGAGGAAAGACTCCTGAATGAAAACCGGACTTTAGATAAAACTTGTCAAATACATATCCAAAAATACAGACTTCAAACGATTGCACACACACACACACACACACACACACACACACACACACACACACACACACACACACACACACACATGCTGCACGTAATGCAACGTACAAGAATAGCGTGTTCTGGGTGTGGCAACACATAGATAAGGTGTTGTGAGTGTTGAGAATTTGAATAAGGTGTTGTGAGTGTTGCAACACTGAAATGAAAAGTTATAAGTGTTTGAACACAAGAAGGAGTTTTGCGAGTGATGCAAAATAAAACGTGTTGTGAGTGTTGCAACAAAACAATACGTAGCCAGGATGGCCACTCATAAATAACATACTGTGAGGGTTACAACATGTTATTACTGTAATGTAACGTTTCAACACATTATGCCGGCATTGTAATACAACACATTATACCGGCATTGTAATACAACACATTATGCCGGCATTGTAATACAACACATTATACCGGCATTGTAATACAACACATTATGCCGGCATTGTAATACAACACATTATGCCGGCATTGTAATACAACACATTATGCCGGCATTGTAATACAACACATTATGCCGGCATTGTAATACAGCACATTATGCCGGCATTGTAATACAACACATTATGCCGGCATTGTAATACAACACATTATGCCGGCATTGTAATACAACACATTATGCCGGCATTGTAATACAACACATTATGCCGGCATTGTAATACAACACATTATGCCTGCATTGTAATACAACACATTATGCCGGCATTGTAATACAGCACATTATGCCGGCATTGTAATAAGTAGTGAATAAGGAGACAGATTGAGGTAAAAAAATTTCAGACACGGTTGGGCACTTCCATGCCGACTTGACCCTGTTGGGCCAGATCGTCCATTCCTCTTGTTTAGGTGGTTAGGTTAGGGCACAGTCAGCGCGCTCCTGGCTGGCTGGCGGTGGTCGGGTGGTGGTCCCCCCTGGGGTCCCGGGGGGACCACCACCAATGGTGTACCTGAGGAACTGGTGCCCTATCCTAACCTGTTTTTTTTTTTACTTTTTGTCGCCTTGCTTTAAGATGAGTCTAGGGCTTCAAGAAGGGGGTCTCTACTTATGAGAGGTACCGAGGATGAATGTTCAATAGTTGGAAACCAAAAAATACACTGGTGAAAGGCATATAAACGTTTTTGGAGTATTTTAATGGCATGAGCAAAAATGCACGATTTGTCCCGGGGGTGTTACGAGAGTACTACGGTATCAATTTGGGGGCCCTTACTTTTGAATGGATCAGAGGGTGAATGTTCAATAGATTCAAACCAAGAAACGCAGTTGAAAGCGAATATAGAAGTTTTTGGAGTACTTTAATGAGGCTATGACTGAATAGTATAGGGAGTCCTTGGGCACAGCTCCATTTTCTGTAATGGTCAGAGGTGGATAACCCCAGTGGGGGTCAAGCATACAAGGGGGGGGTCAAGATTCCTTACAAAGACCATTTTGGATATATAGGTGTAGTAAGCCTTATCTTGAATTTGCATGATACTGTGGGGTATATTGACATGAAGGGCGAGTCATAGAACAGGATCTGCATGTGAGATGGGTCATATTGGGGTTTTAAAGAAGTTGAGATAGCTTTAAAGAGTCCTGTGTGCTTGATAGTGGGGAAATGTTCAGTCAATAATTCTCGTGTTTTGAATCTGAATGAGGGGTCCTAGTTTGCGTTCTAGTCGTATAATGAGTTCCTTAGTATATTTGCTATGGAAAATGAGCTTTCAGTACTCTATATAATTTGAAATGAGGTCAAGAAAGACATGTTTATGTGCGAGAAGAGTCAGGTTGGAAACTGTTTATTCCAATCATCCTCCCTTGGCTTTGCTCCGTTTTCTGTAGCTAAAGTAAAGATTCCATTTTCTGTGATATTCAGTTGAATACTGGTGAAAAAGGCATACTTGCATTTGTATGGTTCTAACCTGTTTATAGATATATTTTTCGGGCCTCAAATTAGATTTTAATATGAAAAATAGCATCAAATGTATGTCTATCTTTTGTAATAAACGTTACAAGCATTAACAATACCTGTGATATTTCATAGCATACGAAAAGAAGTTTAAATAGTGGGGCCTCAGCCATATTGTGTTGGGGTTGACACTCCAAACATTAATTTGACACTCGTAAATATACTATAAAGGAAAGTAGTTGAGTGGTTTAAACAATTTAATACATTCTGGGAATATGTTCGTATTCTGTATTAAATTTCATTTTTTAGCATCATAATAGTTTTCAGCTATTGTGGTGGGGGCCCAATAACTTCATATAGCGCATCGACTTATGTCAGTGCCGTGGTATATCAAGCGCAAAGGTTTTCAGAAAATGTTACACCTCCACCTTTCAAAAAAGTGAAAAGATGAATTCATTTTGGCATTACTGTCATTACTTTGGAAGTTTTTTAATTATAGCACATGCTTAAACAAACTCGCTGGCAAAAACAAACTCATTTTTTTTTTGTTTAACTTGCACAAATAAACCCAGGGCTTTCACATTCCCGCAAAATACTTAGTCCCCCCTAAACTTAAAACAGTTGCACAATCTTACTTAAACACATTGCTAAACTCTTATACACAAACAAAAACTCAATTTTTAACTTACACAAATAAACCCAGGGCTTTCACATTCGCGCAAAATACTTAGTCCCCCCTAAACTTAAAACAGTTGCACAATCTTACTTAAACACATTGCTAAACTCTTATACACACAAACAAAAACTCAATTTTTAACTTACACAAATAAACCCAGGGCTTTCACATTCGCGCAAAATACTTAGTCCCCCCTAAACTTGAACACTCACAATCTTACGGTGCTTTAATTTCCAAAGCCTTCCAAACCTGCACAGCTGACTGCGGCTGGATGGATTACAATTGAGCCAAAAACAGTTGGTCAGGGCGAGATACGGCCTCATTTTTAGAGACATTTACTATAGCAAAAGCTTGAACGTCGAGAACTGAATGCGGGCCTGCACGAGAGTTGTTCTTGGCACTCAAATGTTTAGAGATTAAAATACATAGAATCTGCAAGAGCCCACCCAAGTCGCTCACGCGGGCAATAGACATGTTTTTCGCCCAAGTGTATTTATTTAAAATAAAAATACGTCAGATAGAAAGATTTTCGCATTGCTATTATATTTACCTTATAAAGCCTCTTTATAAAAATGATATGGCACTGCGTATTATGATTGTTTTATATTAAATATTGCATAAATACTTACACGATTTCATAAACAAAAAATTATTTTAATGAGCCATGTTAGGAAGGCGTCATCATTACAATAATTGCAAACTTTTAAACTAACTAAAAATTATATATCTCATAGAGGAAGATTTATTCTTCATGATATATGTTATTGTTTAAGAGTTTCATTCTATATCAAAAGGTTGTCAATGTTTTTAAAACTCTGGCCTACAAATTTTTTTTTAAGGTGTTCCGAGGGAGTAAATCTTGCTTCCTCTCTTTCTCCCACGTGCGTCCTCATTTGGACCGGATGCATTGCAGAGTAACCTTCAGTGCAAGTCCTGACTCAGTTCCCCAACGTCCAAACTATTGGACATTGCAAAATTTCACTAAATAATGCGGTATTTTAGTTGCCCCCTCTAATTATAGAGATTTTAATCTCTAAACATTTGAGTGTCAAGAACAACTCTCGTGTAGGCCCGCGTTCAGTCCCCGACGTTCAAGCTTTTTTCTATAGTAAATGTCTCTAAAATGAGGCTGTATCTCGCCCTGACCAACTGTTTTTGGCTCAATTGTAACCCATCCAGCAGCTGTCTGCTGGATAGAAGGGCAGTGGGCCTGATAAAAATAAAAAAAAAAATAAACATAAATTGTTAGACTAGCTCTTTACATATGCTAGTTGTTTAATTTATTAGATGATGATGCAAGAGGAGCCAGTACACATCTATGGATCAACCAATAAAAGCAGCAGACTTCTAGATGTTACTACTGCTCGGCTTAGCCCCCCCCCCCCCGTAGCAAGATGGGAATAGGGGGGGGGGGTGCATTAATAAAATGAATTAAAACTAACATTCAATTATATATTCTCAAACTTATGCAAAAAAAACTTTACAATCACATTTGCAAAACTTGCACAAATTAATTTTGGCAATTTCGTTTACCCATTATTTGTTTGTTTTTCTTGCTTGAGCCAAAAATGAATTGTTGGGCTCATTACCAGAGTCCATTTCCCACCGTGGTAACCCTTCCCACTACCCGCCCCACATGATGGGATTCATAATAAATGAACTAAACTAGCATTCAATTATATTCTCAACAAACTTATGCAACCCCCATATATAATTACATTAGCAAGCTAACACAAATTCATTGAGCAAGTTTAACTATTCGCATACTTTGAGTCATTATATAATGGAATACGAAAAGGAAATTCGCAGAATTCAGAGATAACACCATCAATGGAGTCCAAGAAATACGCTTGTACTTCATTCATAATGATGCGCTGCCAGGAATCTTAGCAAAGTAACCAAAATATTTGCTTACTGTATGTATGTGCAGGATGCACATGACTCTCCGGTTAGGTGGTTGTGGAGTGAGACCAGCAACTGCAGACTTCCCATAGTCGTAAAAATGCCTTGCATAGAGACCGTTGCAAGCCTCTTGTTGAATCACTTAGGGTGCATATATGTGTGTGTACTCACCTAATTGTGCTTGCGGGGGTTGAGCTCTGGCTCTTTGGTCCCGCCTCTCAACCGTCAATCAACTGGTGTACAGATTCCTGAGCCTATTGGGCTCTATCATATCTACATTTGAAACTGTGTATGGAGTCAGCCTCCACCACATCACTTCCTAATGCATTCCATTTACTAACTACTCTGACACTGAAAAAGTTCTTTCTAACGTCTCTGTGGCTCATTTGGGTACTCAGCTTCCACCTGTGTCCCCTTGTTCGCGTCCCACCAGTGTTGAATAGTTCATCCTTGTTTACCCGGTCGATTCCCCTGAGGATTTTGTAGGTTGTGATCATGTCCCCCCTTACTCTTCTGTCTTCCAGTGTCGTAAGGTGCATTTCCCGCAGCCTTTCCTCATAACTCATGCCTCTTAGTTCTGGGACTAGTCTAGTAGCATACCTTTGGACTTTTTCCAGCTTCGTCTTGTGCTTGACAAGGTACGGGCTCCATGCTGGGGCCGCATACTCCAGGATTGGTCTTACATATGTGGTGTACAAGATTCTGAATGATTCCTTACACAGGTTCCTGAACGCCGTTCTGATGTTAGCCAGCCTCGCATATGCCGCAGACGTTATTCTCTTTATGTGGGCTTCAGGAGACAGGTTTGGTGTGATATCAACTCCTAGATCTTTCTCTCTGTCTGTTTCATTAATGTGTGTGTGTGTGGGTGGGTGTGTGTGTGTGTGTGTGTGTGTGTGTGTGTGTGTGTGTGTGTGTGTGTGTGTGTGTGTGTGTGTGTGTGTGTGTGTGTGTGTGTATGTAACGAGCTTTCAAGAGATTGTCACTTACATAGCTAAACAATATGTAGGGTTCAGTTTCCAAATCAATTATGCGGCTCTCGAACCCTTTTCCCCCGGTACATGCGGGAGATCCCTTTTATTTTCAGCTAAAATATGCATTATATTCAGGGGGGTTCGCCGTGTCATAGCACAACCAAAAGCCCAATATACTCCCCTAAACTTTCCCTATACGTCAACTTTTCCGTTGTACGTCAGGCTGCGAGCAGCCGCGTCCAACAGCCTGGTTGATCAGTCCGGCAACCAGGAGGCCGGGCCGCGGGGACGCTAAGCCCCGGAAGCACCTCAAGGTAACCTCAAGGCATCCCATCTAAATTTAAAAAAAATGCATTTCCAATACCCAATATTATATATATATATATATATATATATATATATATATATATATATATATATATATATATATTTATATATATATATATATATATATATATATATATATATATATATATATATATATACTGTCCCTCCCCCTCCCCCACCCCCCACCCCCAGGAATAGGCCTGATTTGTTCAAGCCAAAGCCCAATTCACCCGAGTTTTCTCTATCTCATCTAAAAATAACGTTCATTTCCAATGCCCATTATCCAGCCACCACATATTCCCCATTCCCAAGACCATTTCATAGTGTTAGTGCTGTGGCCATCTACCTAATTTCATCCCAATTAATGACAATTCCCCATTAAATATTGGCAAAAATATGCCAAATCATATCACAGCCAAAGCCCATTTCACCCAAGTTTTACCTATCCCATATAAATTTAATGTGCATTTTCAATATCTAATATCTAGGTGCCCTATGTCACGCCCTATTCCCAAGACCATTTCATAGCGCAGTGTCCATCCAGCTGTTTCCAAATATCCAGATGTGTTTATATATCTTCAATCCTACGATACCAGACCTAACCTAACACACAGCTAAGGCCAAATTTATCCCAATTTAATCCAATTTCCACCTAATTTGATCCAATTTATTCAAATTTAATCCAATTCCCGCCAAATTTACCCGAGTTTACTATTTCATAGCACAACCAAAGCCCCAATTTGACCAAGTTTCACCTATCCCAATTAAATTTAATGTGAATCTTCAATATCAGGTCGCCCCCTCCAATGTCACAGCCTATTCGCAAAGACCATTTCATAGTAATAGTGCAGTGTTCATCCAGCCATTTCCATGTTCCAGATGTGTTTATATATCATCAAACCTACCAAAAGCAGACCTAACCCAATACGGCTAAGGCCAAAATTTACCAAATTTTCCCCAATTTAAGATAATTTCCACCTAATTTGCCACAATTTTATCCAATTTCCACCAAATTTTACCATAGTTCACCTTATCATAGCACAGCCAAAGCCCCAGTTTGTCCAAGTTTCACCCATTCCATATAACTTTTATGTGTATTTCCAGTATTTAATATCCAGTGGTCGATGTCATACTTCATTCCCAGAGACCATTTCATAGTGATAGTGTAGGGTCCGACGAGCCATTTCCAATATACAGATGCGTTTATATACATCAATCCTACCTAAAAACCAGACCAAACCCTAACATGGCTAAGACCAAATTTAACCAAATGTATCACAATTTAAGACAATTTCTACCTAATTTGCCCCAATTTATCCAAATTTAAGACATTTTCTACCAAATTTACCCGATTTTACGTATTATAGCAAGGTCAATGCCCAATTTTCCCCCCAAGTTTCGCCTATTCCATACACTGCAAATTTAAGGCGCATTTTCAATATGCAGTCCAATAATCTCGACTGTTTTCTTTTTTTATTTGTTAGTTATGGATCTTTGTTAAATATTGTATTTTATATTCTTAGAAAAGTATTTGTTTGGATATTAACCCAACCACCCGGTACCCTAACCTGTGTGGATCTTTACCGAATATTCCTGTCAATGTTGTTTATGGACTCAACAACCCTGAAGCTAACCTGCCTTGACCTGACGTTAATTGTTGCACCTTCTTCTTTTTTTGGGGGAAAGTGATGTTTTTGCATCAACCCAACCGCCCTTGCCCATACCTCTGATACCAAAAATCTTGGTTCCATATATGGTATCATATTCTTGGGACACAGCCAATCCATCCCAACCTAACCTCTATTAACTATGGGTTTAATGACCATTTTTCTCTACATCAGTTCAAACACAACCCAACCTCATATAAATGGATCTGAACTCCATTTGTACACATGTTCTTAGGAAACATGATAAGATTCGCCATATCTCTATCATTAAATAATAAAAATTTTCCTTAACCTGGCCTATAATCCCCCCCCCCCCCAATTGGGACAAATTTGTGTTAGATTTGGGTTATATTAAGCTAATGTGAAAATATATTCCTACTTTAATTCTTTAATATCCATAATTTGCCAGAATTTCGAGGGGGGGGGGGATTATAGGCCAGGTTAAGGAAAAATTTTATTATTTAATGATAGAGATATGGCGAATCTTATCATGTTTCCTAAGAACATGTGTACAAATGGAGTTCAGATCCATTTATATGAGGTTGGGTTGTGTTTGAACTGATGTAGAGAAAAATGGTCATTAAACCCATAGTTAATAGAGGTTAGGTTGGGATGGATTGGCTGTGTCCCAAGAATATGATACCATATATGGAACCAAGATTTTTGGTATCAGAGGTATGGGCAAGGGCGGTTGGGTTGATGCAAAAACATCACTTTCCCCCCAAAAAAGAAGAAGGTGCAACAATTAACGTCAGGTCAAGGCAGGTTAGCTTCAGGGTTGTTGAGTCCATAAACAACATTGACAGGAATATTCGGTAAAGATCCACACAGGTTAGGGTACCGGGTGGTTGGGTTAATATCCAAACAAATACTTTTCTAAGAATATAAAATACAATATTTAACAAAGATCCATAACTAACAAATAAAAAAAGAAAACAGTCGAGATTATTGGACTGCATATTGAAAATGCGCCTTAAATTTGCAGTGTATGGAATAGGCGAAACTTGGGGGGAAAATTGGGCATTGACCTTGCTATAATACGTAAAATCGGGTAAATTTGGTAGAAAATGTCTTAAATTTGGATAAATTGGGGCAAATTAGGTAGAAATTGTCTTAAATTGTGATACATTTGGTTAAATTTGGTCTTAGCCATGTTAGGGTTTGGTCTGGTTTTTAGGTAGGATTGATGTATATAAACGCATCTGTATATTGGAAATGGCTCGTCGGACCCTACACTATCACTATGAAATGGTCTCTGGGAATGAAGTATGACATCGACCACTGGATATTAAATACTGGAAATACACATAAAAGTTATATGGAATGGGTGAAACTTGGACAAACTGGGGCTTTGGCTGTGCTATGATAAGGTGAACTATGGTAAAATTTGGTGGAAATTGGATAAAATTGTGGCAAATTAGGTGGAAATTATCTTAAATTGGGGAAAATTTGGTAAATTTTGGCCTTAGCCGTATTGGGTTAGGTCTGCTTTTGGTAGGTTTGATGATATATAAACACATCTGGAACATGGAAATGGCTGGATGAACACTGCACTATTACTATGAAATGGTCTTTGCGAATAGGCTGTGACATTGGAGGGGGCGACCTGATATTGAAGATTCACATTAAATTTAATTGGGATAGGTGAAACTTGGTCAAATTGGGGCTTTGGTTGTGCTATGAAATAGTAAACTCGGGTAAATTTGGCGGGAATTGGATTAAATTTGAATAAATTGGATCAAATTAGGTGGAAATTGGATTAAATTGGGATAAATTTGGCCTTAGCTGTGCGTTAGGTTAGGTCTGGTATCGTAGGATTGAAGATATATAAACACATCTGGATATTTGGAAACAGCTGGATGGACACTGCGCTATGAAATGGTCTTGGGAATAGGGCGTGACATAGGGCACCTAGATATTAGATATTGAAAATGCACATTAAATTTATATGGGATAGGTAAAACTTGGGTGAAATGGGCTTTGGCTGTGATATGATTTGGCATATTTTTGCCAATATTTAATGGGGAATTGTCATTAATTGGGATGAAATTAGGTAGATGGCCACAGCACTAACACTATGAAATGGTCTTGGGAATGGGGAATATGTGGTGGCTGGATAATGGGCATTGGAAATGAACGTTATTTTTAGATGAGATAGAGAAAACTCGGGTGAATTGGGCTTTGGCTTGAACAAATCAGGCCTATTCCTGGGGGGGGGGGGGTGGGGGAGGGGGAGGGACAGTATATATATATATATATATATATATATATATATATATATATATATATATATATATATATATATATATATATATATATATAATATTGGGTATTGGAAATGCATTTTTTTTAAATTTAGATGGGATGCCTTGAGGTTACCTTGAGGTGCTTCCGGGGCTTAGCGTCCCCGCGGCCCGGCCTCCTGGTTGCCGGACTGATCAACCAGGCTGTTGGACGCGGCTGCTCGCAGCCTGACGTACAACGGAAAAGTTGACGTATAGGGAAAGTTTAGGGGAGTATATTGGGCTTTTGGTTGTGCTATGACACGGCGAACCCCCCTGAATATAATGCATATTTTAGCTGAAAATAAAAGGGATCTCCCGCATGTAGCGGGGGAAAAGGGTTCGAGAGCCGCATAATTGATTTGGAAACTGAACCCTACATATTGTTTAGCTATGTAAGTGACAATCTCTTGAAAGCTCGTTACACACACACACACACACACACACACACACACACACACACACACACACACACACACACACACACACACACACACACACACACACACACACCCACACACACACACATTAATGAAACAGACAGAGAGAAAGATCTAGGAGTTGATATCACACCAAACCTGTCTCCTGAAGCCCACATAAAGAGAATAACGTCTGCGGCATATGCGAGGCTGGCTAACATCAGAACGGCGTTCAGGAACCTGTGTAAGGAATCATTCAGAATCTTGTACACCACATATGTAAGACCAATCCTGGAGTATGCGGCCCCAGCATGGAGCCCGTACCTTGTCAAGCACAAGACGAAGCTGGAAAAAGTCCAAAGGTATGCTACTAGACTAGTCCCAGAACTAAGAGGCATGAGTTATGAGGAAAGGCTGCGGGAAATGCACCTTACGACACTGGAAGACAGAAGAGTAAGGGGGGACATGATCACAACCTACAAAATCCTCAGGGGAATCGACCGGGTAAACAAGGATGAACTATTCAACACTGGTGGGACGCGAACAAGGGGACACAGGTGGAAGCTGAGTACCCAAATGAGCCACAGAGACGTTAGAAAGAACTTTTTCAGTGTCAGAGTAGTTAGTAAATGGAATGCATTAGGAAGTGATGTGGTGGAGGCTGACTCCATACACAGTTTCAAATGTAGATATGATAGAGCCCAATAGGCTCAGGAATCTGTACACCAGTTGATTGACGGTTGAGAGGCGGGACCAAAGAGCCAGAGCTCAACCCCCGCAAGCACAATTAGGTGAGTACACACACATATATGCACCCTAAGTGATTCAACAAGAGGCTTGCAACGGTCTCTATGCAAGGCATTTTTACGACTATGGGAAGTCTGCAGTTGCTGGTCTCACTCCACAACCACCTAACCGGAGAGTCATGTGCATCCTGCACATACATACAGTAAGCAAATATTTTGGTTACTTTGCTAAGATTCCTGGCAGCGCATCATTATGAATGAAGTACAAGCGTATTTCTTGGACTCCATTGATGGTGTTATCTCTGAATTCTGCGAATTTCCTTTTCGTATTCCATTATATAATGACTCAAAGTATGCGAATAGTTAAACTTGCTCAATGAATTTGTGTTAGCTTGCTAATGTAATTATATATGGGGGTTGCATAAGTTTGTTGAGAATATAATTGAATGCTAGTTTAGTTCATTTATTATGAATCCCATCATGTGGGGCGGGTAGTGGGAAGGGTTACCACGGTGGGAAATGGACTCTGGTAATGAGCCCAACAATTCATTTTTGGCTCAAGCAAGAAAAACAAACAAATAATGGGTAAACGAAATTGCCAAAATTAATTTGTGCAAGTTTTGCAAATGTGATTGTAAAGTTTTTTTTTGCATAAGTTTGAGAATATATAATTGAATGTTAGTTTTAATTCATTTTATTAATGCACCCCCCCCCTATTCCCATCTTGCTACGGGGGGGGGGGGGGGCTAAGCCGAGCAGTAGTAACATCTAGAAGTCTGCTGCTTTTATTGGTTGATCCATAGATGTGTACTGGCTCCTCTTGCATCATCATCTAATAAATTAAACAACTAGCATATGTAAAGAGCTAGTCTAACAATTTATGTTTATTTTTTTTTTTTATTTTTATCAGGCCCACTGCCCTTCTATCCAGCAGACAGCTGCTGGATGGGTTACAATTGAGCCAAAAACAGTTGGTCAGGGCGAGATACAGCCTCATTTTAGAGACATTTACTATAGAAAAAAGCTTGAACGTCGGGGACTGAACGCGGGCCTGCACGAGAGTTGTTCTTGACACTCAAATGTTTAGAGATTAAAATCTCTATAATTAGAGGGGGCAACTAAAATACCGCATTATTTAGTGAAATTTTGCAATGTCCAATAGTTTGGACGTTGGGGAACTGAGTCAGGACTTGCACTGAAGGTTACTCTGCAATGCATCCGGTCCAAATGAGGACGCACGTGGGAGAAAGAGAGGAAGCAAGATTTACTCCCTCGGAACACCTTAAAAAAAAATTTGTAGGCCAGAGTTTTGAAATCATTGACAACCTTTTGATATAGAATGAAACTCTTAAACAATAACATATATCTTGAAGAATAAATCTTCCTCTATGAGATATATAATTTTTAGTTAGTTTAAAAGTTTGCATTTATTGTAATGATGACGCCTTCCTAACATGGCTCATTAAAGTAATTTTTTGTTTATGAAATCGTGTAAGTATTTATGCAATATTTAATATAAAACAATCATAATACGCAGTGCCATATCATTTTTATAAAGAGGCTTTATAAGGTAAATATAATAGCAATGCGAAAATCTTTCTATCTGACGTATTTTTATTTTAAATAAATACACTTGGGCGAAAAACATGTCTATTGCCCGCATGAGCGACTTGGGTGGGCTCTTGCAGATTCTATGTATTTTAATCTCTAAACATTTGAGTGCCAAGAACAACTCTCGTGCAGGCCCGCATTCAGTTCTCGACGTTCAAGCTTTTGCTATAGTAAATGTCTCTAAAAATGAGGCCGTATCTCGCCCTGACCAACTGTTTTTGGCTCAATTGTAATCCATCCAGCCGCAGTCAGCTGTGCAGGTTTGGAAGGCTTTGGAAATTAAAGCACCGTAAGATTGTGAGTGTTCAAGTTTAGGGGGGACAGTATTTTGCGCGAATGTGAAAGCCCTGGGTTTATTTGTGTAAGTTAAAAATTGAGTTTTTGTTTGTGTGTATAAGAGTTTAGCAATGTGTTTAAGTAAGATTGTGCAACTGTTTTAAGTTTAGGGGGGACTAAGTATTTTGCGCGAATGTGAAAGCCCTGGGTTTATTTGTGTAAGTTAAAAATTGAGTTTTTGTTTGTGTATAAGAGTTTAGCAATGTGTTTAAGTAAGATTGTGCAACTGTTTTAAGTTTAGGGGGGACTAAGTATTTTGCGGGAATGTGAAAGCCCTGGGTTTATTTGTGCAAGTTAAACAAAAAAAAAATGAGTTTGTTTTTGCCAGCGAGTTTGTTTAAGCATGTGCTATAATTAAAAAACTTCCAAAGTAATGACAGTAATGCCAAAATGAATTCATCTTTTCACTTTTTTGAAAGGTGGAGGTGTAACATTTTCTGAAAACCTTTGCGCTTGATATACCACGGCACTGACATAAGTCGATGCGCTATATGAAGTTATTGGGCCCCCACCACAATAGCTGAAAACTATTATGATGCTAAAAAATGAAATTTAATACAGAATACAAACATATTCCCAGAATGTATTAAATTGTTTAAACCACTCAACTACTTTCCTTTATAGTATATTTACGAGTGTCAAATTAATGTTTGGAGTGTCAACCCCAACACAATATGGCTGAGGCCCCACTATTTAAACTTCTTTTCGTATGCTATGAAATATCACAGGTATTGTTAATGCTTGTAACGTTTATTACAAAAGATAGACATACATTTGATGCTATTTTTCATATTAAAATCTAATTTGAGGCCCGAAAAATATATCTATAAACAGGTTAGAACCATACAAATGCAAGTATGCCTTTTTCACCAGTATTCAACTGAATATCACAGAAAATGGAATCTTTACTTTAGCTACAGAAAATGGAGCAAAGCCAAGGGAGGATGATTGGAATAAACAGTTTCCAACCTGACTCTTCTCGCACATAAACATGTCTTTCTTGACCTCATTTCAAATTATATTGAGTACTGAAAGCTCATTTTCCATAGCAAATATACTAAGGAACTCATTATACGACTAGAACGCAAACTAGGACCCCTCATTCAGATTCAAAACACGAGAATTATTGACTGAACATTTCCCCACTATCAAGCACACAGGACTCTTTAAAGCTATCTTAACTTCTTTAAAACCCCAATATGACCCATCTCACATGCAGATCCTGTTCTATGACTCGCCCTTCATGTCAATATACCCCACAGTATCATGCAAATTCAAGATAAGGCTTACTACACCTATATATCCAAAATGGTCTTTGTAAGGAATCTTGACCCCCCTTGTATGCTTGACCCCCACTGGGGTTATCCACCTCTGACCATTACAGAAAATGGAGCTGTGCCCAAGGACTCCCTATACTATTCAGTCATAGCCTCATTAAAGTACTCCAAAAACTTCTATATTCGCTTTCAACTGCGTTTCTTGGTTTGAATCTATTGAACATTCACCCTCTGATCCATTCAAAAGTAAGGGCCCCCAAATTGATACCGTAGTACTCTCGTAACACCCCGGGACAAATCGTGCATTTTTGCTCATGCCATTAAAATACTCCAAAAACGTTTATATGCCTTTCACCAGTGTATTTTTTGGTTTCCAACTATTGAACATTCATCCTCGGTACCTCTCATTAAGTAGAGACCCCCTTCTTGAAGCCCTAGACTCATCTTAAAGCAAGGCGACAAAAAGTAAAAAAAAACAGGTTAGGATAGGGCACCAGTTCCTCAGGTACACCATTGGTGGTGGTCCCCCCCGGGACCCCAGGGGGGACCACCACCCGACCACCGCCAGCCAGCCAGGAGCGCGCTGACTGTGCCCTAACCTAACCACCTAAACAAGAGGAATGGACGATCTGGCCCAACAGGGTCAAGTCGGCATGGAAGTGCCCAACCGTGTCTGAAATTTTTTTACCTCAATCTGTCTCCTTATTCACTACTGTAATACAACACATTATTTCTTTGTTGCAACATCACAACACGTTATTTCAATGTTGCCACACGCAATTATATTTATAAGTACTGCAACATTCAGAACACATTATTTATGTTGTAACTGTAACAACAGGTTATTGCCTTGCAACACTCACACCGCGTCATTGCTGTGTTGTAACACTCAAAGCACAGTTTACAGCGTTGCAATTTTGCAACTGTCATCGTGTAATTTTTGTGATGCAACACTCACAACTCAAATTGCCATCAAGTGTTTAACGTTGTATTCTTGCCAGATATTAATGTTTTATTGCAAATATGTAAATATCATAAAAGTTAGCGATTGAATAAATAAACAAAAGGTGATAGAAAACAAATGACTAACAAGTGATTAAATAGATGTATATAAAATAAATGAATAAATAAAATGTGACTGAATGAACAAACTGTTAGATTAAATAAAATAATATTTAATATATATAATAAAGTTGCTGTAATTGACACAAACTATGTTAGATTAAATAAAATGTTATTTAACATATATAATAAAGTTGCTGTAATTGACAAACATAAAGAGATTGAACATTTAAAATGTGATTATATAAATGAAAATTGCGAATAAATAATTAAAACTGAATTATTATGTAACTAAATGAAAAAAGGAAATGTCAGCCACTGAGAGTTGGAAGTGGTGACCGCGTGAACACCGGGTCCAACTGGTGACCGCGTGAACACCGGGTCCAACTGGTGACCGCGTGAACACCGGGTCCAACTGGTGACCGCGTGAACACCGGGTCCAACTGGTGACCGCGTGAACACCGGGTCCAACTGGTGACCGCGTGAACACCGGGTCCAACTGGTGACCGCGTGAACACTGGGTCCAACTGGTGACCGCGTGAACACCGGGTCCAACTGGTGACCGCGTGAACACCGGGTCCAACTGGTGACCGCGTGAACACCGGGTCCAACTGGTGACCGCGTGAACACCGGGTCCAACTGGTGACCGCGTGAACACCGGGTCCAACTGGTGACCGCGTGAACACTGGGTCCAACTGGTGACCGCGTGAACACCGGGTCCGACTGGTGACCGCGTGAACACCGGGTCCAACTGGTGACCGCGTGAACACCGGGTCCGACCTCCCAGTCTGGCCACGACTCTTCCTGCTTAATGAAGAACTTAACACTCATATGTTCATTCACTTCATCATATGTGATGAAGTATGGATGGATGATGAATGAATCTGAGGTGAGACCTCAGTAAGACTACATGTGCTCACCTAGATGTGCTCCCCTAGATGTGCTCCCCTAGATGTGCTCACCTAGTTGTGCTCACCTAGATGTGTTCCCCTAGATGTGCTCCCCTAGATGTGCTCACCTAGTTGTGCTCACCTAGATGTGTTCCCCTAGATGTGCTCCCCTAGATGTGCTCACCTAGATGTGTTCCCCTAGATGTGCTCCCCTAGATGTGCTCCCCTAGATGTGCTCACCTAGATGTCTTCCCCTAGATGTGCTCCCCTAGATGTGCTCACCTAGTTGTGTTCACCTAGATGTGTTCCCCTAGATGTGCTCCCCTAGATGTGCTCACCTAGTTGTGCTCACCTAGATGTGCTCCCCTAGATGTGCTCCCCTACATGTGCTCACCTAGTTGTGTTCCCCAAGATGTGTTTCCCTAGATGTGCTCCCCTAGATGTGCTCCCCTAGATGTGCTCAGCTAGATGTGCTCACCTAGTTGTGCTCACCTAGATGTGCTCCCCTAGATGTGCTCCCCTAGATGTGCTCCCCTAGATGTGCTCCCTAGATGTGCTCATCTAGATGTGCTCACCTAGATGTGCTCAGCTAGATGTGCTCCCCTAGATGTGCTCACCTAGATGTGCTCCCCTAGATGTGCTCCCCTAGATGTGCTCAGCTAGATGTGCTCCCCTAGATGTGGTCACCTAGATGTGCTCAGCTAGATGTGCTCCCCTAGATGTGCTCCCCTAGATGTGCTCAGCTAGATGTGCTCCCCTAGTTGTGCTCACCTAGATGTGTTCCCCTAGATGTGTTCCCCTAGATGTGCTCCCCTAGATGTGCTCACCTAGATGTGCTCACCTAGATGTGCTCACCTAGATGTGCTCACCTAGATGTGTTCCCCTAGATGTGTTCCCCTAGATGTGCTCAGCTAGATGTGCTCACCTAGTTGTGCTCACCTAGATGTGTTCCCCTAGATGTGCTCCCCTAGATGTGCTCACCTAGATGTGCTCACCTAGATGTGCTCACCTAGATGTGCTCACCTAGATGTGCTCACCTAGATGTGCTCCCCTAGATGTGCTCAGCTAGATGTGCTCACCTAGTTGTGCTCACCTAGATGTGCTCACCTAGATGTGCTCACCTAGATGTGTTCCCCTAGATGTGTTCCCCTAGATGTGTTCCCCTAGATGTGCTCACCTTGATGTGCTCACCTAGATGTGCTCACCTAGATGTGCTCACCTAGTTGTGCTCACCTAGATGTGCTCCCCTAGATGTGCTCCCCTAGATGTGCTCCCCTAGATGTGCTCAGCTAGATGTGCTCACCTAGATGTGCTCACCTAGATGTGCTCCCCTAGATGTGCTCACCTAGATGTGCTCACCTAGATGTGCTCACCTAGATGTGCTTCCCTAGATGTGCTCCCCTAGATGTGCTAACCTAGATGTGCTCAGCTAGATGTGCTCACCTAGATGTGCTCAGCTAGATGTGCTCACCTAGATGTGCTCACCTAGATGTGCTCAGCTAGATGTGCTCCCCTATATGTGCTCAGCAGTAGTAGGGAGTACAGTCCACAGAGGAATTTTTTTTCTGGGAGAAAATTCCCCTGTGGACTGTACAGTCCACAGAGGAATTTTTGTTTTTCTGGAAATTCCCCTGTAGCGTGTCTGGGTTTTCAGGTCAAAAATCACGTGTGGGAGCCAGGGTTTTCAGGTAAATTTTATGTCTCAGATTTTAGAAGTAAGGATTTCTTATGATGAAAATAATTTCCGAGACTTAGAAGTTTGTTAAAGGGCTTATGGGAGAAATTCAAATAACGTGTGGGTTTCAAATAATGTGCTTTAGGGTTTCCAGGAGAACTCTACGGACATATTTTACCTGTTTTCAATTTACAAAAATCGTCTATGTAAGCCATAGTTTTCAGGTAAATTTAGAAAATCACCTGTGCGGACCAAGGTTTTCAGGTCTCGTACCTCACATCACCTCCCTCCCCCCCTTACCTCGCAATCTCTCGCGTCACCTTTATTTACCTTAGGCCTTGCCAGCCAGACGCTTCTTGTAGGTCGCCTCTTATCATATCTTATCTTATCTTCTCCATAATATCTGGACCGTCCCTCCTCTCTCTCTCTCTCTCTCCTCTTCATATTATTCCCTCTTCCTATTTTTCTGACATACTAATGTTTTATTCCTTTTTCATTAACCAGTCAGTTTTATACAAATCAACCGAAGCATCTCAATGTAACCTTTAATACTGAAACTGTCTCAGAGACTAACTAAGCTGGCCCCAGCTACCTGCCCCAGGCTATCTGCCCGAGGCAATCATCACCTGATTACCTGCCCAGGCATCTACCAGTCATTGTCAGCGTTCGCCACCGTAATAATTTATATATATACATTAGGCGTTAATAAAACTTATTTATTTATTTATAATTTATTTAGTCATCTAATTCTTAGTTTACACAATTTATAATAAAATAGTTTAATCCCAGTATTCGCCAATCATTCTCGCTATTAATAAAACAGCCAAACGCTCACTCAGGGGCACACTATCGTTATTACGCTCATTCAGGGGCCCCTCAGATCGCCTAAGGTCAAAGTCTCAGAGGCCTACACTTTCAGTCAGCATTCAATCTTCATCCTGTTCACAAGGTTCCCCAGTCTAGTCATATCATCATGTCAGTGTGTCCTCTGTGCTTGTCTCCTCTCAACAACGAAATCGTGCATGTGTGTCAAACTCAGTGTTTAACATGCCTAGGTGAAATGTCTATCAACGCTCTTCAAGAATGCAGACTGTACTGTATAGGATGCAACGGGCCTACACCGCCTGGACAGTTTGACGTAACCTGTACCAGCTGTGGACAACTCTATTGTGCAAATCGTAAGTACCGCTTTTTCTCGCACATTCAATAAACTTTCAAAGAAAATATATATCCGAAACACACATACATACATACAGACAGTCAATTTATATATATTATTCTCATTTCAGTTCATGGTTCTACTTCCTGCCCGTACTGTCGTTTCTCCGTTAACCGGGAACCTCCCACCGAAGCCAGAAACGTCATTGAACCTCCACCCAAACGCCGTCGCATTATAAATAACCGTACGTTTTCACAATAATTTTCGTAATTTTAAAAGTTATTAATTGTATATTTTAACAAGTGTATAAATAAGTAATAAGTACTCATACAGAAAAATGTTTCCATTACAGGAGTTCCTATTCGTGATCAAGAGAATCTCATACTTGGTGGAATCAACATCCCAGCTCGTAAGTAATATTATTATTTATCTGTAATTCAGTTTTTCCTCTTATTTAGACTTTTTGTTTTTCCTCTTAATATTAAATCCTCTTATTTACACGATATTTTCCTCTTAAAGTTACAAACATTGTTGTCCTATTAAGGTTTTCAAATCCTCTTATTGTTTTCAAATTTGTTTTCCTCTTAATGCTTATTCATTGCTAATATTATATTACAGAATCGCCCCTGGATTCAACCCAACCCTCTGAGTGGAGCACGCCTGTACGCAGTCAACCCCAGCTGTCCCAGGAGCTAGAAGAAGATGCACCAGACGGCAACCAGCAGGCATTCTCGGATGAAGAAGAAGAAGACAATCAACCCCCTGTTCACGACATATCAGATGAAGAAGTCAACGCTCCAGATTCCCCAGAGGTACTTAACTTAGATAACGTTGTTCCGCGAGTGTTAGAAGTCATACGTCATTTCGAAGGATCATTCTCGAGACATTCTTTCTCCATTCCTGGTCATTTAGACGCCGACCCCAGCTTATATATAAATAGGTATAGGGAATTTTTTATAGAATATATAGACAATCAGTTCAGACAAATACAGGAAGAATTCCCTCCCTCATTTCACATTTACCCAGACGTAAGCCTAATTTTGCAAAAACTTAATCATGCCGACGATCAATATGAAATATTAGACGAAGTATTTTCAATTAGAGGCGAAACTCAGACTGTTACATAGGAAGAAGTGGAAGTTCTCGTAAATTCATGGGTTGACGAAATGTCTGCTAAAATTGACGAATGCCTAAAAAATGTCCAATCCTCAAGTGTAGGAATTCATTCCATGTCAGGCTTTGCTATTAATTTTTCATATATTCGCCAACCTATGCACCTTGGATCATACGTACCATATCCTGCAAAATTAAAGGGTAAAGAATCAGTATTTAATCCTGAAAGTGAAGGAGATGAGTGTTTGTTACAGTGCATTGCGGCGTATAAAAACTTAGCATTGGGCAGGACTATGAATAATGTTAGAAAGTGTTACAAAAACCTTCGATGGTGTAGAAGATTCGTAGTATGGGCAGATGAAATCAGATTCCCCGTATCATTTGATAACCTTAAGAAAATAGAGAAGCTTAACAAAATTTCTATTTATATTTATACAGTAACTCATGAAAGTAACAGATACTATCTTAGTTTAGCTAGGAAAAGCCAGGAAAAGTATGCCGATAAAGTTCCTTTGTTGTTATTAGAAGGCAAGCATCTCTGTCTGATCAAGGACTTTGATAAATTTGTAAAGAATATTAACCATAATCCGTATAATATTCCTAACACTCATAAATTCTGCAAAATTTGTCTTTTGCATGCCCCCTTAGATGAAATTCAGGCTCACGAAGAGTCTTGCACTGTATCCCAAGTATTTTCGTTCTATAGTCAAAATGATAAAATCAGTTTTAAAAATTACGGTAGGACCTATAGCCCAACTCACACCGCCTATTACGATTTTGAATGTCTATTAGACCGTCAAAATCCTAGAGGCATGGTGGAATGTAAGCATAAAGCAATTGCTTATGCTTACATGATTTTAGACAGGGAATTCAATGTCGTAGAAACGTATTCATACGTTGGCCCAGACGCGGTCAATCATTTTATTACAAAGCTAGAAGCCTCATGGAATGCTATTCATGCTCAGCTCCCCAACTTCCCTAAGAACTTGTCTAGAGAACAGGAAAGAATGTTTCAAAGACAAAATACGTGTCAATTGTGTCATCAAACTTTCAAGGATAAGAAAGATAAACATAGACATCATAATCATGCTATTCAGGAAAATAATTACTTAGGTGCTTATTGTGCTCGTTGCAATTTACAATGTAAAAATGCTCGTAGATACTTGACCACATTTTCCCATAATGCTGCCTATGATCTTGGAATTATACTTAAAGAACTGTCCAAAAATCCTCACCGCGATGTAGAAATTCTAACCAAGGAAGGATTGAAATTTATGCAAGTTATCATAGGTAAACTTAAATTCCTAGATAGCCTAGCTCTCCTTAATGGGTCATTAGGAACCTTAGCAAGCGAGCACGTTGCCGGTAAGAAAGCCACCAAGTACACTGAACACATACTAAATGGCGTATCCGATGAAGCTAAAGCTCTGTTAATTAAAGGTAAACAAAGCCTATGTTATGATTATATTTCTTCCATGGACGTGTTAGACGAACCTCAGCTCCCTTCGCGAGATAAGTTTTACAATGTTTTACATGACTCTCCACTGTCTGAAGAAGATTATAACAATGCTCTTAAAGTATTTAATTTAGGGAACTGTACAAACATCAAGGATTACCTCATGTTATATTTAAAAGTTGACGTGGGAATGCTAGTTGATATATTTACACTTTGGCGAACATCACTGAAAGAAATTTATGAACTAGATATTGTTTTCTATGTATCACTTCCTAGTTACGCTTGGGATGCGTTCTTATTTAAATCAAAAGTTGTACTTGACTATGTGTATGATCAGAATATATATGATTTGTTGAGAAGGAATCTTAGAGGGGGGTTCACATCTTCCATTAGACAATTTACACAGGCTGTTAACGAGCACACTACATCTAACCCTAGCTCTGATGACGATACTCACATTTTGTACCTCGACTTCAACAGCTTATATGCAGCGTGCATGGCTGAGGTACTTCCCCAGGGAGGGATTAGACAATTAACTGACCTTGAGCGGGATACCTTATTAGGGCAAGGGTTACAACATATCCCCTGTAATCAAGACAAAGGTTATTGGATTTTATGCGATACAAAACATGTATCTCCCGAGGTAGCCAGGTATACTGATGATCTGCCCCTTGTACTGTCTCATACTAATATAACGGAGGAGTTTTTGTCAGAGTACAGTAAGAAAATCCTTAATGATGAAAAACGTAAGCTCCCACCTAAAAATACTAAGTTAATTGCATCCCACTTGCCCCAAAACGACTACTTAGTAAGCCTTGATTTCCTGCAATTGCTATTAAAACTTGGACTAGAAGTTGAACGAGTAAAAACAATCTATGAATTTAAACAGGCTCCCTATTTAAAAGATTTTATTTCAACCAACATTCGAGAACGAGCCAATACCACCTGTAAAGTTAAAGAAAAAGCTTTTAAACTCATAAGTAATAGTCTGTACGGGAAATCAATGACAAATATATCTAGATATGCTAATACTCACCATCTAGTAATGACAAAACATTCATTCTTAACTCATGCAAGAAACCCTTTGTATAAACGAGCTGTCTCTTTAGGTCAAGATAGGGTTCTCTGTACAGTAATGAAAGACATCCTTAAAGTTACCACTCCTTCTTACATGGGATATCAGATCTTACAGATAGCCAAGAGGCGTTTATACGAGTTCTGGTATAATGTAGTTAAAGCCCATTATGGGGAGAGAGCTAGACTAATTTATACGGATACAGACTCATTCATATTTACTCTGACCTGTAAAGATGCTTTCCAAGAAATGACTAAAGCTCCTCTAGTAGATTATATGGATTTCAGTAATTTTGACAAAGATCATCCCATGTATTCTGCTACTCGCAAAGGTGAATTAGGACTCCTCAAGTCAGAAGTAAAGCAGAAAATTATAACTGAATTAATTGCACTCAAGCCTAAAACTTATTCTCTCCTAACCCTTGATAATGAACATTTATGTAAATGTAAAGGGATTCCTTATCACCAACAAAAGAAAATAACACATGCATCTTTTCAGAACACATTAGAGACAAATACAACTTTTAATTTTGTATCCCGATCCATTTGTAATGTTAATGGACAGATATGCACGTGTAAAACAACTAAGCGCGGTCTGTCAGCTTTTGATGACAAGAGGTACCTCATTAGTCCCACAGAGTCATTAGCTTACGGTCACCCAGACATTCCAGAGCGTGAGGTACAGGAAGAGGTACAGGTAGAGGAAGAGGTACAGGTACAGGAAGAGGTACAGGTAGAGGAAGAGGTACAGGTAGAGGAAGAGGTTCAGGTAGAGGAAGAGGTGCAGGTAGGGGATCCAGTAATTGTAGATAATCCCCAACCAAGACGTCAATTGTTCCCCATTTTTAATCTTTGGGAAAGGCGGGATAGAGTCGCTCAGCAATTATTCCCTAACACCAACTAAGTCTGATACTGTATTGTCTATGTATTATCTATAACTATATTCTATTGACTATGATATTGTATTGGCTATGATTTGTTACTGTATTTGATATGAAAAATGACTATATTCAAATGTCTATAATAATGTATATTCTATGATTTTATTACTGTATTTGATATGAAATGACTATGATATGACTATGATTTATTTTGTTACTGTATTGGATATGATTTGTTACTGTATTTGATATGTTATGACTATGATTTAAAGTCTATGATAATGTATATTCTATGATTTTATTACTGTATTTGATATGTTCAAATTGCTATTTTAAGACTATGATTTATTTGTTACTGTACTGGCTATGATTTGTTACTGTATTTGATATGAAATGACTATGATTTTATTGGCTATGATATTGTATATTCTATGATTTTATTACTGTATTGGATATGTTATGACTATGATTTTATTGGTTATGTTTAAAATAAAAACTCGAATGTAGATTTCGTTTAAATACTCCTTTCATTATATATTTGTAGTTAGTCTATTGAATCCTAGCAACATGGAAGGGCAGAAAAAAGTTATTACAGAATCCCAGTTGAATATATTTAGTGAACCGTCAAGAATTATTATTGCTGGATTTTCAAATGGTGGGAAGAGCTATTTATGTGCTAAAATGATAGAGAAATATCAGCAGAACTTTGCAAAAATAATTATCTGTGGAAGCGGGTATAAAGAGTTGAGAACTAATCCACTCATT
The DNA here is from genome assembly GCF_040958095.1 of Procambarus clarkii. NCBI lineage: Eukaryota > Metazoa > Arthropoda > Malacostraca > Decapoda > Cambaridae > Procambarus > Procambarus clarkii. The sequence continues at coordinate 33,855,986 of NC_091204.1, read as the reverse complement.
AAACATAAGATATCTTTTTACTCTGAAATTGTAAACCCTTTAGATGATCGTGATCCAGAGGACACATCTCATATATTAGTTGTTTATGATGACTTGTATGTTGAATCTACAAACTCTAAAATAGTAAGTGATATATTTACTAAGGGATGGCATGAGAACATCTCTGTTATTTTTATAACCCAAAATATATTTTTCAGTGGGAAATTTTCTAGATCTATAAGTTTAAATGCTTCTCATTTTATTCTGCTTAAATCAAGAGACTTGTCCCAGATAGAAACATTAGGCAGACAAATATTTGGAAAACAAGATGCCAAGAAATTTTTAGATATATATAAGAAAGTGATTTCTCAACAGTATGGGTATTTACTTGTTGACTTGGGCGTTAAAACACCTGAATCCATAATATTTAGGGGAAATATTGTAAATGAACCCCCATATGAAATAGTGTATCAATGGTGAACATTACACAAACTCTTAATAAGATATACAATGACCCCAAGTCCATAGGTGGGTTTGGTGGCGTTTTAAAATTGTATAAGGCTGCAAAGAAAACAATCCCTGAAATAACTATAAAAGATGTGAAAGACTATTTAAAAACGTCTAATGCTTATACCTTACATCTATTAAAAAAACGTAAATTTAAACGAAGACGTATCTTAGCACCTAGACCTAAAGCTTTCTTTACCAGTGACTTGGCTGATATGACATTGTTAGCTAAGCACAACAATGATATTAAATATTTATTAGTTTGTGTTGATATATTTTCAAGGTTTGCACATGTAGTTCCACTATCAACTAAATCAGGTCAGAGTGTAAGTGAAGCCATGAAAGCTATTCTGGATTTACCTTCATCAAAAGGTGTAAGGAAGCTTAACACTGATAAGAACGGTGAATTCTATAATAAATATATGAAACGATTGTTAGACAGTAAAAACATTGATCTGTACAGTGTATTTTCTCAGGAAACTAAAGCCAGCATTGCAGAGAGATTTATAAGAACATTGAAAACTAAGATATATAAATATTTAACGGCTTATAACACCTTAACCTATATAAATGTTTTACCTGATATGGTAAAAACGTATAATAGAACACCACATAGAGGATTAAAGGGGAAAATACCTATTGATGTACATGCTTTATCTTCGCCTCAAGATGTGACTAGGCAATTTAAGCTCATGTATAAAGGAGAGCAGCAGACTAAGCCACGCATCAGTAATCATCTGTCTGTAGGAGATACAGTATGGCTTGCCTTATCTAATCGTATTTCAAAGTTCAAAAGAGGTTTTCATCAACAGAACACTAAGGAAATATTTACAATTGCTCAAATTGATACTAAACAACCCGTGCCTTTATATTATCTAAAGGACTTAAATAATAGACTTATAGAAGGCGGATTTTATAGAGAGGAGTTGACTCCCACCTACTTGTCAGATACATTTGAAATTGAGAGAATTATAAGTAAACGTAAAGTTGGTAATACTACTTTATATAAAGTTAGATACGTTGGTTACGACAGTTCATTTGATCAGTGGGTGAATTCAGATGACGTGAAGAAACTATGAAGAAGCAGCCCTTAGTTAGCAAGTATCGTGGATTTATTGAACTATTAGCTAGATTAGGTTATAATTCTAGGAAAAAGTTAATTAAGACTCTTAAAAAGGAACATATACTTTGCTTATCAGAAATATTTAATAATTTCTTAAAAAATAAAATTGAAGTTGGGAAGCCTATTTTAAAGAGACTTTCTAAATATAGAGCTCTACTCCATACATTAGCCTGTAAGAAGAAGGCTATTTCACTCAAGAAAGACATATTAACAAGTAAAAGAGGAGGTAATTTATTGGGCATTTTACTTCCCATAGCTATAAATTTCATTTCAAGGCTATTTAATAAGGAATAATGAAAGAATTCTATCTTGTACCACGAAAAGCTATTGATCAACAGAAGCCTACGGCAGTAAGTGTTGAGAAGCCTACGATGACAGTGAGAACAAATCCTGTTATACAACACTTGATAGACTTAAGATTAAAGCTTAAGGATTATGATTTTGCTGTCTCCTTGTTAAATTATTTTAATACAACTGGACTTGTAAAGTGGGATGAGGAAGGGAACATTACATCGCCAGTTACTGGGATCAATATTGTTGATGACGTTATAGGCAGGATGTGCACTCCGAAATTGTTATTCCCAGAAGATAAACTGCCTATAGCAAAGTTGTTTTTCTCTTTGACCTCTACACCTAAGAATTTATTTAGAAATGTAGATGCGAAAAATCAAGTGTTTTCTCCTCCAAGTTTGAAGAGGAAGATCAAGGCTGGAGATGAGGGAGAGTCCACCTGGATACCATATTAAGGTGAGTTTCTGTTTATTTTTTATCATTTACTATTAGTCTACAGGATGGATAGTTACGTTATATATGCAGCGAGTAACTGTGATACTGTTGTATTTAAAAACAATGCTCCCAATGCTTTTGAAAATAGATTACATAATCAGCTGCCTTTAGACCCGAATAAAGCTTATGAAGTGTGCCTGAAGAATATATTCCTGCCTCCATCTTATTTCGCTGTTAGGAGGAATGACCCGGAAAGTTTTATTTCAGTTCAACTTCTAGTGTCTAATAAAAATTTATCTGATTTGAGTACGGTGAATACATCTTTCACTTTAAAGTCGGATATTTTAGCCAGTGATAATTGCATAGAGCTAACGACTATTTTAAATAGAGAAATTTCTACTATATTTTCAAAAGGTTCACTGAGTTTTATAGGACCCGTACTTAATTATAATTTCCCAGATCACGGGGACGTTTATATGAAATATGATTCGAGTATTAATCGAATTAAGTTTAATGCAGCATTTAGTGAGAAGTTGTTAAAATTATTTATTACAAAGGATGGAAAATTAGTTGTTCGAATTTCTTTATCTTTCGGTCGAAATATATGTAAAGTTATTGGAGCTGAAGTAGGTAAAGCCTATGATATTTTTATTATGAATAAGCTACCTAATAACAGGTTATCTGTACAAGATACATGCTATTATCATCCTAGGCCAGGAGGCCGTATAGATTTCTTGTGTGTATATTGTGATAAGGTGCAGCCAACCATGTTTGGTAATCAGATTGTAAATATCTTGGATGTTGTTTCGTTTCAAAGTAATGTAACACACAGGAAATTATATAAACCTTTAAATACGACTAATATTGATGGCATCAGTATTAGATTAACAGATCAAGATGGGGAGCCTGTATATTTTGAAAAGGATGGATGTACGATTGCAGTATTACATATTAGACCCGTTGATATATAATGGCATGAGTAGAGGGAGTTTATCATTCTCTCTTGGCCTGTTTAAACATGAGGGTCGGGTTTGTACCGCTGTCTGTTGACGAGGTAGGGCGATTTATCGCTCCTCGAGGGAAGAGAGGTGGAGCACTGGGCGATATTACTGTTTTTGATAGAAGACATTTAAGAGGAGGTGGAATATTAAGTTTCTTAACTGGTCTAGCTCGTAGAGCAACTCCTTTCCTATTAAAAACTATCATGCCAGCAGCATTGACAATGGGACAGAATGTTTTGCAGGATATAAATGCTGGTCAAGGTACTTTGAAAGATTCAATTAGAAAACGCGGTATGGAAACATTGAAAAGTATAGGTCCTAAATTGTTAGCAGGTGGCCGAATAACGAAAAGAAAAACGAAAAGACCTGCCTATATAAAGAAAATGGATAGATATAAAGACGTGTTTTCATAAAAACAGTACTAGTTGTATGCTAGACGCAGACATGATGAGTGTAAATGCTCCTAGTGCAGCATTGCAAGTTCCTTTAGAAAATTATACAGCTGCTATAAGCGATGGCTTTCCTAAAGTTAATCCGCATAGAATGGTTGAAAGTACGATATTTTCAAGACAGACACAGGATATTTTACCTGTGAATTCAAGTATTAACAATAAATTTAAAGACTCTTATATTGAATTTCGTATCCCGGGAGTTAAGGGGCAATTTATTGATCTTTCGAGCTTGACGCTAGAACTGATGGTTGAATTAACGGGACCTGACGGAATTACGGCTTTAGCGGATATTAAAAATGCATCAATAGTCAATGGTTTGTCCCAGACAATGTTTAAAGCTGTAACTGTTTATTTAAATGAGCAAGTGGTGGAAACTAATTCACTATTTTCATATTTATCATATGTAAAGCTAATGACAACGCTTTCTGAATGTAAAGCTGAAAGATTTAAAGAACTGACGTATTTCTATAATGATGTTTTTCCTGAAAAATATGATGTAGATTATTTTAAGAATGCCTCAGAAGACCTTAAATCTAGATTTGTAAAGTTAAAAACTGAGGGAGTAAATTGTTGCTTTAAACTGCTATTGGACATTACAACTTTGAGCGAATATCTTTTGGATGGAATTGATATTCGTTTGAGATTAGAACTTAACAGTGATCCGTGGGTTATAAACAGTATTGAATCTGGATATAAGTTTAACATAAAACTAGCTAGAATGTGGATTGATCGAATAACTCCATTTGCATCTGGATTGGAGGCTATTAATAGAGCTCTGGCTGAACAAAATACGCCAGTTACATATACGTTTGATAAGACACTCCACAAGACGTTCATTCTTGGTAATGGGCAGCAGAGATTAAGTATTGACCAGCCATGGGGGAGCATTATCCCAGATAAATTATTTATTATGATGATGGATATGGAAGCAATATCAGGAGCGTATACACTTAATCCACTTTATTTCGATCACTGCGATTTATCTAATGTATATATTACACGTGATGGGACAAACTTATTTAATATAACTTGCAAGTTCCCGAATAAATGTTCGAAACTATACTACGAGACTCAAAATACAGTAGGCTTTAATGCTTGCAATACCTTGACATATAATTCATTTATAAAAGGAAGAACGTTACTGGCATTTAGACTAACGCCTGAGGAATTGAGAGATACCCTTCCTATAGAGGCTTCGGGTAACCTGAGAATTACATTAGAATTTGCTGTTCCAGCGAAATCAAATAAAGTTATTATTTTATTCGGAATTACAACGGGAGTATTGAGAATTTATTCCGATAGGCGAGTTGTGTGTGATACAAGAGCATGAACTGCAAACAAATTAATACGGCATTGAACGATATGAAAGGTAGTAAAGCTAAATATATTGGATGCTATTTAGCGACGGATATATATAAAATAATGAAGCAAATAAGGGATAAACCGATTATGTTTATAATAAATACCTTAGGAAGAGACTCTAAGGAAGTAATGGGTCACTGGATTGCTGTATATAAATCTAAACGGAAAATAGTTATACTCGATTCATATGGAATAAATGTGTATTTGCCATACATTTCGGAGTTTTTAAATTATTATAAAGACTGTGATGTATACACGTTTACAGAGAGACTTCAGAGTTTAAATACTTACGTATGCGGGCTATATGCGATGTTTTTCTGTTACCATCTTTCAAACAAGGATCTAAAAACTGCAATAAAGCTATTTGAAACTAGTTTTACTTACGGAGAATATATGCAGAATGATAGGAACGTAATGAGGCTATCTTATGCTTTATTTAAAAATATGTCGAGCTGCTATGAAACGCTGTGTTATGATAAAAGCGATATTTGTTGGAAAATGTGCTTGGAGACGACTGGCTGAATGAGGCTATAACAAATTATCTAACGGAAAATGGTGAGTACATTTGTTTCGAGGTTTTATGTGTCTGATAAATATTGTACATGTGTAAATGCTATCTGAAACTGTTATTCTTTATTTACAGAGATGAAGAGTGAATAGGACGGATATTATACAAGCGGATTGAGGAGCGAGCTTCTTAGAACTTCGGGCTAACTGAATCGTTTATTATAAATTGTGTAAACTAAGAATTAGATGACTAAATAAATTATAAATAAATAAATAAGTTTTATTAACGCCTAATGTATATATATAAATTATTACAGTGGCGAACGCTGACAATGACTGGTAGATGCCTGGGCAGGTAATCAGGTGATGATTGCCTCAGGCAGATAGCCTGGGGCAGGTAGCTGGGGCCAGCTTAGTTAGTCTCTGAGACAGTTTCAGTATTAAAGGTTACATTGAGATGCTTCGGTTGATTTGTATAAAACTGACTGGTTAATGAAAAAGGAATAAAACATTAGTATGTCAGAAAAATAGGAAGAGGGAATAATATGAAGAGGAGAGAGAGAGAGAGAGAGGAGGGACGGTCCAGATATTATGGAGAAGATAAGATAAGATATGATAAGAGGCGACCTACAAGAAGCGTCTGGCTGGCAGGGCCTAAGGTAAATAAAGGTGACGCGAGAGATTGCGAGGTAAGGGGGGAGGGAGGTGATGTGAGGTACGAGACCTGAAAACCTTGGTCCGCACAGGTGATTTTCTAAATTTACCTGAAAACTATGGCTTACATAGACGATTTTTGTAAGTTGAAAACAGGTAAAATATGTCCGTAGAGTTCTCCTGGAAACCCTAAAGCACATTATTTGAAACCCACACGTTATTTGAATTTCTCCCATAAGCCCTTTAACAAACTTCTAAGTCTCGGAAATTATTTTCATCATAAGAAATCCTTACTTCTAAAATCTGAGACATAAAATTTACCTGAAAACCTTGGCTCCCACACGTGATTTTTGACCTGAAAACCCAGACACGCTACAGGGGAATTTCCAGAAAAACAAAAATTCCTCTGTGGACTGTACAGTCCACAGGGGAATTTTCTCCCAGAAAAAAAATTCCTCTGTGGACTGTACTCCCTACTACTCTCAGCTAGATGTGCTCACCTAGTTGTGCTCACCTAGTTGTGCTCACCTAGATGTGTTCCCCTAGATGTGCTCACCTAGATGTGCTCCCCTAGATGTGCTCAGCTTGATGTGCTCACCTAGTTGTGCTCACCTAGATGTGCTCACCTAGTTGTGCTCACCTAGTTGTGCTCAGCTAGATGTGCTCACCTAGTTGTGCTCACCTAGATGTGCTCCCCTAGATGTGTTCCCCTAGATGTGCTCCCCTAGATGTGCTCACCTAGTTGTGCTCACCTAGATGTGCTCCCCTAGATGTGCTCACCTAGATGTGCTCACCTAGATGTGCTCACCTAGTTGTGCTCACCTAGATGTGCTCCCCTAGATGTGTTCCCCTAGATGTGCTCCCCTAGATGTGCTCACCTAGTTGTGCTCACCTAGATGTGCTCCCCTAGATGTGCTGACCTAGATGTGCTCCCCTAGATGTGCTCAGCTAGATGTGCTCACCTAGTTGTGCTCACCTAGATGTGCTTCCCTAGATGTGCTCCCCTAGATGTGCTCACCTAGTTGTGTTCACCTAGATGTGCTCACCTAGATGTGCTCACCTAGTTGTGCTCACCTAGATGTGCTCCCCTAGATGTGCTCACCTAGATGTGCTCACCTAGATGTGTTCCCCTAGATATGCTCCCCTAGATGTGCTCAGCTAGATGTGCTCACCTAGTTGTGCTCACCTAGATGTGCTCCCCTAGATGTGCTCCCCTAGATGTGCTCACCTAGATGTGCTCAACTAGATGTGTTCCCCTAGATGTGCTCCCCTAGATGTGCTCAGCTAGATGTGCTCACCTAGTTGTGCTCACCTAGATGTGCTTCCCTAGATGTGCTCCCCTAGATGTGCTCACCTAGTTGTGTTCACCTAGATGTGCTCACCTAGATGTGTTCCCCTAGATGTGCTCCCCTAGATGTGCTCAGCTAGATGTGCTCACCTAGTTGTGCTCACCTAGATGTGCTTCCCTAGATGTGCTCCCCTAGATGTGCTCACCTAGATGTGCTCACCTAGATGTGCTCAGCTAGATGTGCTCACCTAGATGTGCTCCCCTAGATGTGCTCAGCTAGATGTGCTCACCTGGATGTGCTTCCCTAGATGTGCTCACCTAGGTGTGCTCAGCTAGATGTGCTCACCTAGATGTGCTCAGCTAGATGTGCTCACCTAGATGTGCTCACCTAGATGTGCTCCCCTAGATGTGCTCACCTAGATGTGCTCACCTAGATGTGCTCAGCTAGATGTGCTCACCTAGATGTGCTCACCTAGATGTGCTCAGCTAGATGTGCTCACCTAGATGTGCTCACCTAGATGTGCTCCCCTAGATGTGCTCACCTAGATGTGCTCACCTAGATGTGTTCCCCTAGATGTGCTCAGCTAGATGTGCTCACTTAGTTGTGTTCACCTAGATGTGTTCCCCTAGATGTGCTCCCCTAGATGTGTTCAGCTAGATGTGCTCACCTAGTTGTGTTCCCCTAGATGTGCTCCCCTAGATGTGCTCCCCTAGATGTGCTCAGCTAGATGTGCTCACCTAGTTGTGCTCACCTAGATGTGCTTCCCTAGATGTGCTCCCCTAGATGTGCTCACCTAGTTGTGTTCACCTAGATGTGTTCCCCTAGATGTGCTCCCCTAGATGTGTTCACCTAGTTGTGCTCACCTAGATGTGTTCCCCTAGATGTGTTCACCTAGTTGTGCTCACCTAGATGTGTTCCCCTAGATGTGCTCACCTAGATGTGCTCACCTAGTTGTGTTCACCTAGATGTGCTCACTTAGATGTGCTGACCTAGATGTGCTCACCTAGATGTGCTAACCTAGATGTGCTCACCTAGATGTGCTCTCCTAGATGTGCTCACCTAGATGTGCTCACCCTAGTCATCAGCGTTAAGTATTACCGAGAACTAAAACAGATTTTTTACTTTTCAATTTGTATTTCTGGAAATGATCACATGGCGGGAATTTTATGTGTAAGATTAGAACAAAAGTAATAACAGTGTATTTAGCGTATAAATGTTTGATTTTTATTTGACTTTAGTTCGCTGCAAGAGCTGAAAGATAGAAGCAACACATCGATGGAACTTGACTTTATTGTGTAAACGCACAACTCGTAAGATTTAAATATTCGCCATAAATCTTTAACAAAAAAGTTCTTCAAGTTATTTTTCTATATTGAAGACTTCATTTAATAGAATTCAAATTATAAAGAAATTGCGTGTTTCCACTAACTTATATCAATTTATAATAATAGCTACAGTAATTATTGTAATATTATAGTAATAGTTAAGGTATTAAGGTAATATTTAAATAAATAAATAATAAAATAAAATAAAATGTTTATTTAGGTAAGGTACATACATACAATAAATTTTTACAAAGATTGGTTGACTTATAGGTAGAGCTAGTACATACAATGCCTAAAGCCACTATTACGCAAAGCGTTTCGGGCATGATAAACTTAAATGACTAAAGCTTAATACTAATTGAGCATAAAGAGTAGAATGAAAACAAGAAATGAAAACATAGCTGAAAAAGCAGCACAAATACAATTATGTCGACAAACAGCGCTCTTTAAAAAAACAGACATTGGTTGACAATAGAGGGGTAAGGTAGGTTACAGGGAATTTATTAGGTATAGCTTCGTTTTTATCTTAAAGTGGTTGAGAGAGGTACAGTCTTTAACATGATTGGGAAGGTCATTCCACATTCTGGGTCCCTTGATGTATAGAGCATTTCTAGTTTGATTAAGTCGTACTCTAGGAATATCAAAACTGTATTTATTTCTGGTGTGGTGCTCATGGGTTCTGTTACAACCTTCAATGAAGCTTTTGAGGTCAGGATTGGCATTACAGTTCAGCGTTTTATATATGTATAATACACAAGAGAGAATGTGCAGTGACTTAATATCTAACATATTCAGAGATTTGAGTAGGGGTACCGAGTGATGTCTGGGGCCAGAGTTGGATATTGTCCTAATAGCAGCTTTGTGTAGAGTAATTAGAGGACGTAAGTGTTTTTGGGTAGTAGAGCCCCAAGCACAAATACCATAGTTGAGATATGGATAGATAAGGGAGTAATAGAGAGTCACCAGGGCAGGGCGTGGTACATAATATCTGATCTTAGAAAGAATGCCCACAGGTTTTGAAACTTTTTTTGATATATTTAGAATGTGTCCCTGGAAATTCAGCTTGTGGTCGATGAGAACGCCAAGGAATTTGCCATCTAATTTGTTACAAATTTGGGTATTGTTTATTTTGAGATTTATCTGATTAGAGGATTTATTGCCAAACAGAATATAAAACGTTTTGTCAATGTTAAGGGTGAGTTTGTTGGCAGTTAGCCAAAGATGGACTTTCTCTAGCTCAGTATTTACTGTGGCATTTAGAGCAAGGGGGTCAGGACTGGAGTAAATGAAGGTTGTGTCGTCAGCAAATAGAATTGGTTTGAGGTGTTGGGAGGCATTTGGAAGGTCATTAATGTAGATGAGAAAGAGGAGAGGGCCAAGTATGCTGCCCTGAAGAACACCAATGTTGATGGGTAGGGTGGGAGAAATTGTATTATTCACAGAAACATATTGGAGCCTGTCAGTAAGATAAGATTTGAGGTATTGCAGGGAGTGTCCTCTGACTCCATAATGATGTAATTTAAGAAGAAGGTTTTGGTGGTTGACAGTGTCAAAAGCCTTATGCAGGTCCACAAATAACCCAACAGGAAACTCCTTTTTATCAAGAGCTGCGTGAATTAAGTTAATCATACTAATAAGTGCATCGTTAGTGCTTTTTTAGGGTCTGAAGCCATATTGACAAGAGCTAAGTATATTGTGTTTGGCTAGAAAAGAGTAAAGCTGCTTGTAGATTAGTTTTTCGAATATTTTTGACAAGTTAGGCAGGATTGATATAGGTCTGTAGTTGTTAACATCTGTGAGATCACCACATTTGTACACAGGGGTTACTCTTGCTTTTTTAGAATGTCTGGAAAGGTTTGGAGTTCAAGTGACTTGTTGAAGAGCAATGCAATAGCAGAGGCTAAAGATCTGGAGGCTTTTTTGTAAATTAAAGTTGGTATCTCCTCGAGGGCACTAGACTTGGTTTTAAGGGAAAGGATTATCTCATTGACATCAGTGGAACTAGTAGGCTTTAGGTAGGTACAGAGACTGTGGATAGTTACCTGTAAGATAGTCCTTAACATCAGTACAGGAAGATGGAATATCATTTGCAAGGGATGACCCAATGGAAGAGAAGAACCTATTGAACTCAATAGCAGAATCAGAGGCTGAAAGCTGACCAACGTTATTGGAAAGGAGTGTTGGTTTGTTATTTAAAATCTTCTTCGATCCCAATATTTGTGAAATTGTGCTCCAAGTTTTTTTAATGTTGCTCTTTATTTGGGTAAATTTATCTTCATAGTATTTAGTTTTGGCTCGTCTAATTATTTTAGATAGCAATAACGAGTAATTCTTTGAGAATTCTTTGGAGACTGTTCCTAGCCTATACTTCTTCTCAAGGTCGTGTTTTTTGTTAATGGATTTAAGTATTCCCTTTGTCAGCCAAGGATTGTTAAGCCTTTTGCTTGTGACTTGTTTTGTAAGCATAGGACAGTGAGTGTTATAAAGGCTAAGAGTTGTTTGTAGAAAAGATTGCACTGCTAGGTTGATGTCCCCTATGTTACCTAACTCGGACTCCCAGTTGACATTATCAGCAGCAGTTATAAAATTGTTTATAGCAGTTTCATTGTGCAGCCTAAAGCTTAACTCCCTTGTCTCTAGAGGTGGTTTGCTAATGTTAGTTAAGAGAAATGTGGGGTAATGGTCTGTAGTGCTATCGGTGATTATACCTGAAGTAAGCGGAGAGGTTATGTTGGTCCAGATGTGATCTAGAGTCGTAGCAGTACTATCAGTGATTCTAGTTGGTCTAGTGATTAAGAGTATGAGGAAGCAGGAATTCATACAGTTGAGGAAGCTAACAGCAGTAGGGTGTTCAGGCTCGCAGAGGTCAATATTAAAGTCCCCTGCGATAATTAGATGGTTTTTATTCAATCTGTTATCAAGTATTAGATTTCTAAGGTTTGAGTTGAATTCGGACACATCAGTGTTAGGAATTCTATAGACTGCACCCACAGACAGGACAGACTCGGCACCCTTGACTCTGAAACTGGCGAAGATATACTCCCCACAGCAGTCTCTAGTTCTAATTATTTTTAAGCATGTTAGTTCTTGGTGGTAGTAAAGAGCAGCACCACCACCTCTCTGCATTTGACGACAGTTGTGAATTGCCGAGTAGTTAGGCATGTTAAAGAGTTGAGTATTATCCTCTTTCAACCACGTTTCAGGAAGTATAATAAAAGAGAATTTGTTGTCAATAGTTTCAATCAAGGCACTAACATCATCGAAGTGTTTACCTAGGGATCTAACGTTCAAGTTGATTAAAGAGATATTGTGATTATCTGTTAATACATTGTTTACATCATGTGCTGTAAAATATCTGCAATTTTGATCATTGAAGTGATGATTGTCATAGATAGTATATAAGAAGTTTAGTTCTGGGTCTATACTTGTCTGCATAAAAAGGCTGTTTGCAGGAAAACAAGGCAAGAATGGCAAATTACAAAATAGAAAACAAAGAAAAAAGTAGATTAAAAATTCTAAAGTAAAATAAACTTAATGGTAATTTTAAGTAAAAAGAAAAAAAACTTAATGGGAACTAGGAATGTAAAGAATTAACTAGAATAATTAATAACAATAGATGACCAAAAAAGTAAAAAAACAATTATGAAACCTATAAAATGAAACGCTTGCTTACTATACTATTATAAGTACACTATAGTTGAATACTAAAGTTACACTAAAACAAACTGAGGTAGTTTAAATAGAGATACACTCAGGAACACTGGATAATGAAGTTAATACTAGAGGACACAGGCAAAGCCAGTGTACTATGGAACATGGGAGTAAAAAGAAAAAAAGACAATAATAAAGATGACAATATTATTCTTTTTTTTTTTTTAACTAAAGTTAAAACCTTTTGAAGGGAAAGGCAGAGCTAGAGTACACAAAGGTAGTTAAATGAGATTATAATTTGAATTCAGGCTATACAGCAGATATCCCACAGTCACTGAGGAAAGAATTAAGGTGAGCTTCTGTGGTTATTGAATAGGTTTTTCCAGTGTCAGTCCTCCTAGCTATAATTTTACCATCTCGCACAAAACAGTGTTTAATTGTAGGGGAATTTTTGCATAAGCCACGCAGTTTAAAAAAGAGATTTTGCCTGCACCTGGTCAGACATTCATTCACATAAACAGTGGATTTACTAACGACTGCAGATGAGATAAGAATAGTTTTGTTATATATACTTGTTATTCGTTGACATGCGTTCACTACTTAAACTACCATGTACTGTACTTATGTAAAATCTCCCATGTCTCTTCGCTCGGCTTAGACTCGCTTACAAGTATCTCTGGGAATTCTCATTATCTGCTGATGTAGACCTGACCAAATGTAAACTGTGTCAACAAAATTATTCGCACACCCTCCGTCACTATGTGATGTCTTGCCTACAGTAAGCAAATGCTGGATACTTCGCTAAGATTTCGGGCAGCACATCATTATGAATGAAGTACTTACACATTTCTTGGACACTATTGATGGTGTTATCTCTAAATTCAGCGATTTTTTTACATTCCATTATATGATGACGCAAAGTATGCGAATAGTTCTGCTGACAGAGTTTACATTTAGTCAACTCTACCCTTATTAATATCCCCCTTTGTTATGTTCATTCATAGAATCACTTGATCCATCGTCCAGGCCACGTAACCCAAATTACACTGGTAATAGCACTTATGCTTATTATAATGATTCTAAATTGCATGTACTAAAACGCACTGCCAGAAGAATTAATTGGACTAGCTTATAGAAGGACCCGCACTGCTGAAATGCTTAAGCTCTTTCAAACGGCTCAGGCTGAGGCCAGGGAACGTATGGTAGAGCTGAGGCAGACAGACTGGGAAACTTTTGTCAGTGGTCTCAATTCTCACACGCCGATCGACTTGGAGATACTATGAACATGTTTGCCATAAAAGTTTCGTTTTCTCTAATAGTCACAAAACCTATTTGAGAGAACGGCATTGTATTGGATCTTCGTGGTAAGACTATTGTTTTGTTGACACGACGAGTGTAATTAATCGACGTAGGTTTTTTTGTTTGTTGCCGGTCTAACGCATCCTTGTTTGACATTTTATACATATGTCCTTGTAGAACATTCTATTGCGAACACATTGGTACAAAAATGAAATACGTACATTGAAAATTAAGGTCAGGACAGTGAAAAGAATAAACTTTTCAAAACTAATTTCGTCGATGTGCGGTAACGGGTAACACTTCACCCACTTCCCACACTCTTGAGGGTGGGCACGATCAGGATTCTACATTTATATGCATATGTACGTGTAGGGAATTTTATTGCGATTTCAGTGATACCAAATTTAATGCTGTGGAACAAGTATGGAGTTTACAACCCTGAAAAGAATAGAAACATTTCGTCGCTATTTGGAGCTCACGGCTAGTGATCAATGTATATATTTTTTTTTTTTTTTTTTTTTTTTTTTAGATATATACAAGAGTTGTTACATTCTTGTACAGCCACTAGTACGCGTAGCGTTTCGGGCAAGTCCTTAATCCTACGGTCCCTGGAATACGATCCCCTGCCGCTAAGAATCGTTTTTTCATCCAAGTACACATTTTACTGTTGCGTTAAACAGAGGCTACAGTTAAGGAATTGCGCCCAGTAAATCCTCCCCGGCCAGGATACGAACCCATGACATAGCGCTCGCGGAACGCCAGGCGAGTGTCTTACCACTACACCACGGAGACTGCTTTTGCGGCCGGTCTAACGCATCCTTGTGTGACATTTTATACATATGTTCTTGTAGAACATTTTATTGCGAACACATTGGGCGCTGCCCAATAAACTCGCCCCTCGGAGCAAAATTTAAAAAAAATTTTTTTTAATCATGATGGAACATAAAATTGCCGCCTGTGTTTATGCTGTCGTCAGCTGAGGCTGTGACGTCACAGGTGAGGGAAGCACGTACTGCGCATTAATGCCTCCATCCCTCGTTATTTATTTATTTATTCATTTATTATATTTATTTATATATATACAAGAACGTACATTGGGGGTTAAGAGACAACATAGAGTTTAAGTTGGAATTACAATCTTGTAAAGCCACTAGCTATACATAGCGTTTCGGGCAAGTCCTTAAACTAACCTTTGAGCAAATCCTTAAACAAACAAAGTTCTAGATAAATAATTAGGAGTAAAATTGATAAAAAGTGTTTAACAGGTACATTACAGCTTTACTTTACAAGTACAGATGGTTTTAAGCAGGATAATTACAGTAAAATTGTCAAAAAATTGTTTACAGGTACGATGCAAGAATTTTCGACACAAAAGCAGATCAGAACAATACACAATAATGAACAAGGAATCCTAAGTACAATTAGGAAAACATCTCAGTGTTATACATTGGATTACTGAAGCACAATATGAGGATCATTACAAGGAGTAATGCAGTAGAATATGCACTCATATTCTATTATTAAGTTAATATTAAGTTCCTTCCTCATGTTAAGTATCTTTGTGGTACGAGGGGCATCCAAGGATTATCTTCAAGGCTTCGTTCTGCAAGTTTTCAAGCCCTTTAAGCTTTCTTTCAGTCATCAAGGCAAGCAGAGGTGCAGCATAATCCACTAAAGATCTGATGTATGCAAGGTACATCATTTTGACAATTGTAACATTGGCACCATAGCCTGAGTGATAACCTGCAACATCTCCAAGAGGGCTTATGGAGCCTCTCTTTATACTGACGACAGAGTCTGAATACATCAGGACAATACAAGGCCAAGGTATTTGAATCTGTTAACAGAGTCAAGCTGGGAGCCATCATACAGTTGCATCTTGCGAACAGCTCCTCCCTGCCTGGGTGGACACCCGTTTAGTATCTTTGTTTCCTCTGCTGAGATATGACTAAACCTAAGTCCTGACATAAGACCAATACAGAGTTAAGAGTGTTCTGCATGTTAGCATAACAAGTAGTGTGTATCATTATATCATCAGCATATACCCAGTAGTGTGTATCATTATATCATCATGTATGATGATTCATGATACAAGGGGGTCTAAATTGATCTATCGAACGATCTAAATTGGGTACTGAAATATGGTCAAAAGATTGGCAGAGGCCGTTTAATTCTGACAAATGTAAGGTTTAGATGATAGGTAATGACAATAGAGTTAGAAGCAAAAGGCAACATGAAAAGCAAATGGAATACCATGACATATCTAATATCCTGGGAACTAAACAACACTCCCACAACCAGATACCACTCTCTAAGGATGGCTTTACACCGTCAACTGACTTAGAAATGGCGAATGAATTTAATAGCTTCTTTTCATCGGTTGGTGCAAACCTTGCCAGTAAAATCCCACAGACTCAGACATATATCAACACATATATCTCTCAGGCAGCTATCCAAACTCTCTTCTCCTCTCACCAGTCAGTCCGACAGATGTTGTGTCCATCATACACTCACTAAAAACCAAAGCTGGGAACATCAGTGAAATCCCATCCATTGTATACAAGAGCGCCTCCCATGCCCTTGCCCCACCTATAGCTCTGCTGTTCAACAAATCCCTTGAGTGTCATACCTTTCCTGATATCCTTAAAAAAGCAAGAGTAACGCCAGTTCATAAAGGAGGTAATCCGTCAGACATAAACAATTATAGACCAATATCAAACCTACCGATACTATAAAAAATATTTGAAAAAATTATCTACAAACACCTCTACTCCTATCTCGTAAAATTCGACATTCTTAGCCCCTGTCAGCTTGGCTTCCGCTCCCAAAAGAGTACCAACGATGCAATTATTAGTCTCCTTGATATAATTTACTCAGCCCTTGAAAAAAATTAGTTTCCGATTGGACTTTTCATTGACCTGAGAAAGGCCTTTGATACTGTTAATCACAACTACCTCTTACGTAAACTTCATCATTATGGAATCCGAGGCCATGCACTGGACTATATCCATTAATCCTATCATAGTGATAGACACCAATGTGTAACCATCAATAATATATATCCTCTCCCACTCTACCAATAACCGTTGGAGCGCCACAGGGCAGCATCTTGGGACATCTCCTAGTTCTTATATACATCAATGATCTGCCTAATGTCTCTAACATTCTGAAATCTATTTTGTTTGCTGATGATACTACCCTCATCTACTCTAACCCCAACCCACATACACTAAATGATGTTGTTAATAATGAACTAAAAAAAGTCCAATTATGGATGTCAACCAACAAACTAACGCTTAACATAGAAAAGACCTACTATACATCTTATTTGGAAGCAAATCTACAAATGCAATTCAGCTTCAGATAGATAATGTAAACATTAGCAATAAAAATGATGGAAAGTTTCTTGGCCTATTTCTAGACAAGAGACTCAACTTCAGTACCCACATACAACACATAACTAAGAAAGTCTCTAAAACAGTTGGTATACTCTCCAAAATCAGATATTATGTACCTAACTCTGCTCTCATCTCTCTGTATTATGCACTAATCTATCCCTATCTCAACTATGGTATCTGTGCATGGGGTTCAACCACTGCAAACCACCTCAAGTCCATCATCACCCAGCAAAAATCTGCTATCAGAATAATATCAAATTCTGCTTTCAGACAACACACAGCCCCCTTGTTTAACTCCCTAAACATGCTAAACATAATCTCACTCCATAAATTCTCTTTATTTATTTATTTTATTTATTTATTTATTTATGCATATACAAGAATGTACATAAGGAATGTGAGGATACAAATATGGTAATTACAGTCTTGTAAAGCCACTAGCACGCGCAGCGTTTCGGGCAGGTCCTTAATCTAAGAAAATTTTAAGGAGGTAAATACTTGCAAAATTATAGACAAAAAATGAAAACAGATTACATGAAATGAAAAAAAGATGAGAGAAAATTGTAGGTACAGTATATTAAAGCACATAGGTAGCTAAGATTGATTGCAATGACAGCTTGAATGGTAGTTGACAAAAAAATTGGTAGGTATAATACAGCAGAAACAATATAAGATTGGTTGCAATGACAGCTTGAATGGTAGTTGACAAAAATTGGTAGTCACAATACAGCATATGGCTAGCACATAAAAGAAGACAGCAATGAACACAATGATAAGGTTGTTTGAAATTACATAAAAATTAGGAGATTGGGTAACACTAGGTACAGAGCAAATTTAAAGCTCAGTGTAGGAAACTAAGAAGATGAAGTTAGGTACTTTTTGGTTTTGCTTTTAAATAAGGCAAAAGTTTTACAGTTTTTCAATTCACTAGGGAGTGAGTTCCATAGACTAGGTCCCTTAATTTGCATAGAGTGTTTACACAGATTAAGTTTGACCCTGGGGATATCAAAGAGATATTTATTTCTGGTGTGGTGATAATGGGTCCTATTACATCTGTCCAGGGAGAGTTTCAGAGCATGGTTTGCATTTAAGAACAGGGTTTTGTAAATGTATTTGACACAAGAGAATGTGTGGAGGGAGTTAATATTTAGCAAGTTTAGGGATTTAAACAAGGGAGCTGAGTGTTGTCTTGTCTCTTGTGTCAACTACATTTACAAAACCCTGTTCTTAAATGCAAATCCTTGTCTGAAACTCTTCCTGGACAGATGTAATAGGACCCATTATCACCACACCAGAAATAAATATCTCTTTGATATCCCCAGAGTTAAACTTAATCTGTGTAAACACTATGCAAATAAAGGGACCCAGTTTATGGAACTCACTCCCTACTGAATTGAAAAGCTGTCCAACTTTTACATCATTCAAAATCAATACTAAAAAGTACCTAATTTCATCCTCATAGTTTTTCACTTTTTGCCTTAAAATTGCACTGTATCTATTGCTACCCAATCTCCCAACCTTTATGTTCCCAATTTGAACATCTTTACCATTGTGATCATTGCTGTCTTCTTATATGTGCTGCCATGCAATCTGCTGTATGGTGTTTATAAATCTCTGTTTATCTGTATCTTTTGCTACCCAGTCTCCCAATCTTTATGTATCCAATCTGAACATCTTCACCATTGTGATCATTGCTGTCTTATATGTGCTGTCAATCTGCTGTATGGTGTCTATTAATCTTGTTTAAATTACTAATCAAGCTGTCAATGTAATCAATCAGCCCAGCAAACATTTTCATGTTTTTAAAACATCCTAAAAACGACATTTCATTGTTTTCAGCACGTTTATAATTACGTTTAGAAAAGGTTTTTTGAGAACTTTTATATACAACCTTAGAATGTAAATAATTAACATTTCTAAAAACTTTTTTATAATCTTTTAATTACCTACATTAAAACGTTTAGGGTAAATTAGGGTATAATAATTTTTTAATTCATATCTGAAATAGAAAGGGAGAGAAAGAAAGAAGACATATCTGAGAAAGAAATGGACATCCTAAATATGTATGTGTAAATTACAAATAAATAGGGTACAAAAAGAGAATTAAAATATTATATTTATTTAATTAAGAATGAGTAATACAACAAAATATATGTAATAGCTCGAAATATATAGACTATATCTATAACAGAATATAAAAGTAAAAATTTAAAAATCTATAAAAATCTATATATGCAATATGTGAACACAATAGATTTTGTGATCAAGCAGCCTGTGATTCATGTCATGCTGAGATCAGTCTGACGTTACAAGCAGTTATTGTTACTTAAAACTAAAACAAGTAAAATTTTCCGAGTATACATATAACACTATAGTTTTTCTATGACTAATAATAAAAATCTATTAATCAAAAGTTTAGGACTAATTAACTAAAAATAAAAATCTACAAGTGAATGTAAACACAGTCAAGTATAATATTCATGTAGAAAGAGAAAGAAAGAGAGAGAGAGAAGGAAAGAAAGAGAAAGAAAGAAAGGGAGAAAGAGAGAGAGAAAGAAAAGAAAAAACAGTCATGTATAATATTCATATTAGCACCATGCAATATAACTTAGATTAAGTAAAAATCTCAGACATTTTTAAATCAAATGAAATATGAGAGCCAGAGAGAGAGAGCGAGAGCCAGAAAGAGAGCGTGAGCCAGAGCCAGAGAGAGAGCGTGAGCCAGAGCCAGAGCCAGAGAGAGAGCCAGAGCCAGAGAGAGAGCCAGAGCCAGAGAGAGAGACAGAGCCAGAGAGAGAGAGAGAGAGAGAGAGAGAGAGAGAGAGAGAGAGAGAGAGAGAGAGAAAGAGAGAGCCAGAGAGAGAGAAAGAGAGAGCCAGAGAGAGAGAGAGAGCCAGAGAGAGAGAGAGAGCCAGAGAGAGAGAGAGAGCCAGAGAGAAAGAGAGAGCCAGAGAGAGAGAGAGAGCCAGAGCCAGAGAGAGAGAGAGAGCCAGAGCCAGAGAGAGAGTCAGAGCTAGAGAGAGTGTCAGAGCCAGAGAGAGAGAGCCAGAGAGAGAGCCAGAGAGAAAGAGCCAGAGAGAGCGAGAGCCAGAGAGAGCGAGAGAGCCAGAGAAAGAGAGAGAGAGAGAGAGCCAGAGAGAGCCAGAGAGAGAGAGAGCCAGAGAGAGAGCCAGAGAGAGAGAGAGAGAGAGACAGAGAGAAAGAGAGAGCCAGAAAGAGAGAGAGAGAGAGCCAGAGAGAGCAAGAGAGCCAGAGAGAGAGAGAGCCAGAGAGAGAGCCAGAGAGAGAGAGAGAGAGAGAGAGACAGAGAGAAAGAGAGAGCCAGAAAGAGAGAGAGAGCCAGAGCCAGAGAGAGAGAGAGCCAGAGCCAGAGAGAGAGCAAGAGAGCCAGAGAGAGAGTGAGAGAGAGAGCCAGAGAGAGAGCAAGAGAGCCAGAGAGAGAGAGCAAGAGAGCCAGAGAGAGAGTGAGAGAGAGAGCCAGAGAGAGAGCAAGAGAGCCAGAGAGAGAGCAAGAGAGCCAGAGAGAGAGAGAGAGAGAGAGAGAGAGAGAGCCAGAGAGAGAGCGAGAGCGAGAGAGCGAGAGAGAGAGAGAGAGAGAGCCAGAGAGAGAGAGAGAGAGAGAGAGCCAGAGAGAGAGAGTGAGAGCGAGAGAGAGAGAGCAAGAGAGCCAGAGAGAGAGCGAGAGAAAGAGAAAGAAAGAGAAAGAAAGAGAGAGAGAGAGAGAGACAGACTGTTACGGCCCTCTCGGGACGCAACGGGGTTCTCACTCTGATGTTGTTAGAGGAAGATATATGTATCCGTTCCCAAGCCAGTAGTGGCTATCAAGGGATGAGATCCGTGACGCAAGTAACTTAAAAGGGAGTAGGGAAAGAAAGTTAAGAACTTAATATTATAATTTTCACCATCACCGATTAAATATAAATAATCAACAAGTGCACAGGGGGAGGGGTATTAACACTATACAAGGGGATTATGTACAATATAGTCTTCTGCTGAAGACTCTGGATCAAGAAGCTAGGTGCTGAGTCCGCGGTGCTTTCTTCGTGGCCTCACGACGTGTCCTTTGAGAATGCCGAGCCTACCCGGGCCACAGGTCAGCCAAAACACAGGTCCACTGGGGGCACCGCCGTGGAAGCCGTCAACCACACGTCCAGCTGGTCTGCTGGCAGGTACTGAGCCACCAAGGCTGGTACGGCCACTCCACGAACGATATAAGGGGTACGCCCTAGACAGGAGTCTCGTGTGATATCACAAATCACCCTCCTGTCTTCAGTACCCCAGTGGATGATCGTTTCCAACAGTCGGTCCCGGGTAAATCCTCTCACTGCCACTCCACTGGCAGGCTAACACACCACAGTGTTCTTCCGGGGGGACGACGTCACAACAGCTGCAGCAAACTTCACAGTATGGAGACTGGCTGCCTCGGGTAGACTGACTCCACTTCCATCACAGTGGTCCCAGGTCGGCTCTGTAAGCAGACACGTCATCAATAACCGGGACACTAATACACCTCACTTACGGGCTCGGGCACAAACACCTGACGTATCCAGTCCATAGATGGCGCTGTCGTCGGAGCACCACCTCACCAGAGGTCAGGAGCGGCGGTGTTGAGCGCTGAACCAGACTGGAAACTGGCCCTCGAGGCCAGTACACGCTGTCCTCTCCAGGTGTCGTCGTCCGTTTGGCGGGGGTTTCGGGAGCTGACCCACAGATGGCGTGTTTGTCACTGCTCCAGGCTCGGACGCTGGATCCGGGTTCGTAACACAGACAGAGACAGAAAGACACACACACAACAAAAGAGGAGACAGAACAAAATTAAGGCAAGGAGAGAGAAGACAGAACAGAAACAACAGAGAGAGGAGAGAAATGAGAAATCATTGAAGAGAAGGGGAAGAGAAACACAAGATAAGAAAAAGATACAAGAAAAATATACAAGATAAAAATGACATAAATGAATGCCACAAATATAAAAAAGTAAAGGAAGAGAGGAGGAAAGGAGAGATTAAAAGACAAGAAAAACAGGAGAGAAACGTAAAAGAAATAAAAAAAAGGGACATTTGTGAGGAGAGAAAATAAAGAGACCAGAGAAGACCATATATCAAGAGTGTGAGGATAAAGACTTATATATTTTCTTAGTAGACATCCTCTGGCTCTTGTTGCCCCTCTTGTATACGAATTGTACTTGCAAGTTTTCCCTGAAAAGATATTAACAAAATTAATATTTAATTATTTATTTATATAAATTACACACACAAACTTTATATATATATATATATATATATATATATATATATATATATATATATATATATATATATATATATATATATATATTATATAATTTCGTAAACCTCACCCTGTAAACATTCATGTTTCTACATGTTAAACAAGCTACGAGGATGAGGGAAGGGGATGTTCCCTCCATGCTGGATATTATATTTACCAGGAAAGAGAAAGATATATTTATCATTCGGTACCTCCCTCCTTTGGTACCTCCCTTTTCCTCCTTTCAGTACCTCCCTCCTTTTACCCAAGTGACATTGTCACTTGGGTAAAAGTGACCATGTCTTTTTGGGAATAAAGTATGCAATGCATTATAATCTGGAAGAAAATGAGCTTGAAGCAGTTGAAAAACCTGACTTGTGGAGAGGTCATTATGGGGAACTCAGATATTTCCTTAAGGAATTTGACAAACACTTGCTGTTAGGACATGAAGTAAATGAGATGTATGTCAAGTTTTGTGAAATATATGATAATGGCACAACAAAATTTATACTAAAGCAGAGATGCAGAACTAGGAAAAAGGGAAAAATTGCCCAAACATACAAGCAATACAAAGATGCGAGAAACAACAATAGCAGTAAGGAGAGGGGCAGAAAGACTATGACTTTCGGTCATATTCAACAACACAAATATACATACACACACACACATTATTGGAAAAAATTGGAATTGGAATATTGGAAAAAATAATTAAAACTAAATGGGTAGAACACCTGGAGAGAAATTATATAATTTCAGACAGACAGTATGGTTTTCGATTTGGAAGATCCTGTGTATCGAATTTACTCAGTTTCTATGATCGAGCAACAGATATATTACAGGAAAGAGATGGTTGGGTTGATTGCATCTATCTGGACCTAAAAAAGGCATTCGACAGAGTTCCACATAGAGAGGTTGTTCTGGAAACTGGAAAATATTGGAGGGGTGACAGGTAAGCTTCTAACATGGATGCAAAATTTTCTGACTGATAGAAAAATGAGGGCAGTAATCAGAGGCAATGTATCGGACTGGAGAAATGTCACAAGTGGAGTACCACAGGGTTCAGTTCTTGCACCAGTGATGTTTATTGTCTACATAAATGATCTACCAGTTGGTATACAGAATTACATGAACATGTTTGCTGATGATGCTAAGATAATAGGAAGGATAAGAAATTTAGATGATTGTCATGCCCTTCAAGAAAACCTGGATAAAATAAGTATATGGAGCACCACTTGGCAAATGGAATTTAATGTTAATAAATGCCATGTTATGGAATGTGGAACAGGAGAACATAGACCCCACACAACCTATACATTATGTGAGAAATCTTTAAAGAATTCTGATAAAGAAAGAGATCTAGGGGTGGTTCTAGATAGAAAACTATCACCTGAGGACCACATAAAGAATATTGTGCGAGGAGCCTATGCTACGCTTTCTAACTTTAGAATTGCGTTTAAATACATGGATGGTGATATACTAAAGAAATTGTTCATGACTTTTGTTACGCCAAAGCTAGAATATGCAGCTGTTGTGTGGTGCCCAACAACAGAAGTTGGCCCATATCTTAAGAAGCACATCAACAAACTGGAAAAGGTGCAAAGACATGCTACTAAGTGGCTCCCAGAACCGAAGGGCAAGAGCTACGAGGAGAGGTTAGAGGCATTAAATATGCCAAAACTAAAAGACAGAAGAAAGAGGTGATATGATCACTACATACAAAATAGTAACAGGAATTGATAAAATCGACAGGGAAGATTTCCTGAGACCTGGAACTTCAAGAACAGGAGGTCATAGATTGAAACTAGCTTAACACAGACGCTAAAGAAATATAAGAAAATTCACTTTCGCAAATAGAGTGGTAGACGGTTGGAACAAGTTAGGTGAGAAGGTGGTGGAGGCCAAGACTGTCAGTAGTTTCAAAGCGTTATATGACAAAGAGTGCTGGGAAGACTGTCTCATCCTGTAACTACACTTAGGTAATTACACACACACAATATATATATATATATATATATATATATATATATATATATATATATATATATATATATATATATATATATATATATATATATATATGTCGTACCTAGTAGCCAGAACGCACTTTTCAGCCTACTATGCAAGGCCCGATTTGATTTGCCTAATAAGCCAAGTTTTCATGAATTAATATATTTTCTCTATTTTTTTTCTTATGAAATGATAAAGCTATCCATTTCATTATGTAGGAGGTCAATTCTTTTTTTATTGGAGTTAAAATTAATATAGATATATGACCGAACCTAACCAACCCTACCTAACCTATCTTTATAGGTTAGGTTAGGTAGCTGAAAATGTTACGTTAGGTAGTCGAAAAAACATTAATTCATGAAAACTTGGCTTATTAGGCAAATCGGGCCTTGCATAGTAGGCTGAGATGTGCGTTCTGGCTACTAGGTACGACACATTATATATATATTTATTTTATATATATATATATATATATATATATATATATATATATATATATATATATGTCGTACCTAGTAGCCAGAACGCACTTCTCAGCCTACTATGCAAGGCCCGATTTGCCTAATAAGCCAAGTTTTCATGAATTAGTTGTTTTTCGACTACCTAACCTACCTAACCTAACCTAACCTAACTTTTTCGGCTACCTAACCGAACCTAACCTATAAAGATAGGTTAGGTTAGGTTAGGTAGGGTTGGTTAGGTTCGGTCATATATCTACGTTAATTTTAACTCCAATAAAAAAAAATTTACCTCATACATAATGAAATGGATAGCTTTATCATTTCAAAAGAAAAAAAATAGAGAAAATATATTAATTCAGGAAAACTTGGCTTATTAGGCAAATCTGGCCATGCATAGTAGGCTGAGAAGTGCGTTCTGGCTACTAGGTACGACATATATATATATATATATATATATATATATATATATATATATATATATATATATGTCATACCTAGTAGCCAGAACGCACTTCTCAGCCTACTATGCAAGGCCCGATTTGCCTAATAAGCCAAGTTTTCATGAATTAATTGTTTTTCGACTACCTAACCTAACCTAACATTTTCGGCTACCTAACCTAACCTATAAAGATAGGTTAGGTTAGGTTAGGTAGGGTTGGTTAGGTTCGGTCATATATCTACGTTAATTTTAACTCCAATAAAAAAAAATTGACCTCATACATAATGAAATGGGTATCTTTATCATTTCATAAAAAAAAAATTAGAGAAAATATATTAATCCAGGAAAACTTGGCTTATTAGGCAAATCGGGCCTTGCATAGTAGGCTGAGAAGTGCGTTCTGGCTACTAGGTACGACAAATATATATATATATATATATATATATATATATATATATATATATATATATATATATATATATATATATATATATATATATATATATATATATCGGACAATTAGTAAAAAAAAAAAAAAAAAAATTTAAATTATTTTACCTTGTACCTCGATCCACCAGGCCTGTTTGGTGCATGTTTCAGTACTTCAGAAATCTGGAAGGTCACATCCTCCTCCTCAACTTGTGGATGTGCGTTGATAGATGATTCTGTAAAATTAAGTTATTTATATAATAATAAATTCAGTATAACAATAATATTCTGTAAAATTAAAAGTAATTTATACATCAATCAGATAAAACTCTCCAGAGATGGTGATACACAACATATAAAGGACAAGTTTCAGAACAAAATATGCATTTAGGAATAAGGTTTTGTACATGTAGGTAGCACATGAGAAAATAAGTGGAAGGTGATCAAGTTTATATTAACATGTTAATGGCTTTGTTAAGGCTTTGCAAGAATGAAAAAATATTAATAATATAATATCACCTACCAATTAATTGTACATCATTTATAAGTCAATTATTTGCATTATTATTATTCAATACTAATGATATAAAAATGCATTTTGTAATCTACTATTTATGCAAGTATTAAGCACAGGATCATGAAATAAACTGCAAAATACTGTAATGGATAAACCAATTAAGTTTACATTTTCCTATAGCTAAGTCAGTCAGTTCTATTAGCAGCAGAGAACAATTATGCCCAACCTCTATTAAATGAAACAATCTTAAGAGCAAGTGATAGAAATATAATCATTTATGCTTGGGAAAATATTATGGAATGGTTCCAAATATGAAAAATATTAAGTTTTTTGGTTAAAAATTTTTAACTTAAAATTTAAATTTTTAAGTGAATTTTAAACTTTAAAAAAATTATTTAATTTTTTGGTTACTTACTTAAAATAACATTATATAGTTCTTGTTTTTGTAGAAATGCCAATTTCTTCTTTTGCCCTTCCAGACTGTATAGTGACCACAGGCCGTTTGTTCATATCTTCATTATTCTTCGAACCGTGGTTGCACAATCAGACCCACGTACACTGGTTAAAAGCATCACCTAAAAGCAACAACAAAAATGTAGTACACTGACGAATTTTGAATAAATAAATAAATATATTATATATATATATATATATATATATATATGTATGCCATATACATATATATGCTATGTTGTATGCTACAACTTGGCTGATAATAAAGCCATTCACAACTGCAGGCCTAATAAAAAAAGGAGGTGGCATAGCAATATCTTACAAAGATACCTTCATCTGCAATAGTGTCATTAGTAATAGAGACGACTATTGTGAATATACCTTTGCCAAGTTCTCCAGTAAATCCCTTAAATCCTCCTTGAACAAGAGGGTTTTTACTTGATCGAACCATATTCTTAACCTGCTGCAGGTAATTTTCAAATGGAAATGCTGAACATCTGTCCAAACTACCAAACTCTTTGGCATCAGAGGATATGTGTGTTAGGCAGTGTACATTGTACACTAAAAAATCCTTACCATACAGCTCACGAGCCTTTAACACAAAGTACAGCAAAAGATCATGTGCATATTGGCTGTAATTTAACTGAATCAATTTAGGTGATACAAGAATAGAAATGGCTACACTCAAGAGTCAGGAAATGGTCATACAATTCTTTGGGTAAGATTCCCTTCAGTACAATCTTACCGGTGTAGAGAAGGAGTTGCCTGTATTCAGTCGCTTTCCATCTATCAACCTCTGAAAGACTTCGAGGTTTACCTGTTCTTTTAGGCGTCGCTTTTTGGCCCGTGACATACGCTGCCATCTTGTGTGGTATTCTCTTCTTCTTTCTATAATGTGTGCATACATTCTGAAGGAGAAAGGCCAAGTGCTACATTACCAATTACTATTACAAGATTATTAGTAAAGTATTGTACTGCAAAAAGCAAATAAAATGGGGTAAACTAAACTTTGAAAACAAATAATAATTAAAACAGGTAAATTAGTAAAATAACAAAGGCTTAAGCAGACATGACTCTGCTTAAGCCATGTAAAGCAGACAGATAAGATGGCAATATATAAGGGGAAAAAATTAAAAAGCTAGGATATAAAACTAATTGAGATCAAAAGCATAAATTACTAAAGTAGGGGAAAAAATAACAAATGACTTCATAAAAAAATTATCCAATTGCCAACAGCAACTTGGTAGTACGAGTCTAAGTCTAAGAAACAAAAAAAATTTAAATGCTGTTATCTGCAATGAAACAATACATACTATTGCACGTACCGAAACATTGATGAATGTAAAAAATAGAGAACTATTTGCTGAATGTCCCATAAATGGATTTAAACTATATTACACAAAGAGGGGGGAGAAGCCATGTATGTTAGGGAATATTTGAAATGTAGTCTCGAAAAGTACACAACTGTGATAGGAAAATTAGGTCACATGGAGGAGTGGGTCTGTATACTATGGAAGACCTTGTATGCTCGGAGCTCCTTAACATTACAAATGAGGTGGTAGAGGTATTGGGATTAAAAATAGAGAAAATAAATTTAGTGATTATTCTAATATACAAACCGCCAGATGCAACGGCCGAGGAATTCACAGAACAGATAAACAAAATGGAGAACTCGATACCTCATATTATCTTCCTAGGTGACTTCAACTTGCCTAGTCTAAGATGGAGAATAGCAAACAATAATATTATACCAGGAAATTTATCGAGACCTAACCACTCAGCTTCCTGGCAATACGTTAGTAATGAATAAATATGATATATTTACTCATTATAATGTTGGTGCTGAATGTACAACACGAAAAAACATAATTTTAATCTGAAAAAGTATCTTTTTATAAAGAAATTAGACGAAAATAAGAGCTGGTGACGCCAAATCAAGTCGACGATCCAAGCGTCAGTTAGGTTAAGTTAGGTCAACCTAACCTAACATATCATATTTATTCATTACTAACGTATTGCCAGGAAGCTTTGTGAAGCTTGTGTAGCTTGTGGTAGCTTGTGGTAATTAGACGGACCCTCATTTTAACAGAAACTTGGCTAAGTAAAGACTATACCCAACTCTACAACTTAGCTGGTTATAAAGGCATTCATAATTGCAGGCCTAGTAAAAAAGGAGGTGTTATACCAAAACAGATGCAGAACTAGGAAACAGGAACTAGAGAACAGCCAGGGCCACCAACACACCTCCAGGGCCACCAACACACCTCCAGGGCCATCAACATGCCTCCAGAGCCATCAACACAACACCACCATCAACACACCTCCAGGGCCATCAACACACCTCCAGGGCCACCAACACACCTCCAGGGCCACCAACACACCTCCAGAGCCATCAACACGCCTCCAGGGCCATCAACACAACACCACCATCAACACACCTCCAGCCAGGGCCACCAACACACCTCCAGGGCCACCAACACACCTCCAGGGCCACCAACACACCTCCAGAGCCACCAACACACCTCCAGGGCCACCAACACACCTCCAGGGCCACCAACACACCTCCAGGGCCATCAACACACCTCCAGGGCCACCAACATACCTCCAGGGCCACCAACACACCTCCAGGGCCACCAACACACCTCCAGAGCCATCAACACGCCTCCAGGGCCATCAACACAACACCACCACCAACACACCTCCAGCCAGGGCCACCAACACACCTCCAGGGCCACCAACACACCTCCAGGGCCACCAACACACCTCCAGGGCCATCAACACACCTCCAGGGCCATCAACACAACACCATTATCAACACACCTCCAGCCAGGGCCACCAACACACCTCCAGGGCCACCAACACACCTCCAGGGCCATCAACACACCTCCAGGGCCACCAACACACCTCCAGGGCCACCGACACACCTCCAGGGCCACCAACACACCTCCAGGGCCACCAACACACCTCCAGAGCCATCAACACGCCTCCAGGGCCATCAACACACCTCCAGGGCCACCAACACACCTCCAGGGCCATCAACACACCTCCAGGGCCACCAACACACCTCCAGGGCCACCAACACACCTCCAGGGCCACCAACACACCTCCAGGGCCACCAACACACCTCCAGAGCCATCAACACGCCTCCAGGGCCATCAACACAACACCACCATCAACACACCTCCAGCCAGGGCCACCAACACACCTCCAGGGCCACCAACACACCTCCAGGGCCACCAACACACCTCCAGGGCCACCAACACACCTCCAGGGCCATCAACACACCTCCAGGGCCATCAACACAACACCACCATCAACACACCTCCAGCCAGGGCCACCAACACACCTCCAGGGCCACCAACACACCTCCAGGGCCACCAACACGCCTCCAGGGCCACCAACACGCCTCCAGGGCCACCAACACACCTCCAGGGCCATCAACACACCTCCAGGGCCATCAACACAACACCACCATCAACACACCTCCAGCCAGGGCCACCAACACACCTCCAGGGCCACCAACACACCTCCAGGGCCACCAACACACCTCCAGGGCCACCAACACACCTCCAGGGCCATCAACACGCCTCCAGGGCCACCAACACGCCTCCAGGGCCATCAACACAACACCACCATCAACACATCTCCAGCCAGGGCCATCAACACAACACCACCATCAACACACCATCCAGCCTACCACTACAAGCTTATATATATACTACACATGTCTAAGAGCAAATAAAAGAAAACAGTTACCTTAACTATTGAAGATGCAGCAGGAGTTTGTGGATAAGCCAGCAGCAGTCCCTCTCGACACGGTTTTAAAATGGCGGCGACTACCACAACATGCAACGAGCCTAAAGAATGTCCAGCGCTAGCATTATCTAAACGCTATTATATATTATCAAGCAATACGGAAATCTAAAATAAAAAAAATGATACAAATAATTGTATTAAATATTTATTTGCAATTACAATACCTCGGGAATATATTTTTGCGTTAGCAAAACATATTAAGTTCGTATTTAGTTTAACTCATTTAAATTCTTTACAAATAATAACCTGATTTTACCTGATGGCCACTAACATTAATGTTTTATGTTGATACATTTCATACCCTTATTATTTCAATTTCTTTCTTTATTATGCACCCCATACCCATCCCGTGGGCGGTGGTGTAAAGGATTACAGAGGCACATAATGGGTTCAGGAACTGAACTCTCTAGTTGTTTAGCTAAGCAAATAACAATTTTTGACGCTAGTTACAAAATTATTAATGTTATATATACATGTACACACTCTCATACATACATGTACATATATATATATATATATATATATATATATATATATAAATATATATATATATATATATATATATATATATATATATATATATATATATATATATATATATATATATATATATATATATATGTGTATACATATATACATACACATACATATTTATAATCACCCACACAAATACACACATCAATAATCTCTGTGTCACTTATTTTATACATGTTCTTGTAGAACATTCTATTGCGAACAAATTGGCCGCTGCCCAATAAACTCGCCCCTCGGGGCAAAATTCTTTTTTTTTTTTAATCTTGGTGGAACATAAAATGGCCGCCTGTGTTTATGCTGTCGTCAGATGGCGCTGTGACGTCACAGATGAGGGAAGCACGTACTGCGCATTAATGCCTCGATCCCTCGTTATTTATTTATTTTATTTATTTATATATATACAAGAACGTACATTGGGGGTTAAGAGACAACATATAGAGCTTAAGTTAGAATTTTAATCTTGTAAAACCACTAGCTTGCATATAGCGTTTCGGGCAAGTCCTTAAACTAATCTTTGAGCAAATTCTTAAACAAAGTTTTAGAGAAATAATTAAATGTAAAATTGATAAAAAGTGTTTAACAGGTACATTACAGCTTTACTTTACAAGTACAGATGATTTTAAGTAGGATAATTACAGTAAAATTGTCAAAAAATTGTTTACAGGTACGATGCAAGAATTTTCGACACAAAAGCAGATCAGAACAATACACAATAATGAACAAGGAATCCTAAGTACAATTAGGAAAACATCTCAGGGTTATACATTGGATTACTGAAGCACAATATGAGGATCATTACAAATAGTAATGCAGTAGAATATGCACTCATATTCTATTATTAAGTTAATATTAAGTTCCTTCCTCATGTTAAGTATCTTTGTGGCACTAGGGACATCCAAGGATTATCTTCAAGGCTTCGTTCTGCAAGTTTTCAAGCCCTTTAAGCTTTCTTTCAGTCATCAGTGCAAGCAGAGATGCAACATAATCCACTAAAGATCTGATGTATGCAAGGTACATCATTTTGACAATTGTGACATTGGCACCATAGCCTGAGTGATAACCTGCAACATCTCCAAGAGGGCTTATGGAGCCTCTCATTATACTGACGACAGAGTCTGAATACAACAGGACAATACAAGACCAAGGTATTTGAATCTGTTAACATAGTCAAGCTGGGAGCCATCATACAGTTGCATCTTGCGAACAGCTCCTCCCTGCCTGGGTGGACACCCGTTTAGTATCTTTGTTTCCTCTGCTGAGATATGACTAAACTAATTTTTGTCAAGGGCAGAGTAAATTATATCAAGGAGACTAATAATTGCATCGTTGGTACTCTTTTGAGAGCGGAAGCCTAACTGACAGGGGCTAAGAATGTCGAATTTTACGAGATAGGAGTAGAGCTGTTTGTAGATAATTTTTTCAAATATTTTTGATAGTATGGGTAGGTTTGATATTGGTCTGTAGTTGTTTATGTCTGACGGATTACCTCCTTTATGAACTGGCGTTACTCTTGCGTTTTTAAGGATATCAGGGAAGGTATGACACTCAAGGGATTTGTTGAACAGCAGAGCTATAGGTGGTGCAAGGGCATGGGAGGCGCTCTTGTATACAATGGATGGGATTTCACTGATGTTCCCAGCTTTGGTTTTTAGTGAGTGTATGATGGACACAACATCTGACGGGCTGACTGGTGAGAGGAGAAGAGAGTTTGGATAGCTGCCTGAGAGATATGTGTCTGAGTCTGTGGGATTTTACTTGCAAGGTTAGCACCAATCGATGAAAAGAAGCTATTAAATTCATTCGCCATTTCTAAGTCAGATGACAGTGTAAGGCCATC
This sequence comes from Procambarus clarkii, assembly GCF_040958095.1. NCBI lineage: Eukaryota > Metazoa > Arthropoda > Malacostraca > Decapoda > Cambaridae > Procambarus > Procambarus clarkii. The sequence goes on along the minus strand of NC_091204.1, from coordinate 33,822,955 downwards.
CTTAGAGAGTGTTATCTGGTTGTGGGAGTGTTGTTTAGTTCCCAGGATGTTAGAGATGGTATTCCATGTGCTTTTCATGTTGCCTTTTGCTTCTTTGAATCTAGTCTCATAGTATGAAAGTTTTGCTTTTCTTATGATACTGGTAAGCACTGATGAGTACCTTTTAACTACTTCCATTGGAATTAGGCCACTCCTAAATTTCTTTTCGTATTCATGTTTTTTGTTGATTGATTTAATTATGCCACTTGTGAGCCACGGGTTATTTTTTCTTTTATCAGTTACTTGTTTGGTAAGGAGGGGACAGTGAGTGTTGTAGAGGCTTAGAGTTTTGGAGAGAAAGAGATTAGTTGATGAGTTTATATCCTGTGAATTATTAAATTCAGATTCCCAGTTAATATTGTGAAGTGCATTAGAGAGATTGCCTAAAGCTGATTCACTATGTAGCCTGAATGAAAGTTTTTTGGTTTCTGGTGGTGATGTGTCAATGTTTGCTATGAGGAAAGTAGGATAGTGGTCAGTTGTTCTGTCATAAATTACCCCAGATGTAAGGGGAGCTGTTATATTAGTCCAAAGGTGATCCAGGGTAGTGGCAGATGTTTGAGTGACTCGGGTGGGCTTGGTGATTGTGGGGATTAGCATACAGGAGTGCATGCTGTTACGGAAATAGTCAACTTGAGGGTTGTTTTCAACATTCAATAAAGAAATTCTGGAGGGCTTCTGTGCAAGGGTTAGGATGAGCTAGCCTAAGCATTTTTATACCAATTTGACAGTTATTTTCAGTAACACGATAAACAACGCTCATAATATTAAGTTCCTTTCTCATATTAAGTATCTTTGTGGTACGAAGGCACCCAAGGATTATCCTCACGGCTTCGTACTGCAATTTTTCAAGCCCTCCAAGCTTTCTTTCAGGATGCCTTAAAGTTAGTTTAGTTCATTTATTATGCACCCCATACCCATCTTGTGGGCGGTAGTGGAAAGGGTTACAGAGGCACATAATGGGCTCAGGGACTGAACCCCACAATTCATTTAGCTAAGCAAGTTACAATCTTGATGAGCTAGTTACAAAATTCAGTATAAGTCGTCACATCAACAATGGGTTCGAGATCGATCACAAGTACAGTTTCTAAATTAAGCAACTGACATATGTGGAGAGCTAGTGTCACAATTGATATGTTTGTCCTGCACACCGCCCCCCATCCAGTGGGCAGCGGTGGATAGGTTACAATCAGATTCAGATTCAGATGTTTATTCAGGTAAGGTATATACATACAAGTGATGTTACATTAATGGATTGATATATAGATAGAGCTAGTACATACAATGCCTAAAGCCACTATTACGCAATGCGTTTCGGGCAAGAAAAACATTAATATCTAGAACTTAATACTAATTGAGCATAAAGAATAAAAAGTGTTGAGAACAAATACAAATAAAGATAAAAAAGGGGGAACATGACTGAAAAAGCAGCACAAATACAATAGGTTGACAAACAGTGTTGATTAAAAAAGAAAAAGAAAATAACAGACATGGGTTGACAATAGAGGAGTGAGGTAGATTACAGGGAATTTATTAGGTAGTGTTTAGTTTTTATCTTAAACTGGTTGAGAGAGGTACAGTCTTTAACATGGTTGGGAAGGTCATTCCACATTCTGGGCCCCTTGATTTGCAGAGCATTTCTAGTTTGATTAAGACGTACTCTAGGAATATCAAAACTGTATTTATTTCTGGTGTGGTGCTCATGGGTTCTGTTACAACCTTCTATGAAGCTTTTAAGATCAGGATTGGCATTATAGTTTAGCGTTTTATATATGTATAAAACACATGAGAGAATGTGCAGTGACTTAATATCTAACATATTCAGAGATTTGAGTAGGGGTACCGAGTGATGTCTGGGGCCAGAGTTGGATATTGTTCTAATAGCGGCTTTGTGTTGGGTAATTAGAGGACGTAAGTGATTTTGGGTAGTAGAACCCCAAGCACAAATACCATAGTTGAGATAAGGATAGATAAGGGAGTAATAGATCGCTTTGTTAGTAATAATTGTTAGTAATAATAACAATCGCTTTGTTACTACTTACAGTTAGCAAACTGGGGATATTTGGCTAAAATTTCTTATACCAGATCATTTTGAATGAAATATTGACACATCGTTGGTACATTGGTTATAGAATTGTCTCTGAATTCACTATCACAGTCTGCTGATTTTATTGGATGAACCATAGATGTGTCGCTCCTCTTGCATAATAGTATTGAACGAAAGTTAATCTCCCCAAACACTTTCGCGTTTTGGGCAAGTTACCCCTCCACTCTCTCCATTTTTTTTTTTTGGACATTCCCTGGTAGTGTGCGGAAATACTGAAAAGTGTATACTCTTTTCAACTTTGTCACCTTAATTCTCGTCCTATGTCTTTCATTTTGGTATCAATGCGTTCGCAATAGAATTCCCAACAGAACTATGTGCATATAATGTCAAAGACAGTAGCGCGCTCCACCCGCCGACAAGATGAATGTAGGCAAAGGGTACCAGAAAAAGAAAGCTGAGCCACCCTCAGGCAACTCTCATTACATTAGAGAGCGTGATAATACTGAAAAGTGTATACCCTTTTCAACTTTGTTACCTCAATTCTCATCCTAGGTTTTTCAATTTAGCATCAATGTGTTCGCAATAGAATTCTCTACAGGACTAAAGGCATATAAACTCCAAAAGCCCGGCTTACCATCCGCAACAAACAGAGAAAGCGAGAGCGTGTTACCAGGGAGCGCACAAGAGCGATAAAATGTATACACTCTTTTCATTCTGGTCACCTCAATTGTCATCCTAGGTCTTTCATTTTGGTATCAATATGTTCGCAATAGAATTTCCAACTGGAATATATGCATGAAATGTCAAAAACAGCAGCGTGCTCCACCCGCTGACGTGATGAAAGCACGGCGGACCATCCGCACGAAACAGAGAAAGTAACCCGGGAGCACTCTAGTACAATGTAATGTCAACACTCTTTTCACTTTGGTTACCTCAATTCTCGTCATATGTCTTTCATTTTGGTATCAATGTGTTCACAATTGTATCTGCTGGCATTTTACGCTTTGCTTGGATCTGAAGTGTTTTAGGCTCACCACGATGCAATCTGATAGTACCACACGTGTATATACCTATCTTCAAGCAGCAATTCACTCATTCAAACCGACTTATAATAGTTATCCATATATAAATGGTAATCTTTGTTCTACCTGTTAACCTGTCATATGAAGAAAGATTGTCAAAGCTTATATTACATTCTCTAGAAAAGCAAAGAATTAGGAGTGACATATGGTAGAGGTGCACAATGGGATGAATGGACATAACAAAGGGGACATTAATGGGGTATTAAAAGTAGCAAAACAAGACAGAACTCGAAACAAAGTGTAAAAATTGGAAAAATTTAGATTTAGGAAAGAACTGCATTGGTAAATACACTGGGTTTGTACCTTAAGGTTCATGTATGCAATATTACAGAGTTCCAATTAACTCCCATGCATGCTGTTAATTTATAAATAAATAAATAAATAAATATGTTTATTCAGGTAAGGTACATACATACAAGTGATGTTACATTAATGGATTGATATATAGATAGAGCTAGTACATACAATGCCTAAAGCCACTATTACGCAATGCGTTTCGGGCAAGAAAAACATTAATATCTAGAACTTAATACTAATTGAGCATAAAGAATAAAAAGTGTTGAAAACAAATACAAATAAAGATAAAAAAAAGGGGGAACATGACTGAAAAAGCAGCACAAATACAATAGGTTGACAAACAGTGTTGATTAAAAAAAAATAATAATAATAAAATAAAATAACAGACATGGGTTGACAATAAAGGAGTGAGGTGGGTTACAGGGAATTTATTAGGTAGTGTTTAGTTTTTATCTTAAACTGGTTGAGAGAGGTACAGTCTTTAACATGGTTGGGAAGGTCATTCCACATTCTGGGTCCCTTGATTTGTAGAGCATTTCTAGTTTGATTAAGTCGTACTCTTGGAATATCAAAACTGTATTTATTCCTGGTGTGGTGCTCATGGGTTCTGTTACAACCTTCAATGAAGCTTTTGAGGTCAGGATTGGCATTACAGTTCAGCGTTTTATATATGTATAATACACAAGAGAGAATGTGCAGTGACTTAATATCTAATATATTCAGAGATTTGAGTAAGGGTACCGAGTGATGTCTGGGGCCAGAGTTGGTTATTGTCCTAATAGCAGCTTTGTGTTGGGTAATGAGAGGACGTAAATGATTTTGGGTAGTAGAACCCCAAGCACAAATACCATAGTTGAGGTATGGATAGATGAGGGAGTAGTAGAGAGTAACCAGGGCAGGGCGGGGTACATAATATCTGATCTTGGAAAGAATGCCAACAGTTTTTGAAACTTTTTTTTATATATTTAGAATGTGACCCTGGAAATTCAGCTTGTGGTCGATGAGAACGCCAAGGAATTTGCCATCTAATTTGTTACAAATTTGGGTATTGTTTATTTTGAGATTTATCTGATTAGAGGATTTATTGCCAAACAGAATATAAAACGTTTTGTCAATGTTAAGGGTGAGTTTGTTGGCAGTTAGCCAAAGATGGACTTTCTCTAGCTCAGTATTTACTGTGGCATTTAGAGCAAGGGGGTCAGGACTGGAGTAAATGAAGGTTGTGTCGTCAGCAAATAGAATTGGTTTGAGGTGTTGGGAGGCATTTGGAAGGTCATTAATGTAGATGAGAAAGAGGAGAGGGCCAAGTATGCTGCCCTGAGGAACACCAATGTTGATGGGTAGGGTGGGAGAAATTGTATTATTCACAGAAACATACTGGAGCCTGTCAGTAAGATAAGATTTGAGGTATTGCAGGGAGTGTCTTCTGACTCCATAATGATGTAATTTAAGAAGAAGGTTTTGATGGTTGACAGTGTCAAAAGCCTTACGCAGGTCCACAAATAACCCAACAGGAAACTCCTTTTTATCAAGAGCTGCGTGAATTAAGTTAATCATACTAATAAGTGCATCGTTAGTGCTTTTTTTGGGTCTGAAGCCATATTGACAAGAGCTAAGTATATTGTGTTTGGCTAGAAAAGAGTAAAGCTGCTTGTAGATTAGCTTTTCGAATATTTTTGACAAGTTAGGCAGGATTGATATAGGTCTATAGTTGTTAACATCAGTGAGATCACCACATTTGTAGACAGGGGTTACTCTTGCTTTTTTTAGAATGTCAGGAAAGGTTTGGAGTTCAAGTGACTTGTTGAAGAGCAATGCAATAGCAGGGGCTAGAGATCTGGAGGCTTTTTTGTAAATTAAAGTTGGTATCTCCTCGAGGGCACTAGACTTGGTTTTAAGGGAAAGGATTATTTCATTGACATCAGTGGAACTAGTAGGCTTTAGGTACAGAGACTGTGGATAGTTACCTGTAAGATAGTCCTTAACATCAGTACAGGAAGATGGAATATCATTTGCAAGGGATGACCCAATGGAAGAGAAGAACCTATTGAACTCAATAGCAGAATCAGAGGCTGAAAGCTGACCAACGTTATTGGAAAGGAGTGTTGGTTTGTTATTTAAAATCTTCTTTGATCCCAATATTTGTGAAATTGTGCTCCAAGTTTTTTTAATGTTGCTCTTTATTTGGGTAAATTTATCTTCATAATATTTAGTTTTGGCTCTTCTAATTATTTTAGATAGCAATAACGAGTAATTCTTTGAGAATTCTTTGGAGACTGTTCCTAGCCTATACTTCTTCTCAAGGTCGTGTTTTTTGTTAATGGATTTAAGTATTCCCTTTGTAAGCCAAGGATTGTTAAGTCTTTTGCTTGTGACTTGTTTTGTAAGCATAGGACAGTGGGTGTTATAAAGGCTAAGAGTTGTTTGTAGAAAAGATTTCACTGCTAGGTTGATGTCCCCTATGTTACCTAACTCGGACTCCCAGTTGACATTATCAGCAGCAGTTATAAAATTGTTTATAGCAGTTTCATTGTGCAGCCTAAAGCTTAACTCCCTTGTCTCTAGAGGTGGTTTGCTAATGTTAGTTAAGAGAAATGTGGGGTAATGGTCTGTAGTGCTATCGGTGATTATACCTGAAGTAAGCGGAGAGGTTATGTTGGTCCAGATGTGATCTAGAGTCGTAGCAGTACTATCAGTGATTCTAGTTGGTCTAGTGATTAAGGGTATGAGGAAGCAGGAATTCATACAGTTGAGGAAGCTAACAGCAGTAGGGTGTTCAGGCTCGCAGAGGTCAATATTAAAGTCCCCTGCGATAATTAGATGGTTTTTGTTCAATCTGTTATCTAGTATTAGATTTCTAAGGTTTGAGTTGAAGTCAGACACATCAGTGTTAGGAATTCTATAGACTGCACCCACAGACAGGACAGACTCGGCACCCTTGACTCTGAAACTGGCGAAGATATACTCCCCACAGCAGTCTCTAGTTCTAATTATTTTTAAGCATGTTAGTTCTTGGTGGTAGTAAAGAGCAGTACCACCACCTCTCTGCATTTGACGACAGTTGTGAATTGCCGAGTAGTTAGGCATGTTAAAGAGTTGAGTATTATCCTCTTTCAACCACGTTTCAGTAAGTATAATAAAAGAGAATTTGTTGTCAATAGTTTCAATCAAGGCACTAACATCATCGAAGTGTTTACCTAGGGATCTAACGTTCAAGTTGATTACAGAGATATTGAGATTATCTGTTAATACATTGTTTACATCATGTGCTGTAAAATATCTGCAATTTTGATCATTGAAGTGATGATTGTCATAGATAGTGGATAAGAGGTTTAGTTCTGGGTCTATACTTGTCTGCATAAAAAGGCTGATTGCAGGAAAACAAGGTAAGAATGGCAAATTACAAAATAGAAAACAAAGAAAAAAGCAGATTAAAAATTCTAAAGTAAAATAAACTTAATGGTAATTTTAAGTAAAAAGAAAAAAAAAAAAAAAAACTTAATGGGAACTAGGAATGTAAAAAATTAACTAGAATAATTAATAACAATAAATGACCAAAAAAGTAAAAAAAAACAATTATGAAATCTATAAGATAATAAGCTTGCTTACTATACTATTATAAGTACACTATAATTGAATACTAAAGTTACACTAAAACAAACTGAGGTAGTTTAAATAGAGATACACTCAGGAACATTGGATAATGAAGTTAATACTAGAGGACACAGGCAAAGCCAGTGTACTATGGAACATGGGAGTAAAAAGAAAAAAAAAAGACAATAATAAAGATGACAATATTATTCTTTTTATTATTTTATTTTTTTTTTTTTAAACTAAAGTTAAAACCTTTTGAAGGGAAAGGCAGAGCTAGAGTACACAAAGGTAGTTATATGAGATTATAATCTGAATTCAGGCTATACAGCAGCTAACCCACAGTCACTGAGGAAAGAATTAAGGTGAGCTTCTGTGGTTATTGAATAGGTTTTTCCAGTGTCAGTCCTCCTAGCTATAATTTTACCATCTCGCACAAAACAGTGTTTAATTGTAGGGGAATTTTTGCAGAAGCCACGCAGTTTAAAAAAGAGATTTTGCCTGCACCTGGTCAGACATTCATTCACATAAACAGTGGATTTACTAGCAACTGCAGATGAGATAAGATCAGTCTTGCGGGAGCAGCTATCTAATTTTAAACGAATACGCCTATTATTAGTACCAGATGATTTGGTACCCACTCTATAAGCTGCTTTGATGTCATTTTTTTGGATCGAATAATTTAACTTATCCTGCAATACTTTGATCACAATGGCAGCACAGTCTTCACCATCAGTTTCTTGGGGAAAATCACGTGAAGAGATAATTACCGATTATCCACTATTATGGATAATAGTACCATAACTACCGATTATTATGTTAAAATGTTTTTGTTGATTTGTTTGTATATTTTCATAAGTAAAGCATGCTTACCGTCTTATTCTAAGTTTTATGATAACTTTACAAGGTTTAAAACATAAAGTTCAATATATATTCTGGTTTTCACACAGGAATTATACGTTAATATAACATCATAATAACGTAATGATGTCGTGTAAATAACGTTATACTGACGTCATATAAATGTTATATTTAAGTTATAAGAACGTAAACTGGATAGCTTTACAGAAAGTAAACAAAAAAAACTAAATGTTGACTGAAAATTATTTATTCTTAAATATAAAGCATGAAAACATTATAATTCCATAGCATTTACTATTATTTTTAAATTTTTACATAAATCTTAAAAAACTGTGTCTCAAGAATAAATGTTTTTAGTTATATCCTTTGGTTTTAAGAACATCAGATATACGTATTTATGTCAAAAGTTACAGTATTACCTTTGTGGAACCATTTAAAAACGTCCACAAACGTTCTGTGTTTGCTGGGTCAAGAATAAATGTTTTTAGTTATATCCTTTGGTTTTAAGAACATCAGATATACGTATTTATGTCAAAAGTTACAGTATTACCTTTGTGGAACCATTTAAAAACGTCCACAAACGTTCTGTGTTTGCTGGGCAGAGCTTTAATATAACAATGTGCTTTAATATACTTACTAAGCTCTCTCATCTCATTTTTCTCTTGCAATGTATCTTTATCATTTATCAATTCTGATAGAAATTACCTACTTAAAATTATCTGCTAGATTAAGGACCTGCCCGAAACGCTGCGCGTACTAGTGGCTTTACAAGAATGTAAATACTGTACTATCCAATGTATTCTCACAAACCCAATGTACCTTCTTGTATATATGTAAATAAATAAATAAATAAATAAATAATAAATAAATATATAAATAAATAAAAGTGAATATGAAAAACTTGTTGGTAAACTCTGCGAATGTAGTGCATCAACTGTGGGAGAGCTATTTATTTATTTATTTATTTATTTATTTATGCATATACAAGAATGTACATAAGGAATGTGAGGATACAAATATGGTAATTACAGTCTTGTAAAGCCACTAGCACGCACAGCGTTTCGGGCAGGTCCTTAATCTAAGAAAATTTTAAGGAGGTAAATACTTGCAAAATTTATAGACAAAAAATGATAACAGATTACATGGAATGAAAAAAAGATGAGAGAAAATTATAGGTACAGTATATTAAAGCACATAGGTAGCTATGATTGATTGCAATGACAGCTTAAAATGGTAGTTGACAACAAATTGGTAGGCACAATACAGCAGAAACAATATAAGATTGATTGCAATGACAGCTTGAATGGTAGTTGACAAAAAATTGGTAGTCACAATGCAGCATATGGCTAGCACATAAAAGAAGACAGCAATGAACACAATGATAAGGTTGTTTGATATTACATAAAAATTAGGAGATTGGGTAACACTAGGTACAGAGCAAATTTAAAGCTCAGTGTAGGAAACTAAATAGATGAAGTTAGGTACTTTTTGGTTTTGCTTTTAAATAAGGCAAAAGTTTTACAGTTTTTCAATTCACTAGGGAGTGAGTTCCATAGACTAGGTCCCTTAATTTGCATAGAGTGTTTACACAGATTAAGTTTGACCCTGGGGATATCAAAGAGATATTTATTTCTGGTGTGGTGATAATGGGTCCTATTACATCTGTCCAGGGAGAGTTTCAGAGCATGGTTTGCATTTAAGAACAGGGTTTTGTAAATGTAGTTGACACAAGAGAATGTGTGGAGGGAGTTAATATTTAGCAAGTTTAGAGATTTAAACAAGGGAGCTGAGTGTTGTCTGAAAGCAGAGTTAGTTATTATTCTGATAGCAGATTTTTGCTGTGTGATGATGGGCTTAAGGTGGTTTGCAGTGGTAGACCCCCATGCACAGATACCATAATTAAGATAGGGGTAGATTAGTGCATAATATAGTGAGAGGAGAGCAGAGTTAGGAACATAATATCTGATTTTGGAGAGTATACCAACTGTCTTAGAGACTTTCTTAGTTATGTGTTGAATGTGGGTGCTGAAGTTGAGTCTCTTGTCTAGGAATAGGCCAAGAAACTTGCCATCATTTTTATTACTGATGTTAATGTTGTCTATCTGTAGCTGAATTGCATTTGATGATTTGCTTCCAAATAAGATGTAGTAAGTCTTTTCGATGTTTAATGTTAGTTTGTTCGTTGACATCCATAAGTGGACTTTTTTTAATTCATTATTCACAACATTATTTAGTGTATGTGGGTTGAGGTTTGAGTAGATAAGGGTAGTATCGTCAGCAAACAATATAGGTTTGAGAATATTAGAGACATTAGGCAGATCGTTTATATATATAAGAAATAGAAGAGGTCCTAAGATGCTGCCCTGTGGCACTCCAACGGTAATTGGTAGAGTGGAAGAAGTTGTATCATTGATGGTTACATATTGGTGTCTGTCACTAAGATAGGATCGGATGTAGTCAAGGGCAAGGCCTCGGATTCCATAATGCTGGAGTTTAAGTAAGAGGTAGTTGTGATTAACAGTATCAAAGGCTTTTCTTAGGTCAATGAAGAGTCCAATCGGAAACTCATTTTTGTCAAGGGCTGAGTAGATAATGTCAAGGAGACTAATGATTGCATCATTGGTACTCTTTTGGGACCGGAAGCCAAACTGGCAGGGGCTGAGTATGTCGAATTTTACGAGGTAGGAATAGAGCTGTTTGTAAATAATTTTTTCAAATATTTTTGATAGAATGGGTAGATTTGATATTGGTCTATAATTGTTTATGTCCGCCGGATTGCCTCCTTTATGGACAGGCGTTACTCTTGCTTTTTTGAGGATATCAGGGAAGGTGTGACACTCTATAGATTTGTTGAACAGTAGTGCTATGGGTGGGGCAAGGGCATGGGAGGCTCTCTTGTACACAATGGACGGAATTTCACTGGTGTTCCCTGCCTTGGTTTTTAGAGAGTGTATGATGGACACAACATCTGCCGGGCTGATTGGTGAAAGGAGAAGAGAGTTTGGATAGCTGCCTGAGAGATATGTGTTAATATGTGTCGGGGTCTGTGGGATTTTACTGGCAAGATTAGCACCAACCGATGAAAAGAAACTATTAAATTCATTTGCCATTTCTAAATCAGTTGACGGTATATCCCCATCCTTGTAGAGTTTTATTTGGTTATGTGAGTGTTGTTTAGTTCCTAGGATACTAGAGATAGTTTTCCAAGTGTTTTTCATGTTGCCTTTTGCTTCATTGAATCTATTCACATAATATGCAAGTTTTGCCTTTCTTATGATACTGGTAAGCATTGATGAGTACCTTTTAGCTACTTCCTTTGAAACTAGGCCAATCCTAACTTTCTTTTCATATTCATGTTTCTTGTTGATTGAGTTGAGAATGCCACTTGTGAGCCATGGATTGTTTAATCTTTTGTCAGTTACTTGCTTTGTAAGAAGGGGACAATGAAGGTTGTAGAGGCTTAGAGTTTTGGAGAGGAAGAGGTTAGCTAATGAATTTATATCATGGGTATTATTGAATTCAGAATCCCAGTTAATATTGTGAAGTGCCTCTGTAAGATTGTCTAAAGCTGATTCACTGTGTAGCCTAAATGAAAGTTTCTTGCTTTTTGGTGGTGTTATGTCCATGTTCGCTATGAGAAAGGTAGGATAGTGGTCAGTTGTTCTGTCGTAGATTATACCAGATACAAGGGGAGCTGTTATGTTTGTCCATATGTGGTCCAAGGTAGTGGCTGATGTTTGAGTGACTCGGGTAGGTTTGGTGATAGTGGGGATTAGCATACAGGAGTTCATGCTGTTAAGGAAATAGTCAACTTGAGAGCAATTTTGTTGACCCAGGTCAATATTAAAGTCTCCTCCCAGAATGATGTGGTTTTTGTTGAGATTGTTGTTTATAATAAGATTCCTTAGGTTGTCTGAGAAAGAAGCTATGTTAGTATTAGGAAATCTATAGATGGCTCCAATAGTCAAAGAGGATTTAAGGGATTTAATTGTAAACTGAGCAAAAGTATATTCACAGTAGTCATCTCTGTCACTAATAACACTGTTGCAGATAAATGTATCTCGGTAATATATAGCTGTGCCACCACCTTTTTTATTAGGCCTACAGTTATGAATGGCTTTATAACCAGCTAAGTTGTAGAGTTGGGTATAGTCTTTATTTAGCCAAGTTTCTGTTAAAATAATGAACGATAGCTTAGTACCTAGTGCTGTGAGTAGTGCATTTAAATCGTCAAAATGTTTACCAAGTGATCTAACATTTTGGTTATAAACTGATAGATAGGTGCTATTTTGGAGTTTGTTTTTAGCCTGGTGTGCTGTGAAATACTTGCAATAATGATGATCAATGTGCTGGTTGGTATAGATATGAGACAGAAGATTTTGATCAGGATCAATATCAGTGTGCATAGAGATGCAGAGGGATCACGATACAAGATACACGATAAAGCAAAACACAAGAATAAGAGCAGATACAATAAAATAGTAACAATTTAGAAGTAAAATAAAGATCCAATAGATAGCCAGGGAGGACACAGAAGTTACATAAAATAAAACACAAAAAATCAGTAGAGACTGACAATATAAATGTAAAATAAAAAATAATAAGAAAAATAATAATCATAAAAAAAAAATGATCTTGAAGATAATTAGCTTAGTAATGGTTAATTAACAGGGTAATAAAAAGCCCTAGGTTTAGTGACAAGGGGATTAACTAAGAACAAATAATTAAGAGTATAAAACAGGCAAAGATGACAAACAAAAAATAAAGTAAAAATTAAAATAAAAATAAACACCTTTGGAAAGGAAAGGCAGAGCTTAAGTACACTTTGGTTGTATGTGAGACTACAAATTATGTTCTGGTTAATCAGCTGATATCCCACAGTCATCCAGGAAAGAAGTGAGGTGTGCTTCAGTGGTTATGACATAAGTTTTTCCAGAGTCAGTCTTCCTAGCTATTATTTTACCATCGCGCACAAAACAATGTTTAATAGCAGTGGATCTATTGCGAATTCCACGTAGTTTAAATAAGAGATTTTGTCTGAATCTGGTAAGACATTCGTTCACATAAACCTTGGATTTCCTAGCGACTGCAGCAGTGATAAGGTCTGACTTGCGGGAGCAGCTATCTAACTTCACGCGTATCCTTCTATTGTTTGCACCAGATGATTTGGTACCCACTCTATAAGCTGACTTAATGTCTCTTGCTTCGATTGAATTTTATTGCTTCTATTTCCTTCACAAAGTATAATCGTGTGGCCTTATATTTAAAGAAACAATTTCAAGTACATTCTTTGATTGAAAAACTTGAATATAAATACAAGTGTTAATTGTAAATGACCAGGTATAAACAAAAATAAGAAGTAGGAAAAATAATATATGGAACCAGACAAAAACATTGGAACGCTTAGGTTATGAGAGGGTAAACAACCGCCACCATTTTAGCAGCACCACAGCCGGTGATGTCCAGCACGAGCATTAAGGGAAAACCTTGACACAAACTGTACCTATCATAAAGAAGAAGCACCACCATTGACCGCCAAGTGCTCACATCAAGTCTAACTCTAAGAAACAACACTCAAGCCTTGACGCTTCTCCCAACATCCGGGGGAGAAAACCTTCACACAAACTGCACCTGTCATAAAGGAGATGAAGACTCACCAGTGTCCACAGTGTCTGAAGGTATTCACCCATCCTGGAGATGTTTAACGTCACATGTTAGTGCATTCAGGTGATAAACATCACCAGTGTCCACAGTGTCCGAAGGTATTCACCCGTCCTGGAGATGTGAAACGTCACATGTTAGTGCATTCAGGTGAGAAACCTCATGAATGTCCAGTGTGTGGGAAGAGATTCAGTCAGCGTGGAAATATGAAGACTCACAGGATGGTGCATGCGGATGAGAGACCTTTTCAATGTGCTGAGTGTGGCAAAAAATTTAGAGAACGTGGATCTATAATAAGGCACATGTTAGTGCATTCAGGTGACAACCCTCATGAGTGTCCAGAGTGTGGGAAAAGATTCAGTCGTCTTGGAGATATGAAGACTCACATGTTAGTGCATTCAGGTGATAAAATTCACGAGTGTCCAGAGTGTGGGAAGAGATTCAGTCGTCTTGGAAGTATGAAGACTCACAGGATGGTGCATGCGGATGAGAGACCTTTTCAATGTGCCGAGTGCGGCAAAAAATTTAGAGAACGTGGAAAAATAATAAGGCACATGTTAGTGCATTCAGGTGACAAGCCTCACGAGTGTCCAGAGTGTGGGAAGAGATTCCGTCATCTTGGTAATATGAAGAGGCACAAAATGATACATGCAGATAATAGGCTAAACACTTAAGAGTGTGGAAGGTAATTAAGAGAATGTTGAAGGATAATGAGGCACATACAGGTATATTAACTTTAATCTAACAGTGTGCTATCACAATGTCAGTTGGATGTTCTTCAAAGGTAATTATATTTTGTTTGAGAAATACACTTTACCATGAAAGGTAAAGATCAAGATATTTTATTATACTGTTCTTTTATGAAAGTTAGATGACCAAGCAAGAACTAGAGAAGCTGTCACTATAGGAAAATTCAAAATTGCTTATGAGTATAGAAATATCTCTTTAGTTTAGCAAAGATATATCAAAGCTTTAAATGTTTTTCTTCATATTTATGTAAATAATAATGTGCTTTCTGTTTTTGTTCTCTGTGAAAATTTATTTAAAATTTAATATACTCTGTAGCTAAGTTATGGACATTATTGTTGTAATATTATTTAGCATTGGTGCTGGTGAAGAAGACAGTCTGAGACGTACTTAAGATGAGACCATTTGATTGATAGGGAAATGTAGGTTAATCAAGGAATTTTCTCATCAGATTCATATGCAAACTGATGTCTATTTTATATTTTTTGTTTAGGCATATTTATGAATAATACTCTTGATTATAAATATTTCACCGAAGAGTTTATTGAAGGCAGATTGGCATTTATAACTGTCAGTCAAGTTAATATGAAATTTAAATTTATATTACTCTAGAAATTTACATCACTCTAAATTTTCCAGAAATTTATATTACTCTGGCCTAACTTTATCAGTTATGCTGTAATTGTCTTGGAATAATATTTTACCCGAGGGCCACTAACCCTAGTGGCCTCGATAAAAACGGGAAGCTGGCAGCTTGTTGAAGGTTTCCTTCCCCCCCTCCCCATTTAGCTTGATTTTTTCCAGGTATATTTTGAATTCAGCACATTTTGGCAGTTATGGCATTGGCAGGTAGTCAGTTCCATCGATCAATAACCCTGTGGGTGAAAAAGCCTGATTCAAAGTTATATTAGCTTGATTAGCAATAATATTATCCTGATTCGTATAATCCTCTGTCAATTATATTATCCAAACTGCCAATTATATTAAGATGATTGTGAATTACATAAACCTCACTGGCAATTATATTAGCATGACTGTCAATTTATATCAAACAGATATTTTTTTATGTTGTGGTGCTCATGGGTTCTATTGCATCTATCAATTGAGAGTTTCAGATCAGGATTAGCATTTAGGAACAAGGTTTTGTACATGTAAATAGCACAAGATAATGTGTAGAGCGAGTGTATATTTAGCATGTTCAGGGATTTAAACAGAGAGGCTGTGTGTTGTTTGAAGACAGTTTTATTGTTCTGAAAGCAGATTTTTATTGGGTGGTGATGAGCATCAGGGAATTTGCAGTGGATGAATGAACCCCATGCACAGATACCATATGTTCACATACCAACCCTAATTTTCAAAGAAACCTAGATTTTTAGCTGCAGCCATTTCATTGCTCTGCAACAAATCATTTGTACTCCAAACCTTTCCTGATATTCTAAGGGGAAAAAAAGCAAGAGTAACCTTAGTCCATTAAAGTGTCAATCTCACTGAAGTCAACAATTATATACCAATATCAACTCTGCAGATTTTGTCTAAAATATTTTAAAGAGTTAATCTACAAGCAGCCTTAATCCTATTTAGCAAAACAAAATTTGCTTAGTTCTTGCCATAATGGTTTCAGGCCCAAAAAAGGACCAATCATGCACCAATTAGTATGATTAACTTTATATATGCAGCTCTTGGAAGAAATGAGTACCCTTGTTCATTTATTTGTTGACCTACATTAAGACTTTTTTACACTGTTAACACATTAACTTTCTTAAATTACAACATTACGGAGTAAGAAGTTAATCCCTCCAATACCTGGAGTCTTACCTTAGTGACAGGCTCCAGTATGTCTCTGTGAATGATTCCAATTCACCCACTCTACCTATTAACACTGGTGTTACACTGGGCAGTATTCTTCACCCTCTCGTCTTTCTCATCTCCCCCTCCCTTTCCAGCGCATTGCCATCATGAGGGGGCTTGGTTGGCGGATGCTAGAGTGTAATGCTCCATGGGACAGTGTCCTCTGTCCTTTTGAAGCCTAATGCTCTTGCTGCCATCTTCGCTAATTGTGCTGAATGCTTTTTCCTATTAAGTTTAATTTTTCCTTCCCAATTCTTCTGTTTAATTGCTATTTCCTTGTGACGTTTTGCAATTCTTGATTATTCTTTCAGATGTTTTCTTCTGTTTAGACACCAGGTTTTTGGGGAGGCACACCCTCTCACCCGTAAAACTGTGGTACTCGTCATTGTCGAGCATGAGGACACCTTTATTGTCAATCTTTTCCTTCATTGCTGAGCCCAATTATATCGTGCTGAGCTTCCATTATATCTTGACGGACTGATGATTCCTATGGTTACGATTGTAGGGCGTATATCTACAGTGCACCCCTGGGGGGGGGGCTTTGTCTTGTTGGGTGTCCTATCCTCTAATTGTGGCTCCATGGTGGGTATGGGGCCTTGTTTGTTGATGAAATGTTTACTCATTCATTTACATGCTGATATCTGACCCTCTTTTTAACTTTTAAGACGTGAGGGGTGGGAGACCTGGCCCCCAGCTTTCCATCTGTGATGGAAAGCTGGGCTCTGTAGCCCACACTACATTGGTCCCAGATCAGGCAGCTCCTGACTCTCCCTGCTTGATGGGGTTCTGGGAGCTCTTCTACTACCTGACTTGTGAGTGCTTGGTCCACCAGGTCCCAACTACCCCTATCTGCTCCACCTCCCACCTCTGTGGCTGGGTTGAGCCTCAAGCTCCCAATGATGACCACCTCATCACATGGAGTGGCTCCATCTCTCATTGTAACAACTGGGCCTCTTTGCCCCCCCCCCTCCCTCTTACTGGGGATTACTTACAAATTACATCTTTTGGATGTAATTTGATTCATTTGTTAAGAGCATGTTGTTACGGCCCTACTGGGACGCAACCGGGTTCTTTTCTGATGGTATTAGTGTTTTGGGTATCCGGCACCAAGTTAGTAGAGGCTTTCATGGGGTGAGCTCCGTAACGCAAGTAAAATCAACAGGGGAGGTACATTAAATACACAAGTATACTTAATTATATATATTCCTTTCCCACCACCATATGTAAATTAAAGTAACAAAAGGGAATTATTACTACACAGTATTTACATCTTCATCTTCCTCTGAAGACACTGGATACTTGGCGATGCTCACTCTGGGTAGTTTTTCCTGGTTTTCTCTTCCGTCGCCCAGGACCCACGATGAATCTTCCCTGGCCACAGGCCAGCCAAATTACAACCCACTGGGTGCCTCTTTGTGATGGCCTACAACCACAGTCCAGCCTGTAGCTGGCAGGTACTAGTCAGCCTCGCTGTTAGGCCACTCCACGACTAATACTAGGGTTGCGAGCCCTAGGCAGGAGCCTCGTGTGACTCGCTGTTCACTCTCCTCGGTTGGAACGCAGTGGGTGGTCTCATCCACCAGCCAGCCTCGGAGACAGCGAATCCTGTCACTGCCACTCCTCAGGCAGGCATTCACACACTCAGCAGAGTTCGTCCAGGGGTGGCTCACAACTTCTACAAAGCAGACTGGTGAATAGACCTTGGCCGCTTTGGGTAGACTGATTCAACATACCTCACAGCCGTCCTAGGTTGACTGAAAGCAGACACGTCATCAGTACTGGGGACACTACACGGGATCACTAGGAAACATCACTTACTAGTTTAGACACAAACGTCCACCTATTCACTCCATAGATGGCGTTCACTCTAAGCGCCACCTCACCAGAGGTCAGCAGCGGCTACATCACGAGCCGACTAGGACAGGCATCCAGCACTTATTGCCGGCATCTCTCGTCATCACTAGATGGCGTTGTCCATGTTGTGGGATTTATGGGAGCGGACTCACAGATGGCGTGGACTTCACGGCTTCGTGCTCAGGTGAGGAATTTTGGTTCGTAACACACGTGCCCAAAGCCCATACTTTGGGCACACTATACAGTAATGTAAGTTTGCCTCGGGTAATAAATAACAGTGATCATCATTACCCGGTTTCAGGGAATGGACAGTGTTTCAGGCCATCCTCCAAAGGTTTCACAATGTCAAGAAAACGGTCAATTTAAAGTAGTCTCTCTTACCCTACCAGAGGCTCCAAAACAGAAAATGGGACAGTACATCACTTTTTTTTTTTTTTTTTTTGAGATATATACAAGAGTTGTTACATTCTTGTACAGCCACTAGGACGCGTAGCGTTTCAGGCAGGTCCCTGGAATACGATCCCCTGCCGCGAAGAATCGTTTTTTCATCCAAGTACACATTTTACTGTTGCGTTAAATAGAGGCTACAGTTAAGGAATTGCGCCCAGTAAATCCTCCCCGGCCAGGATACGAACCCATGACATAGCGCTCGCGGAACGCCAGGCGAGTGTCTTACCACTACACCACGGAGACTTTCTTGAGTTGCTTTCATTTTCTTGTAAATTTTTTGGCCTTGTGTGATGCATATAAGCAAAAAGTGATGCTCTTTATCGGAGGACAGGTTAGGTATTTACTCGGAGTAGAGAGAATATTATAGAGAATCTTTTTTTTTTCTTTGGCAGGAACACCACTTGAATATGGCGTTGCTTGTGTGGGTGTGGCGGCGAAGTGATCTGGCCGCAGCGGTGCGACCCATCGTGGCTGTACAGATTTACGTCCAGGATGATCCCGGAAGCGCCTTAGTCGGACCTTAGCGTGCATCTTAGCCCGGACACAAGTTTGAACCCTCATTACGGCCTTTGTGGATTTGTTCATTAAATGTATCATGATATTGTGATTTCTGTATCACAAGTGATGTTCTATTCCTTAAGAATGTATTCCATGATTTGTATACAGATAAAGGTTTGATTGATAACAGTTGTGTACCTCAACTTGTCTTGATAATAAACAATAAAAGTATATTTGAGTTTAAAAACTTATTATTGCTGTCAGGTTTCCTAATTTCTGGAGTACAAGACGACTGGTATTGCCCCTTTTAACCCCTCCATGGTGTCTCCTTGCCGTGGTGAGGGGCTCACGTACACCTCCCTGTGACCGGTGTAGGTTGCCTTTGCCCCCTCTCCTGCCCCTTTTTGGGTGGTGGACGTGCTGAAGGGCACCACGTAGGGGCCTTATGAGCCATCGGACCACCCGCTGGCGGGGTCGCCTGTGAGGGGCCGTCCAGAGTGGATGGTTGGGTGTCCAGGCTGGGGCGATAGGGGGAATGGGGTCTTAGCACCAGTGTGGGAGAATGGACAATGTAGTAGGACTCCCCTGTTGAAAAGGGGGAGCACCGCTGGGGACAACGCACCCTTCCTGCACTGGCCCGCGCTCAGTCTCCCTGGCTGCTCTGGTAGGTGGTATCTCTTGGTTCCAGGTCCCAAACTTTTGATATTGTTTGCTGCATGGATGACGACACGACTTCAATTACCCAGGCTCATGGGGTGGGTGACCAGGCCCCTGAGTCGGACCATCCTGGAAGACCAGGATCTGTAGCCCCCGCTACAGGGCCCGGTTTAGGCCCAGACCGGACTCTTCCTTCCTGCTCCCCTCCCTCCTCTGTTGTTGAACCACATTGTTGTTTACAGCAATGACTCCTGTCCCATTTCCCCTATCATACCTAATTTTAAAAGTATGAATAGAGTTTGCTTCCACAACCTGTTCCTGAAGTGCATCCCATTTTTCCACTACTCTCACGCTAAAAGAAAACTTCCTAACATCTCTGTGACTCATCTGAGTTTCCAGTTTCCATCCATGTCCCCTCGTTCTGTTATTATTCCGTGTGAACATTTCATATATTTCCACTTTGTCAATTCCCCTTGAGTATTTTATGTCCCTATCATTCTCCTCTCTCCCTTCTTTTCTCTAGTGTCGTAAGGTTCAGTTCCTTCAGACGCTCTTCATATCCCATCCCTCGTAACTCTGGGACAAGCCTCGTCGCAAACCTCTGAACCTTCTCCAGTTTCCTTATGTGTTTCCTCAGGTGGGGGCTCCATGATGGCGCGGCATACTCTAAGACTGGTCTCACGTAGGCAGTGTAAAGCGCCATAAAAGCCTCCTCACTTAGGTTTCTGAATGAAGTTTTAATTTTCGCCAGTGTAAAGTACGGAACTCTTGTCCTTTGGTCACAATTTTAAGCTCCATCATGTAGTCAAAGACTAGGACACAATGGTCACTGGCTCCTAGTGGTATTTCATGTTCCAACTGCTCGATGTCTTCTACATTCTGGGTGAAAATGAGATCTAATAGGCTGGGCGTATCCCCTCCTCTTTCCCTAGTATCTTCCTTCACATGCTGTGTTAGGAAATTCCTGTCAATAACGTCTACCAGCTTCGCTCCCCAGGTCTCATCCCCGCCATGGGGATTCCTCGTTTCCCAATCTATCTCTCCGTGATTTAGGTCCCCCATGACCAGCAGCTTCGCTCTCATTCTATGCGCTATAGTTGCTGCCTTCTGCAGTTCATCTAAACATGCCTTGATGTTGTCCTGTGTGTGTGTGTGTGTGTGTGTGTGTGTGTGTGTGTGTGTGTGTGTGTGTGTGTGTGTGTGACTTGGTCATCATGGGGTGTACATGATCACTACACATGGTCATTATGGGTGTACATGGTCACTACACATGGTCATCATGAGTGTACATGATCACTACACATGGTCATCATGGGTGTACATGATCACTACACATGGTCATCATGGGTGTACATGATCACTACACATGGTCATCATGGGTGTACATGATCACTACACATGGTCATCATGGGTGTACATGATCACTACACATGGTCATCATGGGTGTACATGATCACTACACATGGTCATCATGGGTGTACATGATCACTACACATGGTCATCATGGGGTGTACATGATCACTACACATGGTCATCATGGGGTGTACATGATCACTACACATGGTCACCAACATTGCACATCACCACCGCACACAATCATTAGTGTACAACCAAAGTACACACAATCACTTAGTGTTCATCATAACACAAAACAGTTATCAACTCATCATCCGTACACTCGATCATCATCAGTGTACCTTATGGAAGCAGGTAATACCCATGAGAGTAAATCATCATTGCATTCATTCATCTTAAGTGCTCATCATCACTACACATTGCCATCATGAGTATCCATCATTACTACTCACAACATTTGTCACTACACAGTAGTCAGACCAATCCTGGAATATGCAGCTCCAGCCTGGAGTTCATACCTAGTTAAACACAAGACAAAGTTAGAGAAGATTCAGCGGTATGTCTCCAGACTCGTCCCGGAACTGAGAGGAATGAGCTACGAGGAAAGGCTAAAGGAGATAAACCTCACGTCCCTGGAAAACAGAAGAGTAAGGGGAGACATGATAACCACCTACAAAATTCTCGGGGGAATTGACAGGGTGGACAAAGACAAACTCTTCAGCAAGGATGGAACACGAACAAGAGGACACAGGTGGAAACTTAGTACCCAGATGAGCCACAGAGACATTATTAAGATTTTTTTCAGTGTCATAGTTAATAAATGGAATGTACTAGGAAGTGATGTGGTGGAGGCTGACTCCATACAGTTTCAAATGTAGAT
The DNA here is from genome assembly GCF_040958095.1 of Procambarus clarkii. Lineage (NCBI taxonomy): Eukaryota > Metazoa > Arthropoda > Malacostraca > Decapoda > Cambaridae > Procambarus > Procambarus clarkii. The sequence continues at coordinate 33,801,087 of NC_091204.1, read as the reverse complement.
ATGATAGAGCCCAGTAGGCTCAGGAAACTGTGCACCTGTTGATTGACAGTTGAGAGGCGGGACCAAAGAGACAAAGCTCAACCTACGCAAGCATAACTAGGCGAGTAACAATTATTGTACCCAACAATCACCGACCGTCCACGTGGTTGACTTACCAATCCTTCCCACCGCCCTATCCTAAATCATTATATCCTCCTATCCCTTCCAAGTGCTATAAAGTCGTATAGTATGAAACTACTTTGTACTTCTGATAATAACCTAACCAATACCCAATATCATAAAGAACATTCCTACCTAACTATAAAATCATGATCTAGGATATTAGGCACTCCTTCCCCCACCATAATACATCTACTTTTGTGTAGAAACAACTTAGTTTCTCTTTGCCCTCGTAAAATATATAATTACTTCATCTGAGAGAAGCAAAATGAAGCAGCAGCAGCAGCAGCAAGAGGATTGGACCGGGTCTACGAGTCAGTCCAACTACACCTCTTGGATAACTTCCAAGGACCTGCTTCAAATGCTTCGTATAACATTAGGACTCGAAGAGATTAATGATAGATTTACCTGGAAAAGCTCTCAAACGGAAATAGATAAACTAGAAGTATAAAAATAAGAAAAAATAAGGGAAGTCATGGAGTCTGAGATGGAAAAAAGATATGGAGACGAAGCACGGAGTAGGAAGAGAGAAGAGAATAGGCAACAGAGGAGAGAAGAGAATAAGAAACAGAGGGAGGAAGCACGGGAGAGGAAGAGAGAAGAGAATAAGCAACAGAGGGAGGAAGAACGGAAGAGGAAGAGAGAAGAGAATAAGCAACAGAGGGAGGACGAACGGAAGAGGAAGAGAGAAGAGAATAAGGAACAGAGGGAGGACGAACGGAAGAGGAAGAGAGAAGAGAATAAGCAACAGAGGGAGGAAGAACGGAAGAGGAAGAGATAAGAGAATAAGCAATAGAGGGAGGAAGAACGGAAGAGGAAGAGAGAAGAGAATAAGCAACAGAGGGAGGAAGAACGGAAGAGGAAGAGAGAAGAGAATAAGCAACAGAGGGAGGACGAACGGAAGAGGAAGAGAGAAGAGAATAAGCAACAGAGGGAGGAAGAACGGAAGAGGAAGAGAGAAGAGAATAAGCAATAGAGGGAGGAAGAACGGAAGAGGAAGAGAGAAGAGAATAAGCAACAGAGGGAGGAAGAACGGAAGAGGAAGAGAGAAGAGAATAGGCAACGGAGGGAGGAAGAACGGAGGAGGAAAAAGGAAGAAAAAAAGGGACAGGAGGCATTGAGAGGGAAAAGAGAAGGGAAAAACTAAAGATTATTTCTTAAGTTTAACTTCCAACGAAAGTGGAAGTTATGAGAGTGGTGACTGGTTGGTGAAGGGGGGGGGGGGCTGTCACAGTGGGGGGTGGGGTGTGTGTGTGTGTGTGTGTGTGTGTGTGTGTGTGTGTGTGCTCACCTATTTGTACTCGGCTATTTGTGTCTGCAGGATCGAGTATTGACTCTAGGATCCCGCCTTTCCAGCTATCGGTTGTTTACAGCAATGACTCCGGTCCTGTTTCCCTATCATACCTAGTTTTAAAATTATGAATAGAGTTTGCTTCCACAACCTGTTCCTGAAGTGCATTCCATTTTTCCACTACTCTCACGTTAATAGAAAACTTCCTAACATCTCTGTGACTCATCTGAGTTTTCAACTTCGAAACATGTCCCCTCGTTCTGTTAATATTACGTGTAAACATTTCATCTATTTTTACTTTGTCAATTCCCCTGAGTATTTTATACGTTCCTATCATCATACCTATTCGTTCCTACCCCCTTCCTATACGCTTCCACTACACATAAGGGGCATAACTGGCCGACCCCTCACAGTGTTCAAGAGAGAACTGGATAAGCACCTCCAAAGGATGCCTGATCAACCAGGCTGTGACTCATACGTCAGGCTGCGAGCAGCCGCGTCTAACAGCCTGGTTGATCAGTCCAGCAACCAGGAGGCCTGGTCGACGACCGGGCCGCGGGGACACTGAGCCCCGGAAGCACCTCAAGGTAGGTAAGGTATCATATCCCCCCTCTTCCCTTTTTTTTCTAGTGTCGTAAGGCACAGATCACTCAGGCGCTCCTCATACCCCATTTCTTGTAGGTCTGGGACGAGTCTCGTTGCAAACCTCTGAACCTATTCCAGTTTCATTATATGCTTCTTCAGATGGGGACTCCATGATGAGGCGGCATACTCCAAGACTGGTCTCACGTAGGCAGTGTAAAGCGCCCTAAAAGCCTTCTCACTTAGGTTTCTGAATGATGTTCTAACTTTTGCCAGTGTAGAGTACGCTGTTGTCGATATCCCATTTATATGTGCCTCAGGAGTTAGATTAGGTGTTATGTCCACTCCCAGGTCTCTCTCTCGAATTGTTACAGGTAGGCAGTTCCCCTTTGCTGTGTACTGTCCCTTTGGTCTCCTATCACCTGATCCCATTTCCATAGCTTTACATTTACTCGTGTTGAACTCCAGTAGCCCTTTCTCTGACCATCTCTGCAACCTGTTTAGGTTCTCTTGGAGGATCCTACAATCCTCATCTGACACAACTCTTCTCATTAATTTTGCGTCATCCGCGAACATCGACATGTAGGAATCTACTCCTGTAAACATGTTATTTACGTAAATTAGAAATGGAATTGGTCCCAGCACCGATCCTTGAGGTACTCCACTCGGTACTGTTCGCCAGTCCGACTTCTCGCCCCTTACCATTACTGTCTGGCTCCTTCCTGTTAGGTAGTTCCTTACCCATGCTAGGGCCTTTCCGCTTACTCCTGCCTGCCTCTCAAGTTTGAGGAGCAGTCTCATGTGAGATACTGTATCAAAGGCCTTTTGGCAGTCTAGAAATATGCAGTCTGCCCAGCCTTCTCTGTCCTGCCTTATCCTTGTTATTTTATCATAGAATTCCAGAAGGTTTATTAGGCATGGTTTCCCTGTCCAGAACCCATGCTGGTTTTTGTTTACAAACCCAATGCTCTCCAGGTGTGCAACAAGTCTTAGCCTAATTATTCTTTCAAGTATTTTGCAGGGGATGCTTGTCAGTGATACGGGTCTGTAGTTAAGTGCCTCCTCCCTATCACCTTTCTTGAAAATCAGCACGACATTTGCCTTCTTCCAACAACTAGGCAATTCTCCCGTCATAAGTGATTCATTAAAGATCCTTGCCAGAGGCACGCTGAGGGCCTGCGCTGCTTCTTTTAGTATCCACGGTGATACTTTGTCTGGTCCAACCGCTTTAGTTGTATCCAGTGTTGTCAACTGTTTCATTACCTCCTCTGCTGTCATCTCTATATCTGGTAGTCTTTCGTCTAGGGTAATCTCTTCTAACAATGGGAGCTGCTCAGGCTCAATTGGGAACACTCCATGGAAACTTGCATTCACTGCCTCGCAGGTTTCCTTGTCACTTTCTGTATATGCCCCTTCTGTCTTCCTTAGTCTTGTCACTTGGTCGTTCACCGACATCTTCCTTCTTATATGGCTATGTAGTAATTTAGGTTGCTTTTTCGCTTTCATTGCAATATCATTCTCATGATTTCTTTCCGATACTCGTCTTATGTTAATGTAATCAATCATAGCTCTGTTACATCTAATCCTGTTGTCCTCTGTCCTTTGTCTTCTGTACTTCCTCCACTCCCTCCTGCTTCTCATTTTTGCTTCCTGACACTGTCTATTAAACCATGGGTTATTATTATATTCCCTCCTGCTTTTTCCCCTTACTGTTGGTATAAATCTCTCTTCGGCCTCCTTGCTTTTCCATACGACTAGGTTCGTCATATCTTAGACTGTTTTTCCTCTAATTTCTTCCTCCCTGTGTGTGTGTGTGTGTGCGTGTGTGTGTGTGTGTGTGTGTGTGTGTGTGTGTGTGTGTGTGTGTGTGTGTGTGTGTGTGTAAAGATCAACCGCGTATAAGACCAGCTGTGTTGCTATACAGACTGCACAATTTGCAGAGTATTATTACCATCATTACCTGCATTACCTGCATTGCAACATGACATGAATGTTGCACAACAACTGGAGCAACAGCGGCAAAAGAACACAAACACAACGCCCGTGAATTTACCATTGACCACATTAACAGTCTTTCAGCCCTTTCTTCTAAGTCTTTATCACTCACCTCTCTTCTTTCTATTGCTAATGGTCTCATTGTGTTTAATCTCTCGTGCCCTTTATATCTCTTTCTGGCTCATTCATTCCCCCTATCACCCCCAGCCCCCCCCCCCACCCCCCATTACACAACCCCCCATCACACAACACATCTCTCCCACTACACACACTCCACAAGGTTGTGAGGTAATAGGGAAGATTGTGTGGTAATGGGGGGAAGGTTGTGTCTAAATAGGGAAGGTTGTGTGGGAATAGGGAAGGTTGTCTAAATAGGGAAGGTTGTGTGGTAATGGGGAAGATTGTGTGGTAATGGGGAAGGTTGTGTGGTAATGGGGAAGGTTGTGTGGTAATGGCCCACATCACTGCCTAATGCATTCCAACTGTTAACTTCTCTGACACTGAAAAAGTTCCTTCTAACGTCCCTGTGGCTCATGTGGGTACTCAGCTTCCACCTGTGTCCCCTTGTTCGCGTACCACCAGTGTTGAATAGCTTATCCTTGTCTACCCGATCGATTCCCCTGGGGATTTTGTAGGTAGTGATCATGTCTCCCCTTACTCTTCTATCTTCCAGTGTCGTAAAGTGCATTTCCCGCAGCCTTTCCTCGTAACTCATGCCTCTTAGTTCTGGGACTAGTCTAGTGGCATACCTTTAAACTTTTTGCAGCTTCGCCTTATGCTTGACAAGATACGGGCTCCATGCTGGGGCCGCATACTCCAGGATTGGTCTTACATATGTGGTGTACAAGATTCTGAATGATTCCTTACACAGGTTCCTGAAGGCTGTTCTGATGTTAGCCAGCCTCGCGTATGCCGCAGATGTTATTCTTTTTATGTGAGCTTCAGGAGACAGGGTTGGTGTGATATCAACTCCTAGATCTTTCTCTCTGTCTGTTTCATTAAGTACTTCATCTCTTATTCTGTAGCCTGTATCAGGCCTCCTATTTCCACCGCCTAGTTTCATTACTTTGCCTTTACTCGGGTTGAACTTTTAACAGCCATTTGTTGAACCATTTACTCAGTCTAGGTCATCTTGTAGCCTCCTACTATCATCCTCTGTTTCAATCCTCACAATTTTTGCATCATCAACAAACATTGAGAGAAACGAGTTATATCCTCTGGGAGATCATTTACATATATCAGAAACAGTATAGGTCCAATTACTGACCCCTGCGGGACTCCACTTGTAACGTCTCGCCAATCTGAGATCTCACCCCTCACATTGACTCGTTGTCTCCTGTTGCTTAGGTACTCCTGTATCCAATGGAGTACCTTCCGTTTCACTCCAGCTTTCATCTCCAGCTTTTTCACTAGCCTCTTGTGTGGTACTGTATCAAAGGCTTTCTGGCAATCCAAAAATATACAGTCTGCCCACCCTTTTCTTGCCTGATTTTTGTTGCCTAGTCGTAGAATTCAAGTAACCCTGTGAGGCAGGACTTGCCATCCTAGAACTCATGTTGATGCTGTGTTACAAAGTTCTTTCACTCCAGATGTTCCACTAGCTTTCTTCGCACAATCTTCTCCATCAGCTTGCATGGTATGCAGGTTAGGGACACTGGCCTGTAGTTCAGTGCCTCCTGTCTATCCCCTTTTTTGTATATCGGGACTACGTTAGCTGCTTTCCAAATTTCTGGCAGTTCACCTGTTGCCAGTGATTTGTTATACACTATGGAGAGTGGCAGGCACAGTTCTTCTGCTCCTTTAGTATCCAAGGGGAGATTCTATCTGGGCCTATAGCCTTTGTCACATCCAACTGTAGTAAACACTTCCTTACTTCCCCGCTGGTAATCTCAAACTCTTCCAGTGGTTCCTGGTTAGCTATTCCCACTCTTATCTCTGGGATTTCTCCTTGCTCTTCTAGTCACAGTGGGGGGCGGTGTGTGTGTGTGTGTGTGTGTGTGTGTGTGTGTGTGTGTGTGTGTGTGTGTGTGTGTGTGTGTGTGTGTGTGTGTGTGTGTGTGTGTGTGTGTGACATGGTCATCATAGGTGTATATGATCACTACACATGGTCATCATGAATAATGAATACACATGATCACTACACATGATCATCATGGGGTGTACATGATGACTACACATGGTCATCATGGGGTTACCTTGAGGTCCTTCCGGAGCTTATCGTCCCCGCGGCCCGGTCGTCGACCAGGCCTCCTGGTTGCTGGACTGATCATCCAGGCTGTTGGACGCGGCTGCTCGCAGCCTGACGTATGAGTCACAGCCTGGTTGATCAGGTATCCTTTGGAGGTGCTTATTCAGTTCTCTCTTGAACACTGTGAGGGGTCGGCCAGTCATGCCCCTTATGTGTAGTGGAAGCGTGTTGAACAGTCTCGGGCCTCTGAAATTGATAGAGTTCTCTCTCAGAGTACCTGTTGCACCTCTGCTTTTCAACGGGGGTATTCTGCACATCCTGCCATGTCTTCTGGTCTCATGTGATGTTATTTCTGTGTGCAGGTTTGGGACCAGCCCCTCTAATATTTTCCACGTATAAATTATTATGTATCTCTCTCGCCTGCGCTCAAGGGAGTACAGTTTTAGGCTCTTTAGTCGGTCCCAATAGTTTAGATGTTTTACTGAGTGGATTCTAGCAGTAAAGGATCTCTGCACGCTCTCCAGGTCAGCAATTTCTCCAGCTTTGAAAGGTGCTGTCATTGTGCAGCAGTACTCCACTCTAGAGAGCACAAGCGTTTTGAAAAGTATCATCATCGGTATAGCATCTCTAGTGTGAAAAGTTCTTGTTATCCAACCTGTCATTTTTCTTGCAGTTGTGACGGCTACTTTATTATGTTCTTTAAAGGTAAGGTCTTCCGACATGAGTACACCCAGATCCTTTACATTGCCTTTTCGTTCTATGTTATGATTTGCCTGAGTTTTGTACGTGGTTTCCGGTCTTATATCTTCATTTTTTCCATAGCTCATGAGCTGGAACTTATCTTCGTTAAACACCATATTATTTTCTGTAGCCCATAGCAAGACCTGATCTACATCTGACTGGAGGTTTGCCGTGTCCTCTATGTTGCCTACTCTCATGAAGATCCTAGTGTCATTTGCAAAGGATGATGCAGTGCTATAGGTTGTGTTCTTGTCTATGTCCGATATGAGGATGATAAAAAGTACTGGAGCAAGCACAGTACCCTGGGGGACTGAGCTCTTCACGGTTGATGGGCTGGATTTTATTTTGTTGACTATTACACATTGGGTTCTGTTGGTCAGGAAATTGTAGATCCATCTGCCTATTTTTCCGGTAATTCCTTTTGAACGCATTTTATGTGCAATAACACCATTGTCACATTTATCAAAAGCTTTTGCGAAATCTGTGTAAATTACATTAGCGTTTTGTTTGTCTTCCATAGCATCTAATGCCATATCATAGTGGTCCAGCAACTGCGACAGGCAAGAGCACCCTGTTCTGAAACCATGTTGTCCGGGGTTATGGAGATGCTGTGATTCCATGTATTTTGTGATCTTACTTTGTTAGTGCTATCGGTCTGTAATTTTTTGCCTTTGCCTTATTTCCTCCTTTATGAAGTGGTGCTATCTCTGCTGTTTTTAGTATATCAGGAATAACGCCAGTATCTAGGCTTTGTCTCCACAGAATGTGGAGGGCCTGCGATAGTGGTTTTTTACAGTTCTTGATGAATATGGAGTTCCAAGAATCCGGGCCTGGTGCAGAGTGCATAGGCATACTGTTTATGGCTTCTTCAAAATCCAGTGGGGATAGGGTGACGTCTGATATATGATTTGATGTTGGTATCATATCCATGAAAAATTCATTTGGGTTATCAATCTTTAGTGCGTTTAATGGCTCGCTGAAAACAGAGTCGTACTGCGTCCTCAGTAGCTCGCTCATTTCTTTGTTGTCATCGGTGAAAGTTCCAACTCCCTTTCGCAGGGGCCCGATACTAGATGTGGTTTTTGATCTTGATTTTGCATTGGAGAAAAAATATTTCGGATTTCTCTCTATTTTACTGATGGCCTTTTGCTCTCTTTGCCTCTCCTGGGTTTTGTATGATTCTTGTAGTTTGAGTTCAATTGTTTCTATTTCTCTACCTAACCTTCTTCGCCGTTCTTGAGATAGGGTGCGACTCTCAACTTGTTCCGCGATTCGTTTTCTTCGCGTATATAAGGAACGACGTTCCCGTTCCAATCTGCATCTCTTCCTCTTTTCTTAGAGTATGCGGTTTGAACATATTTCTAGTGCTACTGAGCTTATTTTTTCCAGGCACTGGTTCAGGTTTGCATTTTCAAGCTGTTCTTCCTAGTTTATTTCTGTGAAGTCCTGGTTTATTTGCTCCCAGTTTATCTGTTTATTATTGAAGTTGAATTTGCTGAAATCTCCTCCACCGGGAATCTGGACAGGTTTTGAAGGTCTACTCCCCATGGTTGTCATAACTTCAATTAAGTTGTGATCTGAGTAACAGGTATTTGTAATCATTATGTTCCTGATCAATTCATCATTATTAGTGAAAATGAGGTCTAGCGTGAGTAGTAGGGTGTAAGCGCCACAGAGGAATTTTTTTTTCTGGGAGAAAATTCCCCTGTAGCGCTTCGGGGTTTCAGGTGAATTTGTAAATTCCCGTGTAGCGCTTGGGGGGTTTCAGGTGAATTTGGGGACTCACAGATTTGGAATTAAGGAATTCTTATGAGGAAAATAATTTCTGAGATTTTAGAAGTTTGTTCAAAGTTGTTATTATAAAATAATGTCATACGAGTTTGTTAAAAAGTTCTTATGGGAGAATTTTTTTCAGAGTTCCTACCGATAATAAAACAGATATTTAGGCTGTATATGATTAAGTTGGATTCTTACTTAGAAACTAGTATATCTAATTCATTTCCCTGCCATCCCCCCTCCCTCACCTTTCCCTCCCCCTGCCTCTCCCACTCATATACCTCACGCCCCCTCCCTCCCCCCTTACCTCGCAATCTCTCGCGTCACCTTTATTTACCTTAGGCCCGGCCAGCCAGGTTACCTCTTATCATATCGTATCTTATCTTCTCCATAATATCTGGACCGTCCCTCCTCTCTCTCTCTCTCCTCTTCATATTATTCTCTCTCTTGCTATTTTCCAACATCGTATGTTTGCTCCTTTTCATTAAGCAAGTCAGTTTTACACAAATAAATCGTGTTAGTAAGCAAGTTCTAGCTCACGTTCCCCCACCTTAGTCCCCTGTCGTATAATAAATACTATCATTCCAATCCCTCTAAAATTTAAAAATAATCATATTTCAAACGTAGTTCAATACAGTAATTTAGTTACCAAGCTCCAGCGCTTGTCCTCCGCCTTATTTCGTTTTATACAAGATCGTTAGTAACAGTCCAATTCCCCTGAAATTTTTACCCTCTGTATTTCAGACACCGTAAATAAGATCAAAACAGTTATCGAGCTCCAGCGCTTGTCCCCCACCTTATTTCGTTTTATACAAGATCGTTAGTAACAGTCCAATTCCCCTGAAATTTTTACCCTCTGTATTTCAGACACCGTAAATAAAATCAAGTCAGTTACTGAACTCCAGCTCTCGTCCCCGCCTTAGTTCTCTTTCATATCTTTGTAAATAATACATCAATTCCCCTGAAATTTTTACCCTCTGTATTTCAGACACCGTAAATAAAATCAAGTCAGTTATCGAGCTCCAGCTCTCGTCCCCGCCTTAGTTCTCCTTCGTATCTTTGTAAATAACCCATCAATTTCCCTAAAATTAAAAGCAGACATACTTCAAAGTTAGTAAATAAGATCAAGTCAGTTACTGAGCTCCAGCTCTCGTCCCCACCTTAGTTCTCTCTCGTATCTTTGTAAATAACCCATCAATTTTCCCCTGAAATTTTTACCCTCTGTATTTCAGACATAGTAAATATGATGAAAACAATTATAAAACTCTAGCTCTTGTCCTCTGTCCAAGTTCACTCATGTAAATTCATTACTATCAGTCCAAATCCCCCTGAGATTTAAACACCCAACTACATTTTCAGACATAGTAAATAAAAACCAGTTCAGTTATCAAGTTTCAACTCTTGTGCCCCAGCTTAGTTCATTTGTGCAAGTTCTTTATTTTCCAACTAAATCACCCTGAGATTTAAGAACACCTTATTTTCTAACGTAGTAAAATTAATCTGGACATTAGCCTTAGATCATCAGACATAAATATATTCGATCAAGTCCGTCTCCAGCTTATCTCTTATCCGAGTACACACATAACCCCAACCTGTTTAATTATCTTTCACCCCCTCCCACCTTCCTCCATCTCATCCAAGTCTCATAAATTTAAATGTAGCTGTTAATTTGCGTTCTTTCCCCGTTCATAGCATATTCTCTGTAAGTTCAGATCTGTACTTAGTCTTACATATTCTCTAGTTCTTTCCCATTTTATACAAGACTTAAACAACTATTACCGTCTCCTCTATCTTATTTAAACATGAGTCATATGTAAATATACCCGACTCTTTCCATCCATTACAAGTCCTAGCTTGTTCACCGCCCAACTCACTACGCTATTTCTACTCTACATGTTATAGCATGTTTTCCGCTCATCTTGGTACCAACCCTTACAATCTCTCTCTCATTCCTTTACATGTCTCAGCATGTTCGCCTCGCATCTTACTACGCTGTCTACTTTACATGTTGTAGCATGTATTACTGTGTCCCATATCTTATTTAAACATGAGTCATATGTAAATATATCCGACTCCTTCCATCCATTACAAGTCCTAGCTTGTTCACCGCGCAACTCACTACACTGTCTACTTTACATGTTGTAGCATGTTTTCCGCACATCTTGATACCATCCCTTACAATCTCTCAATCCTTTACACATCCCAACTTTCAACCCTTTCTTACAATTTTCCTCCATCCCTCCGCTACATGTTCTTACCCGTTCATTACAGTCCACTACATATTCTCTAATCATCTCTGTACTAATTCTCAAAACTAGTTGTTTCTGTCATTTTAGTAAGTAAGTAAGTAGATCATCGTTATTAACAACAACAACAACAACAGTAACATTACTAATTCACAGTAAGTTACTACTGAGCATTTAGCAGTTATCCATTTTTCAAATAAGGTCAATATAAATCATTCTAAGACATCTTCGTACAATTAAAGATACTTGCCTGTGCACTAAGTCATTACTTACAGTAGCATCTTAAGGCATTGTTTTCGTAACTCAGTTTTATTAAACATACACCTTCATTAGTCAAAGGAAAACTTTTCAAGTCATTGTATTCAATATTTCCGTTAAACTTACTACATCATGTCATTATTCGGTTTCATAATTAAGTACTTGTTTCAGTCCTCCAATGTAATAAGCAAATTATTCTATTAAGGATAAAGAAATCTTATTTAGAAGAGACATTAAGTTTATTACAACATTTAACGCATACAGTTATTCTTAGTAGTTATACAGGTATTCAAGAAATCATAAGTGTTCTTAGTAGTTATACAAGTGTTCAAGAAAATCATAAGTGTTCAAGAAGCAATTGGATTTATTATATATAAAATATTTCCTCTACAAATTGGACAGCATTTCAGAGCTAAAAGACAACCACTGCATGTCACCATATGTTTACATGGTAGTATTACAATATTTATATTTTTATCCATACAAACTCTGCATAAAATATCTTCTTCCCAAGATTGTTCTGTACAGTCCTTGTTTTCAACAGTGTTAGTACAAGTCTCCGGTAAAGTTTTCAATCCCAGATCTTCAAGCGTAGCTTCTTGTTCCTCTTTATCATCAACTGCTTCATAAATTAAGTCCCGTACCCGTAAATAAATATCTGTACCCTCTTGCATATACCTCAACACGATTTCTTGACATCTACTTTGTATAATAAAAGGTAACAAATCTCTGGATTCCTTAAGATACTCACTTAAAGCATATCTTATACTCTCCACAGGTATTAATTTTTGATGAATCAGATGTTTGAACTTATCCATACCCTCCATTAAGATATTAATTAAATCATTGTCTATAGGTTTTATAGGTAATGGTATTGTCAATCTAGCATTCTTAACAAATTCCTTGCCCCTTGCAAGAATAATGTAAGCACATTCTGGACTACATCTCGCATGTAACGTCCAAGGATCATCTTCTGGTCTCCAATTTCGTTTTCCACAGGCGCAGTGATAGCAGCAGACGTGGTCACTTATACCTGAAAACCATAAAACAATCCAGCATTATCTCGTTACTATCTTTTAACTAATATTCATTATTTCTTTACTTATAACTCTATTAAGTTTAAAATAGTTAAAACACTTCATACCACAGTAAAAAAAACCAGCTTCTGCCAGCTCATGAGAAGTTTGCTTGACGCTTCCAGGCCATGTCATATCAAATGTCTCTAGGCGACATTTATAAGTTACCAATCCTGGATTCAGCGATTTCCTAAATTTTATCAATCCCAGATCTTCCTTAGGAGGAGCACCACCTAAAAAAATATAACGTAGTTACGTAAATTATTCTTTAGAAGAATAAGAAGTATCTATTTAAGCAATCAAGTTTTGTACAGAGTATATAAGACTGGTATAAGAATACATCATAAGAATATATACTTACTACTATCACTTATTTTCTTATTTCCCAGTTCTATTTTATGGGAAACAAATTCCAGTCCATATTTGAAAGCTATCTCAGACACCTCTAAAGAAACATTGTCACTCCTCTTGCCTCTAATAAAGGCACAGTCTTGATTAATGATCTTATGACGTCTTCTGGGGGTATCACCAACAATCCATGCACCTACTATACAATAACAAAATGCACACAAACAGTAATCACTATTGCGAAGGTAATAGAACCCATCTTCAACTAAGTCAATAGGGTTTAACCACTTAATGGGCCAACCCACAAATGTTTGTAGTCTAACTCCTGCACATTTAAGGCTTTCTATACTGTAAAACTTCCTGGCACACAAAGGATCCATCGTGTGAGGGCAGCACTAACTATTAGAGTAGGATAAGCAAGTATATATATCCCTAAAATAAGTATCGTACATCGCTACATATTTAACAGTTTCCCCATTTATAATAGACAGTAATCTCCTCTAAATACTTCTCTATTTAAAAATCCTTAAAGTTTCATAATTAAATAAAGCTCTTATATAAATACTTAGTAAACTACTTTCATTATTTATTAGACTTATTAGAAAAATACATCACTTTGGCAATCTCGCTAAAAGTATACTGTTACGTCATTATTCGTAGCTGCCGTACATAATGATAGATATATATATAATTTAGTAGTAAATTCTTATTTAATCTAATTAAAATATATGCTTAAAGCATCTATATCCTAAAATGAAATATACTATTAGTTATAATGTAATATATAATATCACTCTAAGGTAACAAAAATCCTTATTAATATATTCAAATAAGTGGTAACTTTTACATTTCCCCCAATATAAGAGCGCGGACCTCACATTAGGGATATTATTACGACTATCTGGATCGTATCTACTACCTTACGAGGAAGAAAATTCACCATGGATACTGTTCTGACAACTTGTCAGGGTTATTTAACCGACGATTCATTTTGTAATAATGAAACCTGTATTGTGTACGGAGTGAACTGTATATCCTGTGTTCCCCGAGGAATGGCCCTAGACTTAGCCAAGAAATATTCTCATGCTGACGCTTATAATGTTCGCCGACCCTTGTACAGTCTTAAGAGATGTATCCCTGAAGATCGTCCAGTACCAGGAACAATTCATATCTCTAAAGGAGAAAATCTTCCGTATATTGTTGCTATAGCCACACAATACGGTATTGGATTACCTATAGAAAGTAATAATATTGCTCAGGGAATTATAGAAAACTCAAAAGACAGAAACATGCTCTCTGGATTAAACGAAGATACATCCATTAATCGTCTCGTCTACTTCAAGAATGGTATGAAAGATTTATTTAACTTTATCAAGGGCTCTCCTCAAATTATGAGAGTTATAATACCAACAGGAATTGGGATTACATGTGTTCGAAGAGATAAAGTTTGGGAAAATACTTATCTTCCTGTTATTGAAGATATGTATAAACAGTTAAAACCCTACGGAGTGGAAGTTAAATTACTGTTTAACGAGGAGATTATGCAGAGGAAGAGCAAGTAACACTTGGCAACCTTTTGTGTGCGCAGTGTTTCTACGCGCAGCCTAAAGATGTATATATGCTTCCCCCGGAGTGATCTCTTACGGTGTCCTCCTCTTCTTGGATGTCAGAATCTACTTCAAGCTTGGATATTCAAGGCTATGGAGATCAAGACTATTATTGGAGACTTTGCCTCCCTGTCCGTCTACAATAATCACGACTGTTTATTGTACGATCTTGATGCTACGAGTGTACAAATGTGTAAAATTGTGCAAGGATTATGGGATCGTTACCCATATGCGAGATTACATCGCGAAAACTTTCCTTACAAAAACAGGGCATTTGTATCTTATCGCAGTAACCCTGGTAGTATACATATTGGAGAACCACCTGAATTTAACAACAGGATGGATGAAGATCCCCATCTACCCCTTATTATTGGTTTAGTGACTCAGTTTGCTAGTAGACCTGCAACTTTACCAGCATATGAAAATCCTCCGTGTGAAGTACGAAGTTTAGATGAACATTTTTACGATGGACTTGAAAAAGATACAGAATATCAGAGATGGCGCTGGTTTGAAAATGCTCTGAAGGAAGCCCTTGTTTTCATTCTTAAAAGATGTGTTAAGAGAATTATTATTCCATATGGGTTTGGCATGTCAAGTTATTTGGACAACTGCGCAGTATGGGAAAGTAAATATTTGCCTATACTTGAGAAAATAGGACAAAAACTACGAAAACGAGGTATTGTACTCTTCATAGTACGTCCTGAAAACATCGTTCCTCCTCAGTCATCCACCCACGGCATCTTTGAAAATAAGATTCCATACATTGCTGTTCTTCAAAATGGACCCACAACTAATGCTACTGATGCTGCTAGGACACCTGAAGATGATGCTACGCCTGCTACCGCTGATGCTAGTTCACCTTCTATCAACACTAAGTTGTCTGATACAATTAATTCAACACCTGTTAATGTTACTACGTCTGTTGATACTAATGTTACAATGTGTGTTAGTAGTAGTTTTACAAATTTAGAAGAGAAGATGGATTGGGAATAATAATGTCTGTAAATAATTTATACTTTGTACATTTTTACAAATTAAATACATTGTACATTTTTACACATTAAATAACAAAATAGAAACTCGTGTGTTTATTTTCTCCCTTTTTTAATGTCTAAATGTCAACTCTACTTTTCTGAGTATATAGGAAGAGGTACGAAACTTTTTCTGTCTTACTTCAAGATGGATTGTTCTATGTACATGCAAGTGAAGCTTAAGCGTTTGAATAAGTGTATTATAGATGCTGATTTTACTAGTGATGAAATTCTAAAACCTGGAGACTGTCTTGTCTACGATTCTCATAATTTATCTGGTGGATTTGCACAACTGTTATGGGAAAAATATCCTTACAGTACAGTTTCCGAGTGTGAAGTGGTACAGAATAATATAACTCCTGGTGGTATAGTACTTGCTTTATCTCCAGAACCAGAAATAAAACCTCATATTATAGGACTTCAATACAGTAGCTCTAATGAAGATCTAGGATTACAGAAAGATATTATTAAACGTTGGAGTTTTAAATCTGCAATAAGACAAATTTGTTGTCAGGCAAGAAATAATAATTTAATCCAGCGTATAATTATTCCATATGGTATTGGGTTTAATGACGGAATAGGATGGAGTAAAGAAGAACAAGAAGAATGGGAGACACACTATTTTCCAGGACTAGCCCATTTAGCTTATGTTTTAAAGAATAATAAAAAAGAATTATTAATGGTTCGTATACCTCTTGGAGAAGATGTTACGGGGACTGGGAGAGAGAAGAAACAAGTAGAGGGTGGATCTAATAAACGGAAGAGAATGTCATAGTTAAAACTAGTAGATCTAAAATAATACATATAACTAATTTGGAAACTACAGCTAAGAGAGAGGGGCGGAGCGTAACAATCTCCGATGTGATAAGCTAGGTCGGGATATATCTTGCCATAAACTCCCCATCTCGGTCCAACAGTGAGAAGACATACTCGGATCGATGGCTGCTGTATACAGTAAGTGCTTATTGTATGATGTACTTACAGTACTCGTTATATTTGTTGTGATATAATTTTGCTTATTATTGAATATCTTTTAGTTTTGAAATATTATGATTATTTAATAGTCCCTGTGTTAAATATTGTATTTTTCTTTGTTTAAAGATTTACCCCATGTGATGGATGTGAAGAGTCTACCAGGGTTTGGAAGCATGCCTGATCTTGTGTCAGAAACTATATGGCAAAGTCCAGCTTCGACTGTTTTGTGGAAGAATATGCCCCTGGCGGAAAAACAGACTTATAAAGTGATGACACATACTGATAAATGTACGCATGAGAACATTGTTCCAGCTCTAGCAAAGTTTATTAGCAAAAGTGAAAATGTTTTAATGATACTGATTGGTCGTGATTCTATAAAGTTGAAAGAAGAACTTCCATTGATAAAATGTGACATAGTCTTATTTAGCTTAAAAGAGAGTGTTACAGATGTATTCAAGAAACATGAGAATTGTCAAGTGTTGTTGCTGACGAAAATTCCTAGTAAGGCCGAGATGAAGAAAATTTCTTTGTTATTCAAAGGCGATAAAATAATTTGCACTTTTAGACCTAAACCCCGTTTTAAATACATATTTCCAGAATTTGAAGAAGTGCCTATAGGATGTAACTTAAAGGATAAATTTTTTATAAGAAAATTTGTGGATGAAATTGGTTCTCCAAATGCTGCAAACTGGTTTATTAATAAGTTGAGTTCTGAAGAACGAGAAGTGTATACTATAATGAGCCAGGATGAACTGCAACAGCAGGTAAATAGTAAGACTGTGAAAGAGCTTAGTATTATTCACCCTAAAACGGAAGAAGATGAACATTGGAGTTTAATTGATCATATGGAGGAGAGCTTTCCATCTTTTCCGTTAAATTTAATAAAGATGAGACCAGAAATAGGATATCATACCCCCCAAAAGATAGAAATAGAGGCAGTGATGAGATTTATAGGACAGGATCCTGTACTTGGTGTTTTCTCTGGTATGGCCTTTATTGAAAATCTTATTAGGATAAGACATACTAATGTGGTACGAGCTACAGATAATTACTCGAATATGGGTGAGAGTAAGTGGATGGAGGTTGAACAAATGGATGCTGTAGAAGCAGTTAGGACTTATTGTAATGACAGAGAAGTACTTCTAATGTCCTGGCCTGAATTGATTTGTGATGATAATGTTTATAGCGATGCTTTCTATGTTTTAAAGGAATTTAAGGGACAAAAACTAATCTATTTTGGAGAAGGGGAAGGGGGATGCTGTGCATGTGATGGATTTTTTAACTTGCTGGATAGTGAGTTTCATTGTGTGAAATCAAATACATGTTTTACTTATAATTCTTTTATAAATTCAAATGTTTATTTCTATATAAGACTGTAGTGTTTATGATTTCTTGAATACCTGTATAACTACTAAGAACACTTGTATATGATTTTCTTTAACAGTTATGATTTCTTGAACACTTGTATAACTACTATGAATACCTGTATATGATTTTCTTGAACACTTGTATAACTACTAAGAACACTTGTATATGATTGCTTCTTGAACACTTATGAATACCTGTATAACTACTAAGAATAACTGTATGCGTTAAATGTTGTAATAAACTTAATGTCTCTTCTAAATAAGATTTCTTTATCCTTAATAGAATAATTTGCTTATTACATTGGAGGACTGAAACAAGTACTTAATTATGAAACCGAATAATGACATGATGTAGTAAGTTTAACGGAAATATTGAATACAATGACTTGAAAAGTTTTCCTTTGACTAATGAAGGTGTATGTTTAATAAAACTGAGTTACGAAAACAATGCCTTAAGATGCTACTGTAAGTAATGACTTAGTGCACAGGCAAGTATCTTTAATTGTACGAAGATGTCTTAGAATGATTTATATTGACCTTATTTGAAAAATGGATAACTGCTAAATGCTCAGTAGTAACTTACTGTGAATTAGTAATGTTACTGTTGTTGTTGTTGTTGTTAATAACGATGATCTACTTACTTACTTACTAAAATGACAGAAACAACTAGTTTTGAGAATTAGTACAGAGATGATTAGAGAATATGTAGTGGACTGTAATGAACGGGTAAGAACATGTAGCGGAGGGATGGAGGAAAATTGTAAGAAAGGGTTGAAAGTTGGGATGTGTAAAGGATTGAGAGATTGTAAGGGATGGTATCAAGATGTGCGGAAAACATGCTACAACATGTAAAGTAGACAGTGTAGTGAGTTGGGCGGTGAACAAGCTAGGACTTGTAATGGATGGAAGGAGTCGGGTATATTTACATATGACTCATGTTTAAATAAGATATGGGACACAGTAATACATGCTACAACATGTAAAGTAGACAGCGTAGTAAGATGCGAGGCGAACATGCTGAGACATGTAAAGGAATGAGAGAGAGATTGTAAGGGTTGGTACCAAGATGAGCGGAAAACATGCTATAACATGTAGAGTAGAAATAGCGTAGTGAGTTGGGCGGTGAACAAGCTAGGACTTGTAATGGATGGAAAGAGTCGGGTATATTTACATATGACTCATGTTTAAATAAGATAGAGGAGACGGTAATAGTTGTTTAAGTCTTGTATAAAATGGGAAAGAACTAGAGAATATGTAAGACTAAGTACAGATCTGAACTTACAGAGAATATGCTATGAACGGGGAAAGAACGCAAATTAACAGCTACATTTAAATTTATGAGACTTGGATGAGATGGAGGAAGGTGGGAGGGGGTGAAAGATAATTAAACAGGTTGGGGTTATGTGTGTACTCGGATAAGAGATAAGCTGGAGACGGACTTGATCGAATATATTTATGTCTGATGATCTAAGGCTAATGTCCAGATTAATTTTACTACGTTAGAAAATAAGGTGATCTTAAATCTCAGGGTGATTTAGTTGGAAAATAAAGAACTTGCACAAATGAACTAAGCTGGGGCACAAGAGTTGAAACTTGATAACTGAACTGGTTTTTATTTACTATGTCTGAAAATGTAGTTGGGTGTTTAAATCTCAGGGGGATTTGGACTGATAGTAATAAATTTACATGAGTGAACTTGGACAGAGGACAAGAGCTAGAGTTTTATAATTGTTTTCATCATATTTACTATGTCTGAAATACAGAGGGTAAAAATTTCAGGGGAAAATTGATGGGTTATTTACAAAGATACGAGAGAGAACTAAGGTGGGGACGAGAGCTGGAGCTCAGTAACTGACTTGATCTTATTTACTAACTTTGAAGTATGTCTGCTTTTAATTTTAGGGAAATTGATGGGTTATTTACAAAGATACGAAGGAGAACTAAGGCGGGGACGAGAGCTGGAGCTCGATAACTGACTTGATTTTATTTACGGTGTCTGAAATACAGAGGGTAAAAATTTCAGGGAAATTGGACTGTTACTAACGATCTTGTATAAAACGAAATAAGGTGGGGGACAAGCGCTGGAGCTCGATAACTGTTTTGATCTTATTTACGGAGCCTGAAATACAGAGGGTAAAAATTTCAGGGAAATTGGACTGTTACTAACGAAGATACGAGAGAGAGCTAAGGCGGAGGACAAGCGCTGGAGCTTGGTAACTAAATTACTGTATTGAACTACGTTTGAAATATGATTATTTTTAAATTTTAGAGGGATTGGAATGATAGTATTCATTATATGACAGGGGAGTAAGGTGGGGGAACGTGAGCTAGAACTTGCTTACTAACACGATTTATTTGTGTAAAACTGACTTGCTTAATGAAAAGGAGCAAACATACGATGTTGGAAAATAGTTGAACTGAACTGAATGAAAGGAGAGAGAGAGAGGAGGGACGGTCAAGATATTATGGCGAAGATAAGATATGATAAGAGGTAACCTGTATGCGACGTCTGGCTGGCCGGGCGTAAGGTAAATAAAGGTGACGCGAGAGATTGCGAGGTAAGGGGGAGGGAGGGAGGGGGTGTGATGTACGAGCCCCTGAAAACCCTGGCCCGCACAGGTGATTTTCTAAATTTATATGAATAACTAAGGCTTACATAGACGATTTTGTAAGTTGAAAACATGTAAAATATGTCCGTAGAGTTCTCATGGAAACCCTAAAGCGCTACATACGTTACTTGAATTTGTTCCATAAGCCCTTAACAAACTTCTATGTCTTGGAAATTATTTTTCTCATAAGAACTTTAACAAACTCGTATGACATTATTTTTCATTATAAGAATTCCCTAATTCCAAATCTGTGACTCCCCAAATTCACCTGAAAACCCTAAAGCGCTACAGGGGAATTTACAAATTCACCTGAAACCCCGAAGCGCTACAGGGGAATTTTCTCCCAGAAAAAAAAAATTCCTCTGTGGCGCTTACAGCCTACTACTAGCGTGTTCTTCTTTCTAGTTGGTTCTACTATTTGCTGGTTTAAGGCAAACCTGTAGCACATCCGTAGCAGGTCATTTGCATGTGCCTGTTCATTTAGGCTACTTCCTGGTATTCTTTCTGATATTACTGTATTAGCCAGGTGCTTCCATTTCAGGTGCCGTAGGTTGAAGTCCCCAAGCAGGATGATGTTCGGAGCTGGATTTGTGAGGTTTTCCAAGCAGTGTTCTATTTTCATTAGTTGGTCTTTAAACTGCTGAGGGTTTGCCTCCGGTGACTTATATACAAGGACAATAAGTACATTTAGAATTTCTATTTTGATTATCAGCACTTCCACCATATCATTTGAGGTGTTTAGCAGCTCAGTACAGATGAGTGTGTCTTTGATGTAGAGGCTGACCCCCACCCTGAAGCCGGTGTTTCCTATCACATCTGAAAACATTGTACTCTGAGATCCATATTTCACCATCATGGTAGTCCTTTGTGTGGGTTTCTGTTAGGGCTGCAAACACTGCATTTGCCTCATGAAGGAGACCATCTATAAAGTGAACTTTGTTGGATTTGCGTGTTTTACATGATCACTACCACATTTACATGGGGTGTAAATGATCACTACCACATTTACATGGGGTGTAAATGATCACTACCACATTTACATGGGGTGTAAATGATCACTACCACATTTACATGGGGTGTAAATGATCACTACCACATTTACATGGGGTGTAAATGATCACTACCACATTTACATGGGGTGTAAATGATCACTACCACATTTACATGGGGTGTAAATGATCACTACCACATTTACATGGGGTGTAAATGATCATTATCACATTTACATGGGGTGTACATAATCACTACACATGGTCATCATGGGTGTACATGATCACTACACATGGTCATCATGGGTGTACATGATCACTACACATGGTCATCATGGGGTGTACATGATCACTACACATGGTCATCATGGGTGTACATGATCACTACACATGGTCATCATGGGTGTCCATGATCACTACACATGGTCATCATGAGTGTACATGATCACTACACATGGTCATCATGGGTGTACATGATCACTACACATGGTCATCATGGGTGTACATGATCACTATACATGGTCATCATGGGTGTACATGATCACTACACATGGTCATCATGGGTGTACATGATCACTACACATGGTCATCATGGGGTGTACATGATCACTATACATGGTCATCATGGGTGTACATGATCACTACACATGGTCATCATGGGTGTACATGATCACTACACATGGTCATCATGGGTGTACATGATCACTACACATGGTCATCGTGGGGTGTACATGATCACTACACATGGTCATCATGGGTGTACATGATCACTACACATGGTCATCATGGGTGTACATGATCACTACACATGGTCATCATGGGTGTACATGATCACTACACATGGTCATCATGGGGTGTACATGATCACTACACATGGTCATCATGGGTGTACATGATCACTACACATGGTCATCATGGGTGTACATGATCACTACACATGGTCATCATGGGTGTACATGATCACTACACATGGTCATCATGGGGTGTACATGATCACTATACATGGTCATCATGGGGTGTACATGATCACTACACATGGTCATCATGGGTGTACATGATCACTACACATGGTCGTCATGGGTGTACATGATCACTACACATGGTCATCGTGGGGTGTACATGATCACTACACATGATCATCATGGGGTGTACATGATCACTACACATGGTCATCATGGGTGTACATGATCACTACACATGGTCATCATGGGATGTACATGATCACTACACATGGTCATCATGGGATGTAGCTATAGGCCCAGATGGAATCTCCCCTTGGATACTAGAGGAAGGAGCAAAAGAACTGTGCCTACCACTCTCCATAGTGTGTCCCTAACCTGCATACCACGCAAACTGATAGAGAAGATTGTGCGAAAAAAGCTAGTGGAGCATCTGGAGCAAAGGAACTTTGTAACACAGCATCAACATGGGTTCAGGGATGGCAGGTCCTGCCTCACAGGGTTACTTGAATTCTACGACCAGGCAACAAAAATAAGGCAAGAAAGAGAAGGGTGGGCAGACTGCACATTTTTGGATTGTCAGAAAGCCTTTGATACAGTGCCACACAAGAGGCTAGTGAAAAAGCTGGAGATGCAGGCTGGAGTGAAAGGGAAGGTACTCCATTGGATAAAGGAGTACCTAAGCAACAGGAGACAACGAGTCTGTGTAAGGGGTGAGGTCTCAGATTGGCGAGACGTTACAAGTGGAGTCCCGCAGGGGTCAGTCCTTGGACCTATACTGTTTCTGGTATATGTAAATTATCTCCCAGAGGGTATAGATTCGTTTCCGTAGATTACCGTAGATTCGATACCTACGATACCGTAGGTATCGTTACCGATACCCGTAGATTCGGGTATAGATTCGATTTTTCAGTGTCAGAGTTGTTAATAGATGGAATGCATTAGGCAGTGATGTGGTGGAGGCTGACTCCATACACTGTTTCAAATGTAGATATGATAGAGCCCAGTAGGCTCAGGAACCTGTACACCAGTTGATTGACAGTTGAGAGGCGGGACCAAAGAGCCAAAGCTCAACCCCCGCAAGCACAAATAGGTGAGTACACACACACACACACACACACACACACTCAGGAAAGGGAAGGTACTCCGTTGGATGCAGGAGTACCTAAGTAACAGGAGACAACGAGTCAGTGTGAGGGGTGAGGTCTCAGATTGGCGAGACGTTACGAGTGGAGTACCGCAGGGGTCGGTCCTTGGACCTATACTGTTTCTGATATATGTAAATGATCTCCCAGAGGGTATAGAATCGTTTCTCTCAATGTTTGCCGATGATGCAAAAATTATGAGGAGGATTGAAACTGAGGACGATAGTAGGAGGCTACAAGATGACCTAGACAGACTGAGTGAATCTTCCAACAAATGGTTGTTGAAGTTCAACCCGAGTAAATGCAAAGTAATGAAAATAGGCAGTGGAAATAGGAGGCCAGATACAGGATACAGTATAGGAGATGAAGTACTTAATGAAACACAGAGAGAAAGATCTAGGAGTTGATATCACACCAAACCTGTCTCCTGAAGCCCACATAAAAAGAATAACGTCTGCGGCATATGCGAGGCTGGCTAACATCAGAACAGCGTTCAGGAACCTGTGTAAGGAATCATTCAGAATCTTGTACACCACATATGTAAGACCAATCCTGGAGTATTCGGCCCCAGCATGGAGCCCGTACCTTGTCAAGCACAAGACGAAGCTGGAAAAAGTCCAAAGGTATGCCACTTGACTAGTCCCAGAACTAAGAGGCATGAGTTACGAGGAAAGGCTGCGGGAAATGCATCTTACGACACTGGAAGACAGAAGAGTAAGGGGAGACATGATCACAACCTACAAAATCCTCAGAGGAATCGACCGGGTAAACAAGGATAAACTATTCAACACTGGTGGGACGCGAACAAGGGGACACAGGTGGAAACTGAGTACCCACATGAGCCACAGAGACATTAGAAGGAACTTTTTCAGTGTCAGAGTAGTTAACGGATGGAATGCATTAGGCAGTGATGTGGTGGAGGCAGACTCCATACACAGTTTTAAATGTAGATATGATAGAGCCCAGTAGGCTCAGGAATCTGTACACCAGTTGATTGACAGTTGAGAGGCGGGACCAAAGAGCCAAAGCTCAACCCCCGCAAGCACAAATAGGTGAGTATACACACACACACACACACACACACACACACACACACACACACACACACACACACACACACACACACACGCTGGGTTACCGAAAGGGGAATTATGAACAGATGAGACGTTTCCTAAGTGAAATACCTTGGGACACAGACCTCAGAGATAAGTCTGCACAGGGTATGATGGACTATGTTACCCAAAAGTGTCAGGAGGCAGTAAACAGGTTCATCCCGGCCCAAAGGGAAAAATCCGAGAAGCAACATAAGAATCCATGGTATAATAGGGCATGTATGGAAGCGAAGAAACTGAACAAAAGGGCGTGGAGGAACTTCCGGAATAACAGAACACCAGAAAGCAGAGAGAGATACCAGAGAACCAGGAATGAGTACGTCAGGGTGAGAAGAGAAGCAGAGAAAAGTTTTGAAAATGATATAGCAAAGCCAAGACCGAACCAAAGCTACTCCTCAGTCACATCAGAAGGAAAACAACAGTGAAAGAACAGGTATTGAAACTTAGAACAGGCGAGGACAGGTATACAGAGAATGACAGAGAGGTGTGTGAAGAACTCTACAAGAGGTTCCAGGAGGTCTTCACAATAGAACAAGGTGAGGTCACTGTGCTAGGAGAAAGGGAGGTAAACCAGGCGGCCTTGGAAGAGTTCGAAATTACGAGAGAGGAGGTCAAGAGACACCTGCTGGATCTGGATGTTAGAAAGGCTGTTGGTCCAGACGGGATCTCACCATGGATACTGAAAGAGTGTGCAGAGGCACTTTGCTTGCCACTCTCCATAGTGTATAGTAAGTCACTGGAGACGGGAGACCTACCAGAAATATGGAAGACGGCGAATGTGGTCCCAATATACAAAAAGGGCGACAGGCAAGAGGCACTGAACTACTGGCCAGTGTCCTTGACTTGTATACCATGAGAGGTGATGGAGAAGATCGTGAGAAAAAACCTGGTAACATATCTGGAGAGAAGGGACTTCGTGACAAATCGCCAACATGGGTTCACGGAGGGTAAATCTTGCCTTACAGACTTGATAAAATTCTACGATCAGGTGACAAAGATTAAGCATGAAAGAGAAGGCTGGGCGGACTGCATTTTCTTGGATTCTCGGAAGGCCTTTGACACAGTACCGCATAAGAGGCTGGTACATAAGCTGGAGAGACAGGCAGGTGTAGCTGGTAAGGTGCTCCAGTGGATAAGGGAGTACCTAAGCAATAGGAAGCAGAGAGTTACGGTGAGGGGTGAGACCTCCGATTGTCGTGAAGTCACCAGTGGAGTCCCACAGGGCTCTGTACTCGGTCCTATCTTGTTTCTGATATATGTAAATGAGGATTAAAACAGAAGAGGACTGTTTGAGGCTTCAAGAAGACCTAGACAAGCTGAAGGAATGGTCGAACAAATGTTTGTTAGAGTTTAACCCAAGCAAATGTAATGTAATGAAGATAGGGGTAGGAAGCAGGAGGCCAGATACAAGGTATCATCTGGGAGAGGAAATTCTTCAGGAGTCAGAGAAAGAAAAAGACTTGGGGGTTGATATCAAGCCAGACCTGTCTCCTGCAGCACATATCAAGAGGATAACATCAGCGGCATATGTCAGGCTGGCCAACATACGAACATCATTCAGAAACTTGTGTAAAGAATCATTCAGAACTTTGTATATCACATATGTCAGGCATGGAGTATGCAGCCCCAGCATGGAGTCCATATCTAGTCAAGGATAAGACTAAACTGGAAAAGGTTCAAAGGTTTGCCACCAGACTAGTACCCGAGCTGAGAGGTATGAGCTACGAGGAGAGACTACGGGAAGTAAACCTCACTTCGCTGGAAGACAGAAGAGTTAGGGGGGACATGATCCCCACATTCATGATTCTCAAGGAAATTGATAGGGTAGATAAAGACAGGCTATTTAACACAAGGAGCACACGCACTAGGGGACACAGGTGGAAACTGAGTGCCCAAATGAACCACAGAGATATTAGAAAGAACTTTTTTAGTGTCAGAGTGGTTGACAAATGGAATGCATTAGAAAGTGATGTGGTGGAGGCTGACTCCATACACAGTTTCAAGTATAGATATGATAGAGCCCAATAGGCTCAGGAACCTGTACACCTGTTGATTGACAGTTGAGAGGCGGGACCAAAGAGCCAGAGTTCAACCCCCGCAAGCACAGTTAGGTGAGTACACACACACACACACACACACACACACACACACACACACACACACACACACACACACAGTGGATAAGTGAAGGTGCTCCAGTGGATAAGAGAGTACTTAAGCAACAGGAAACAGCGAGTAACGGTGAGGGGGGAGACATCAGAGTTGCGAGATGTCACCAGCGGAGTATCATAGGGCGCAGTTCTTGGACCCATCCTGTTTCTAATATATGTAAACGATCTTCCGGAGGGTATAGACTCGTTCCTCTCAATGTTTGCTGATGATATAAAAATTATGAGAAGAATCAAGACGGATCAAGATAGACAGAGACTACAGGATGACCTGGACAAACTGGAGGAATAGTCTAGAAAATGGCTGTTAAAGTTCAACTCAGGAAAGTGTAAGGTAATGGAATTAGACGAAGGGAGCAGGAGGCTGAACTCAAGGTATCATCTGGGAGATGAAATCCTGCAAGAGTCAAATAGAGAGAAAGATCTGGGGGTTGATATCACACCAAACCTGTCCACAGAGGCCCACATCAAAGGGATATCATCAGCGGCATATGCTACACTGGCCAACATAAGAACTGCCTTTAGAAACTTGTGAAAGGAATCGTTCAGGACCCTGTATACAACTTGTGTCAGACCAATACTGGAATATGCAGCTCCATCCTGGAGTCCATGCCTAGTTAAACTCAAGACAAAGTTAGAGAAGATTCAGCGGTATGCCACCAGGCTCGTCCCGGAACTGAGAGGTATGAGCTACGAAGAAAGGCTAAAGGAGCTGAACCTCACGTCCCTGGAAAAAAGAAGAGTAAGGGGAGACATGATAACCACCTACAAAATTCTCAGGAGAAATGACAGGGTGGACAAAGATAAACTCTTCAGCACGGGTGGGACACGAACAAGGGGACACAGGTGGAAACTTAGTACCCAGATGAGCTACAGAGACGTTAGAAAGAGTTTTTTCAGTGTCAGGTTAAGGCTAGGTTAAGATAGGTTAGGTTAGGTTAGGTAAGGTTGGTTAGGTTCGGTCATATATCTACATGAGTTCTAACTCAAATTAAAAAAAAATGCGCTCATACATAATGACATGAATAGCTTTATCACTTCACAAGAAACAAAATTAAAAAAATATATAAATTTAGGAAAACTTGGCTTATTAGGAAAATCGGGCGTTGCATAGTAGGCCGAGTAGTGCATTCTGGCTACTAGGTACAATATATATATATATATATATATATATATATATATATATATATATATATATATATATATATATATATGTCGTACCTAGTAGCCAGAACTCACTTCTCAGCCTACTATTCAAGGCCCGATTTGCCTAATAAGCCAAGTTTTCCTGAATTAATATATTTACTATAATTTTTTTCTTATGAAATGATAAAGCAACCCTTTTCTCTATGTATGAGGTCAATTTTTTTTTATTGGAGTTAAAATTAAAGTAGATATATGACCGAACCTAACCAACCCTACCTAACCTAACCTAACCTATATTTATAGGTAAGGTTAGGTTAGGTAGCCAAAAAAAGCTAGGTTAGGTTAGGTTAGGTAGGTTAGGTAGACGAAAAAACATTAATTCATGAAAACTTGGCTTATTAGGCAAATCGGGCCTTGAATAGTAGGCTGAGAAGTGCGTTCTGGCTATTAGGTACGACATATATATATATATATATATATATATATATATATATATATATATATATATATATATATATATATATATATATATATATATATATATATATATATATATATATATATATTTTGAAGGAGACCAACGTCGTCTATGCCTTTAAATGCCCATTTGGAGACTGTAAGCCCCAATGAACTCAGTATATAGGCAAGACAACTACGTCTCTTTCTAGGTGACTAACAATGCATAAGCAACAGGGAGCCATCAAAGAACATATATTCTCTTCCTCACAACCAGACCATCATCAGAGAAATCTTAACAAACAACACCGAAATCATCGATAGGTACGGCGATAGCAGGCGACTTTACATCTGCGAGGCACTACACATCAAAAAATCAACACCAGCCAATTAATGTACAACTATATTCTACGTACTTCAAGACCCCGAACCAATATGGAAGCAGCAAGAGGAAGTATGGGCCAATAGACATTCTGCAGTTACTTCCATTCATATGATCACTTATCCAATTTATACCAAATTGTTTCGCGTTCTGTTTTGTGTTTGTCACCTCACCCAAAACTTTTGTACCATATCACCTCATCCAATAGAGTATAAGAACGAAGAATTTGTGTGTAAATGAAGTCTTTGAAAATGTAATACGAATTACGAAACGCATTCAGGTGTCAGACAATTAAAAAATGAATTTTGGAGAATTGTTATTTTTATTACCACCGACAGTAAAGAAAAACATAGGAAATATTGAGAAGATTCGTGTTAGAATTATTAATCCTACCTTTTCGGTCATATTCAACAACATATGTTTACAAGAAAGATTGCTACCAAAATATACTAATATATATATATATATATAATATATAATATTTAGCATATATATATATATATATATATATATATATATATATATATATATATATATATATATATATATATATATATATATATATATATATATATATATATATATATATGTCGTACCTAGCAGCCAGAACGCACTTTTCAGCCTACTATGCAAGGCCCGATTTGCCTAATAAGCCAAGTTTTCCTAAATTAATATATTTTCTCTAAATTTTTTCTTATGAAATGATAAAGCTACCCATTTCATTATGTATGAGGTCATTTTTTTTTATTGGAGTTAAAATTAACATTGATATATGACCGAACCTAGCCAACCCTACCTAACCTAACCTAACCTATCTTCATAGGTTAGGTTCGGTTAGGCAGCCGAAAAAGTTAGGTTAGGTTAGGTTAGGTAGGTTAGGTAGTCGAAAAACAATTAATTCATGAAAACTTGGCTTATGAGGCAAATTGGGCCTTGCATAGTAGGCTGAGAAGTGCGTTCTGGCTACTAGGTACGACATATATATATATATGCGAACAAGCCTGAATGGTCCCCAGGACAATATGCAACTGAAAACTCACACCCCACAAGTGACTCGAACCCATACTCCCAAAAGCAACGCAACTGGTATGTACAAGACGCCTTAATCCACTTGACCATCACGACCGGACAAAATGAGGTGATAGCCGAGGCTATTTGAACCACCCCACCGCCGGCACTCTGATAGTAATCTTGGGCATAGCATTTTACCAAATCACCTCATTCTTTGGGGCACACGTGAGGAACACAAATGCGAACAAGCCTGAATGGTCCCCAGGACAATATGCAACTGAAAACTCACACCCCAGAAGTGACTCGAACCCATACTCCCAGAAGCAACGCAACTGGTATGTACAAGACGCCTTAATCCACTTGACCATCACGACCGGACAAAATGAGGTGATAGCCGAGGCTATTTGAACCACCCCACCGCCGGCACTCGGATAGTAATCTTGGGCATAGCATTTTACCAAATCACCTCATTCTTTGGGGCACACGTGAGGAACACAAATGCGAACAAGCCTGAATGGTCCCCAGGACAATATTCAACTGAAAACTCACACCCCAGAAGTGACTCGAACCCATACTCCCAGAAGCAACGCAACTGGTATGTACAAGACGCCTTAATCCACTTGACCATCACGACCGGACAAAATGAGGTGATAGCCGAGGGTATTTGAACCACCCCACCGCCGGCACTCGGATAGTAATCTTGGGCATAGCATTTTACCAAATCACCTCATTCTTTGGGGCACACGTGAGGAACACAAATGCGAACAAGCCTGAATGGTCCTCAGGACAATATGCAACTGAAAACTCACACCCCAGAAGTGACTCGAACCCATACTCCCAGAAGCAACGCAATTGGTATGTACAAGACGCCTTAATCCACTTGACCATCACGACCGGACAAAATGAGGTGATAGCCGAGGCTATTTGAACCACCCCACCGCCGGCACTCGGATAGTAATCTTGGGCATAGCATTTTACCAAATCACCTCATTCTTTGGGGCACACGTGAGGAACACAAATGCGAACAAGCCTGAATGGTCCCCAGGACAATATGCAACTGAAAACTCACACCCCAGAAGTGACTCGAACCCATACTCCCAGAAGCAACGCAACTGGTATGTACAAGACGCCTTAATCCACTTGACCATCACGACCGGACAAAATGAGGTGATAGCCGAGGCTATTTGAACCACCCCACCGCCGGCACTCGGATAGTAATCTTGGGCATAGCATTTTACCAAATCACCTCATTCTTTGGGGCACACGTGAGGAACACAAATGCGAACAAGCCTGAATGGTCCCCAGGACAATATGCAACTGAAAACTCACACCCCAGAAGTGACTCGAACCCATACTCCCAGAAGCAACGCAACTGGTATGTACAAGACGCCTTAATCCACTTGACCATCACGACCGGACAAAATGAGGTGATAGCCGAGGCTATTTGAACCACCCCACCGCCGGCACTCGGATAGTAATCTTGGGCATAGCATTTTACCAAATCACCTCATTCTTTGGGGCACACGTGAGGAACACAAATGCGAACAAGCCTGAATGGTCCCCAGGACAATATGCAACTGAAAACTCACACCCCAGAAGTGACTCGAACCCATACTCCCAGAAGCAACGCAACTGGTATGTACAAGACGCCTTAATCCACTTGACCATCACGACCGGACAAAATGAGGTGATAGCCGAGGCTATTTGAACCACCCCACCGCCGGCACTCGGATAGTAATCTTGGGCATAGCATTTTACCAAATCACCTCATTCTTTGGGGCACACGTGAGGAACACAAATGCGAACAAGCCTGAATGGTCCCCAGGACAATATGCAACTGAAAACTCACACCCCAGAAGTGACTCGAACCCATACTCCCAGAAGCAACGCAACTGGTATGTACAAGACGCCTTAATCCACTTGACCATCACGACCGGACAAAATGAGGTGATAGCCGAGGCTATTTGAACCACCCCACCGCCGGCACTCGGATAGTAATCTTGGGCATAGCATTTTACCAAATCACCTCATTCTTTGGGGCACACGTGAGGAACACAAATGCGAACAAGCCTGAATGGTCCCCAGGACAATATGCAACTGAAAACTCACACCCCAGAAGTGACTCGAACCCATACTCCCAGAAGCAACGCAACTGGTATGTACAAGACGCCTTAATCCACTTGACCATCACGACCGGACAAAATGAGGTGATAGCCGAGGCTATTTGAACCACCCCACCGCCAGCACTCGGATAGTAATCTTGGGCATAGCATTTTACCAAATCACCTCATTCTTTGGGGCACACGTGAGGAACACAAATGCGAACAAGCCTGAATGGTCCCCAGGACAATATGCAACTGAAAACTCACACCCCAGAAGTGACTCGAACCCATACTCCCAGAAGCAACGCAACTGGTATGTACAAGACGCCTTAATCCACTTGACCATCACGACCGGACAAAATGAGGTGATAGCCGAGGCTATTTGAACCACCCCACCGCCGGCACTCGGATAGTAATCTTGGGCATAGCATTTTACCAAATCACCTCATTCTTTGGGGCACACGTGAGGAACACAAATGCGAACAAGCCTGAATGGTCCCCAGGACAATATGCAACTGAAAACTCACACCCCAGAAGTGACTCGAACCCATACTCCCAGAAGCAACGCAACTGGTATGTACAAGACGCCTTAATCCACTTGACCATCACGACCGGACAAAATGAGGTGATAGCCGAGGCTATTTGAACCACCCCACCGCCGGCACTCGGATAGTAATCTTGGGCATAGCATTTTACCAAATCACCTCATTCTTTGGGGCACACGTGAGGAACACAAATGCGAACAAGCCTGAATGGTCCCCAGGACAATATGCAAATGAAAACTCACACCCCAGAAGTGACTCGAACCCATACTCCCAGAAGCAACGCAACTGGTATGTACAAGACGCCTTAATCCACTTGACCATCACGACCGGACAAAATGAGGTGATAGCCGAGGCTATTTGAACCACCCCACCGCCGCCACCACTGGGGTGGTTCAAATAGCCTCGGCTATCACCTCATTTTGTCCGGTCGTGATGGTCAAGTGGATTAAGGCGTCTTGTACATACCAGTTGCGTTGCTTCTGGGAGTATGGGTTCGAGTCACTTCTGGGGTGTGAGTTTTCAGTTGCATATTGTCCTGGGGACCATTCAGGCTTGTTTGCATTTGTGTTCCTCACGTGTGCCCCAAAGAATGAGGTGATTTGGTAAAATGCTATGCCCAAGATTACTATCCGAGTGCCGGCGGTGGGGTGGTTCAAATAGCCTCGGCTATCACCTCATTTTGTCCGGTCGTGATGGTCAAGTGGATTAAGGCGTCTTGTACATACCAGTTGCGTTGCTTCTGGGAGTATGGGTTCGAGTCACTTCTGGGGTGTGAGTTTTCAGTTGCATATTGTCCTGGGGACCATTCAGGCTTGTTCGCGTTTGTGTTCCTCACGTGTGCCCCAAAGAATGAGGTGATTTGGTAAAATACTATGCCCAAGATTACTATCCGAGTGCCGGAGGTGGGGTGGTTCAAATAGCCTCGGCTATCACCTCATTTTGTCCGGTCGTGATGGTCAAGTGGATTAAGGCGTCTTGTACATACCAGTTGCGTTGCTTCTGGGAGTATGGGTTCGAGTCACTTCTGGGGTGTGAGTTTTCAGTTGCATATTGTCCTGGGGACCATTCAGGCTTGTTTGCATTTGTGTTCCTCACGTGTGCCCCAAAGAATGAGGTGATTTGGTAAAATGCTATGCCCAAGATTACTATCCGAGTGCCGGCGGTGGGGTGGTTCAAATAGCCTCGGCTATCACCTCATTTTGTCCGGTCGTGATGGTCAAGTGGATTAAGGCGTCTTGTACAAACCAGTTGCGTTGCTTCTGGGAGTATGGGTTCGAGTCACTTCTGGGGTGTGAGTTTTCAGTTGCATATGGTCCTGGGGACCATTCAGGCTTGTTCGCATTTGTGTTCCTCACGTGTGCCCCAAAGAATGAGGTGATTTGGTAAAATGCTATGCCCAAGATTACTATCCGAGTGCCGGCGGTGGGGTGGTTCAAATAGCCTCGGCTATCACCTCATTTTGTCCGGTCGTGATGGTCAAGTGGATTAAGGCGTCTTGTACATACCAGTTGCGTTGCTTCTGGGAGTATGGGTTCGAGTCACTTCTGGGGTGTGAGTTTTCAGTTGCATATTGTCCTGGGGACCATTCAGGCTTGTTCGCATTTGTGTTCCTCACGTGTGCCCCAAAGAATGAGGTGATTTGGTAAAATGCTATGCCCAAGATTACTATCCGAGTGCCGGCGGTGGGGTGGTTCAAATAGCCTCGGCTATCACCTCATTTTGTCCGGTCGTGATGGTCAAGTGGATTAAGGCGTCTTGTACATACCAGTTGCGTTGCTTCTGGGAGTATGGGTTCGAGTCACTTCTGGGGTGTGAGTTTTCAGTTGCATATTGTCCTGGGGACCATTCAGGCTTGTTCGCATTTGTGTTCCTCACGTGTGCCCCAAAGAATGAGGTGATTTGGTAAAATGCTATGCCCAAGATTACTATCCGAGTGCCGGCGGTGGGGTGGTTCAAATAGCCTCGGCTATCACCTCATTTTGTCCGGTCGTGATGGTCAAGTGGATTAAGGCGTCTTGTACATACCAGTTGCGTTGCTTCTGGGAGTATGGGTTCGAGTCACTTCTGGGGTGTGAGTTTTCAGTTGCATATTGTCCTGGGGACCATTCAGGCTTGTTTGCATTTGTGTTCCTCACGTGTGCCCCAAAGAATGAGGTGATTTGGTAAAATGCTATGCCCAAGATTACTATCCGAGTGCCGGCGGTGGGGTGGTTCAAATAGCCTCGGCTATCACCTCATTTTGTCCGGTCGTGATGGTCAAGTGGATTAAGGCGTCTTGTACATACCAGTTGCGTTGCTTCTGGGAGTATGGGTTCGAGTCACTTCTGGGGTGTGAGTTTTCAGTTGCATATGGTCCTGGGGACCATTCAGGCTTGTTCGCATTTGTGTTCCTCACGTGTGCCCCAAAGAATGAGGTGATTTGGTAAAATGCTATGCCCAAGATTACTATCCGAGTGCCGGCGGTGGGGTGGTTCAAATAGCCTCGGCTATCACCTCATTTTGTCCGGTCGTGATGGTCAAGTGGATTAAGGCGTCTTGTACATACCAGTTGCGTTGCTTCTGGGAGTATGGGTTCGAGTCACTTCTGGGGTGTGAGTTTTCAGTTGCATATTGTCCTGGGGACCATTCAGGCTTGTTCGCATTTGTGTTCCTCACGTGTGCCCCAAAGAATGAGGTGATTTGGTAAAATGCTATGCCCAAGATTACTATCCGAGTGCCGGCGGTGGGGTGGTTCAAATAGCCTCGGCTATCACCTCATTTTGTCCGGTCGTGATGGTCAAGTGGATTAAGGCGTCTTGTACATACCAGTTGCGTTGCTTCTGGGAGTATGGGTTCGAGTCACTTCTGGGGTGTGAGTTTTCAGTTGCATATTGTCCTGGGGACCATTCAGGCTTGTTCGCATTTGTGTTCCTCACGTGTGCCCCAAAGAATGAGGTGATTTGGTAAAATGCTATGCCCAAGATTACTATCCGAGTGCCGGCGGTGGGGTGGTTCAAATAGCCTCGGCTATCACCTCATTTTGTCCGGTCGTGATGGTCAAGTGGATTAAGGCGTCTTGTACATACCAGTTGCGTTGCTTCTGGGAGTATGGGTTCGAGTCACTTCTGGGGTGTGAGTTTTCAGTTGCATATTGTCCTGGGGACCATTCAGGCTTGTTCGCATTTGTGTTCCTCACGTGTGCCCCAAAGAATGAGGTGATTTGGTAAAATGCTATGCCCAAGATTACTATCCGAGTGCCGGCGGTGGGGTGGTTCAAATAGCCTCGGCTATCACCTCATTTTGTCCGGTCGTGATGGTCAAGTGGATTAAGGCGTCTTGTACATACCAGTTGCGTTGCTTCTGGGAGTACAGGTTCGAGTCACTTCTGGGGTGTGAGTTTTCAGTTATATATATATATATATATATATATATATATATATATATATATATATATATATATTAGTATATTTTGGTAGCAGTCTTTCCTGTAGACATATTTTATTAAATATGACCGAAAAAGTAAGATTAATAATTCTAACACGAATTTTCTCAATCTTTCGTACATTATGCTTCACTGTTGGAGGTAAATCAAAAATCACTTCTCCAAAATTCATTTTTATTTCTAGTCTGACGCGACACGGGCGCGTTTCGTAAAACTTATTACATTTTCAAAGACTTCACAAATACACAACTGATTAGAACTTGCGTTTCCCTGATTTTATATCTACATTTGAGTGAGGTGGGAAGGGTGATGTGGCATTACATTTGAGTGAGGTGGGAAGGATGATGTGGCATTAGAGGATATTAATAGGGTATTAAAAGTATCAACACAAGACAGAACACGAAACAATGGATATTGAATAGAAGTGTTTGTAGAAAGCCTATTGGTCCATATTTCTTGATGCTTCTATATTGGAGCGGAGTCTTGAGGTGGGTAGAATATAGTTGTGCAATAATTGGCTGTTGATTGCTGGTGTTGACTTCTTGATGTGTAGTGCCTCGCAAACGTCAAGCCGCCTGCTATCGCTGTATCTATCGATGATTTCTGTGTTGTTTACTAGGATTTCTCTGGCGATGGTTTGGTTATGGGAAGAGATTATATGTTCCTTAATGGAGCCCTGTTGTTTATGCATCGTTAAACGCCTAGAAAGAGATGTTGTTGTCTTGCCTATATACTGGGTTTTTTGGAGCTTACAGTCCCCAAGTGGGCATTTGAAGGCATAGACGACGTTAGTCTCTTTTAAAGCGTTCTGTTTCGTGTCTGGAGAGTTTCTCATGAGTAGGCTGGCCGTTTTTCTGGTTTTATAGTAAATCGTCAGTTGTATCCTCTGATTTTTGTCTGTAGGGATAACGTTTCTATTAACAATATCTTTCAGGACCCTTTCCTCTGTTTTATGAGCTGTGGAAAAGAAGTTCCTGTAAAATAGTCTAATAGGGGGTATAGGTGTTGTGTTAGTTGTCTCTTCGGAGGTTGCATGGCTTTTCACTTTCCTTCTTATGATGTCTTCGATGAAACCATTGGAGAAGCCGTTATTGACTAGAACCTGCCTTACCCTACAGAGTTCTTCGTCGACTTGCTTCCATTCTGAGCTGTGGCTGAGAGCACGGTCGACGTATGCGTTAACAACACTCCTCTTGTACCTGTCAGGGCAGTCGCTGTTGGCATTTAGGCACATTCCTATGTTTGTTTCCTTTGTGTAGACTGCAGTGTGGAAAACCTGCAGTCTACACAAAGGAAACAAACATAGGAATGTGCCTAAATGCCAACAGCGACTGCCCTGACAGGTACAAGAGGAGTGTTGTTAACGCATACGTCGACCGTGCTCTCAGCCACAGCTCAGAATGGAAGCAAGTCGACGAAGAACTCTGTAGGGTAAGGCAGGTTCTAGTCAATAACGGCTTCTCCAATGGTTTCATCGAAGACATCATAAGAAGGAAAGTGAAAAGCCATGCAACCTCCGAAGAGACAACTAACACAACACCTATACCCCCTATTAGACTATTTTACAGGAACTTCTTTTCCACAGCTCATAAAACAGAGGAAAGGGTCCTGAAAGATATTGTTAATAGAAACGTTATCCCTACAGACAAAAATCAGAGGATACAACTGACGATTTACTATAAAACCAGAAAAACGGCCAGCCTACTCATGAGAAACTCTCCAGACACGAAACAGAACGCTTTAAAAGAGACTAACGTCCTCTATGCCTTCAAATGCCCACTTGGGGACTGTAAGCTCCAAAAAACCCAGTATATAGGCAAGACAACAACATCTCTTTCTAGGCGTTTAACGATGCATAAACAACAGGGCTCCATTAAGGAACATATAATCTCTTCCCATAACCAAACCATCGCCAGAGAAATCCTAGTAAACAACACAGAAATCATCGATAGATACAGCGATAGCAGGCGGCTTGACGTTTGCGAGGCACTACACATCAAGAAGTCAACACCAGCAATCAACAGCCAATTATTGCACAACTATATTCTACCCACCTCAAGACTCCGCTCCAATATAGAAGCATCAAGAAATATGGACCAATAGGCTTTCTACAAACACTTCTATTCAATATCCATTGTTTCGTGTTCTGTCTTGTGTTGATACTTTTAATACCCTATTAATATCCTCTAATGCCACATCATCCTTCCCACCTCACTCAAATGTAATGCCACATCACCCTTCCCACCTCACTCAAATGTAGATATAAAATCAGGGAAACGCAAGTTCTAATCAGTTGTGTATTTGTGAAGTCTTTGAAAATGTAATAAGTTTTACGAAACGCGCCCGTGTCGCGTCAGACTAGAAATAAAAATGAATTTTGGAGAAGTGATTTTTGATTTACCTCCAACAGTGAAGCATAATGTACGAAAGATTGAGAAAATTCGTGTTAGAATTATTAATCTTACTTTTTCGGTCATATTTAATAAAATATATATATATATATATATATATATATATATATATATATATATATATATATATATATATATATATATATATATATATGTATATCACGAAAATAAACACGTGATTAAGAATGTGACAATGTCAGACCACGGAGGAAAAATGAAACAGGAATTTCCTTAAGTACTTTCGTATATTAAATACATCTTCAGAAGGACCTTCTGAAGATGTATTTAATATACGAAAGTACTTAAGGAAATTCCTGTTTCATTTTTCCTCCGTGGTCTGACATTGTCATATATATATATATATATATATATATATATATATATATATATATATATATATATATATATATATATATATATATATATATATATATATATATATATATATATATATATACAGTAATGATCTATTGAAATCACAGGGTCATAACATCATGACTCAGGGTTGGGTTCAAATATTACTGGGAGTATTGAAGTTAATTATAATGAAGATGAAGCCACGTGTAAACTATGTGGTATGTTAAGGTCTCACACCCTGGCCCATATGTTCTTGATTGTCCGTTGATTACTGTATATAGAAACACTGAGATAAGGACTGTTCCTGAACTAATAGCCTTAATGTCTCACAATGGAGTGATTGTAGTATTCTGGAGACACTTGAAATATATTTTCAAATATGCTTCAATATTTTCTTTCGAAATGCTTTCATAGGGCCAACAATTAAACCTTTTCACTAACACCCATGAAGGTTGAATTCAGATGACGCTCTCTGGATAATCTCGCTCGCCTTGAATAGATTTAGGGCAGACTGACGTACTCCTGATGATATGGTTGGTGAACGATATCGGGGTTTGTGTGTAACTGACCTGTTTCTCGTGGTTGTGGTGGGACAGTAACACCTAGCTGGGGATACAAGCTTTATATATTAATTATAAAGAAACCAATGGAGTGGCATATGCTTGCTGACTACCAACTGCTGCTCACTAATTGTGTGACTGGCACTGCAGGCTGCAGAGCAACAGTTTATCTGGTGATAAAACAGAGTTTTGGTGACTGTTGAAGGTGAGGATTAAGTACTTGCCCGAAACGCAATGCGTGCTAGTGGCTATACAATAATGTAAAAACTCATATCAATATAAATAAAAATGTATATGTTCGTTTGTTCAAAATCGTTAATCTCTGAAAGTTCTTCATCGATTGCTTTGAAATTTTCAAACAACGTTCCATTCGCATCCGAGCGGGTTTTTATATACATACTATATAGATGTCACGTCCGTTACGAGAAAAAAACCTGCTTTTTTGAAAAACTGCGTTTTTCATGTGAGGGAAATCTTCGAAACCTCTTTACTGATTGCTTTGAAATTTTGACACAACATTTCATTCGAATAAGCGCGTGTTTTTATATATGTACTATATACATGCCTTACCTGTGACAGGAAAAAAACAATTTTTTTTTGAAAAACAACGCCATCTGTTGGATGTATGAGCAACTCGTGCTGTAATCTCCAAAAGTTCTACACGGATTGCTTTGAAATTTTTACACAACGTTGCATTCGAATAGGCACGTGTTTTGTATGCCTACTATATAGATGCCACACCTGTGACAGGTAAAAACATGTTTGTTTTTCTAAACAGCCCCCTCTGTTGCACGTAATAGAAACACATGCTATACTAAATATGTTGTGATTTCATTTCAATGTTTCCGAATTTATACATAAATTGAATTTTCATAGATTTCGATTTATTTTCATTTTGATATAATTATTGTGTGTGACATTGCATTGGAATTGAGCTGTGTTGTTTACCATACCGTTGATTTCGTGAGTATAGTTTTTTTTTTAATTTGCATTCACAAAATGCATTCTAAAATGCATCCTGTCTCAGGATGCAGATTCCCAACTCTGTCTTAGAATGGGATATGGTGGGAAGGACGAGGGGAAGTGGGGGATGGTGGGGAAGACGAAGGGATGGGAGGAATGATAGGAAGGACGAGGGGACGCGGGAGTGGGAGATGGTGGGGAGGAGAAAGGGACGGTGGAGTGGGGAATGGTTAGGAGGACGAGGGGACGGTGGAATGGGGGATGGAGGGGAAGACAGAGGGACGGGGAAAGAGAGCGAATGGTAAGGAGGACGGGGGGATGGGGGAGTGGGAGTAGTTGGCAGGACCAGAGGAGGGGGCACAGAGAAATGGTTGGGAGGAGGAGGGGAAAATGGTGAAATGTATAGTCAGAGAGTATGAGGTTCATTTTCGCCAGATATTCGTCATTTTTAAGAATGACGTATATTGGCGACTTGTCGCCTCTCCTGACAACTATCTCTTTGTTCTCACGAAGGCTCTTAGCTGCCGCTTTGAGCTCGGGGGACAGTATGGTGCTTCTGTAGCTGCCTCGAATCTTTCCTCTTTCTGCAATAAGTTCTGCTTGCATACTCTTGCATGAGGTTCATAAATGAACCTCATACTCTCTGACCAAACTAAATTCCAAAGGGTAACGAAGGACACTACAACCGAATTGAAAACAAAGGTAAACAAATTGATCGAAACTGTGAACGCCAAGAAATCCGGACTCCACCTGCCAAAGATTATTGGGGAATATAAACCTGGATATGCGTATGGAAATGTCAAGACACACAAACCTGGAAACCCACTTCGGCCAATCATCAGCCAGATACCCACACCCACGTACAGACTGGCGAAGTCACTCAACGGCTTGCTGACTCCTTATGTCTCTTGCGCCTTCAGCCTGAAGTCTCCAAAGAAATTTGTTGACTTACTGCGAGGAACACGGGCCACAGGGATAAGAGCCTCATTGGATGTAGAATCACTGTTTACCAACGTACCTGTGGATGAAACAATCGGGATGATAGCGGACAGAGTGTATCGTGATCCGGCTTGTACTCCTCTTGACATACCAGAAAACATGTTAAGGAAACTACTCCAAGCTTGTGCTAAATAGGCACCCTACTTGAACCCAGATGGGCACATGTATAAGCAAGTAGAAGGGGTCACCATGGGTTCTCCCCTAGGTGTCCTGTTTGCGAACTTCTACATGGGTATCATCGACCAGAAGGTCTTAGTTGACATGAACTTGAAGCCTGCCATATACTGCAGGTATGTTGACGATATTTTTACACAGGTACCTGATGTCACACATCTGCAGGAGCTGAAGGAGGCATTCGAGCGAAATTCTGTGTTGAGTTTCACTTACAAGATGGAGAAGGATGGGAAGCTGCCCTTTCTAAATGTAACAGTCATGGAAAGGAGCGGAGGTTTTCACACTGCATTCTACACTAAGGAAACAAACATAGTAATGTGCCTCAATGCCAACAGTGACTGCCCAGACAGGTACAAGAGGCGTGTTGTCAATGCTTACATCGACCGTGCTCTCAGCCACAGCTCAGGATGGAAGCAAGTCGACGAAGAACTCTGTAGGGTAAGGCAGGTCCTAGTCAACAACGGCTTCTCCAATGGTTTCGTCGAAGACATCATAAAAAGAAAGGTGAAACGCCATGCAACCTCTGAAGAGTCAACTAACACAACACCTGTACCCCCCTATTAGACTATTTTACAGGAACTTCTTTTCGACAGCTCATAAAATGGAGGAAAGGGTCCTGAAAGATATTGTTATTAATAGGAACGTTATCCCAACAGACAAAAATCAGAAGATACAATTGACGATTTACTATAAAACCAAGAAAACTGCTAACCTACTCATGAAAAACTCTCCAAATACAAAGCAGAACGCCTTTAAGAAGACCAATGTCGTCTATGCCTTCAAATGCCCACTTGTGGACTGTAAGCCCCAAAGAACTCAGTATATAGGCAAGACCACAACATCTCTTTCCAGGCGATTAACAAAGCATAAGCAACAGGGCTACATTAAGGAACATATAATCTCTTCCCACAATCAGACCATCATCAGAGAAGTCTTAACAAACAATACATATATCATCGATAGATACAGTGATAGCAGGCGGCTCGACATCTGCGAGGCACTGCACATCAAAAAGTCAACACCATCAATCAACAGCCAATTAATGCATAACTAAATTCTGCCCACTTCAAGACTCTGCTCCAATATAGAAGCATCAAGAGGAAGTATGGGCCAATAGGCCCTTTGCAGTTACTTCCATTCTTATGCTCTCATATAACCAATTAATACCCATTGTTCCGTGTTCTGTTATGTGTTTGTCACAAGTTTGTTCACCTCATCCGAAACTGTTGTACCATATCACCTCACCCAAATGCGAGTATAAATATGGAAGCAAATGGCGTGTTTACAGGTTACAGTTGTGTGTGTAAACTAAAGTCTTTGAAAATGTAATAGGTAATTACAAAACGCGTTCAGGAATCGCGTCATACTAGAAATAAAAATGAATTTTGGAGAATTGATTTTTCAATTACCATCGACAGTAATAAGAAACATAAGAAATATTGAGAAAATTCGTGCTAGAATTATTAATCTTACTTTTTCGGTCATATTTAACAACATATGTCTACAAGAAAGACTGCTCCCAAAATATACAATATTATATATATATATATATATATATATATATATATATATATATATATATATATATATATATAATATATATACATATACATATATATATATATATATATATATATATATATATATATATATATATATATATATATGTATATATATATATATATATATATATATATATATATATATATACATATATATATGTATATATATATATATGTATATATATATATATATATATATATATATATATATATATATATATATATATATATATATATATATATATATATATATATATATATATATATATATATATGTATATACATATATATATATATATATATATATATATATATATATATATATATATATATATATATATATATATATATATATATATATATATATATATATATATATATATATATATATATATATATATTGGTAGCAGTCTTTCCTGTAGACATATATTATTAAATATGACCGAAAAAGTAAGATTAATAATTCTAACACGAATTTTCTCGATCTTTCTTACGTTTCTTTTCACTGTTGATGGTAATTCAAAGATCAATTTTCCAAAATTCATTTTTATTTCTAGTATGACGCGACACTTGAACGCGTTTCGTAAAACTTATTACATTTTCAAAGACTTTAGTTTACACAAACACACACAAGTTTAACTGAATAGAGCTTAAACATCTTTCGAGTTTTTATACCTACATTTGGGTAAAGTGACATGTTACTATAGTTTTGGATGAGGTGAAAATAAACTTTTAACACAAGACAGAACACGAAACAATGAAATACAAACAGGTATTAAAAGTAGGTAACAGCAGAAGGCCTATTTTTATTGGCCCATATTTCTTGATGCTTCTATATTGGAGCGGAGTCTTGAAGTGGGTAGTATATAGTTGTGCATTAATTGGCTGTTGATTGCTGGTGTTGACTTCTTGATGTGTAGTGCCTCGCAGACGTCGAGCCACCTGCTATCGCTGTATCTATCGATGATTTCTGTGTTGTTTGCTAAGATTTCTCTGGTGATGGTTTGGTTGTGGGAAAAGGCTTTATGTTCCTTCATGGAGCCCTGTTGCTTATGCATCGTTAAACGCCTGGAAAGAGATGTTGTTGTCTTGGCTATATACTGGGTTTTTTGAGGCTTACAATCCCCAAGAGGGCATTTGAAGGCATAGACGACGTTGGTCTCTTTTAAAACGTTCTGCTTTGTGTCTGGAAAGTTTCTCATGGGTAGGCTGGCCGTTTTTTTGGTTTTACAGTAAATTGTCAGTTGTATCTTCTGATTTTTGTCTGTAGGGATAACGTTTCTACTGACAATATTTTTCAGGACCCTTTCCTCCGTTTTATGGGCTGTGGAAAAGAAGTTCCTGTAAAATAGTCTAATAGGGGGTATAGGTGTTGTGTTAGTTGTCTCTTCAGAGGTTGCATGGCGTTTCACTTTCCTTCTTATGATGTCTTCCACGAAACCATTGGAGAAGCCGTTGTTGACTAGGACCTGCCTTACCCTACAGAGTTCTTCGTCGACTTGCTTCCATTCTGAGCTGTGGCTGAGAGCACGTTCGACATAAGCGTTAACAACACTCCTCTTGTACCTGTCCGGGCAGTCACTGTTGGCATTCAGGCACATTCCTATGTTTGTTTCCTTAGTGTAGACTGCAGTGTGGAAAACTCCGCTCCTTTCCATGACTGTTACATCTAGAAAGGGCAGCTTCCCATTCTTCTCCATCTAGTAAGTGAAACGCAACACAGAATTCTGCTCAAATGCCTCCTTCAGCTCCTGCATATGTCTGACATCAGGTACCTGTGTAAAAATGTCGTCAACATACCTGCAGTATATGGCCGGTTTCAAGTTCATGTCGACTAAGACTTTTTGCTCGATGATACCCATGTAGAAGTTTGCAAACAGGACACCTAAGGAGAAC
This sequence comes from Procambarus clarkii, assembly GCF_040958095.1. NCBI lineage: Eukaryota > Metazoa > Arthropoda > Malacostraca > Decapoda > Cambaridae > Procambarus > Procambarus clarkii. The sequence continues at coordinate 33,756,480 of NC_091204.1, read as the reverse complement.
CCATGGCGACCCCATCTACTTGCTTATACATGTGTCCATCCGGGCTCAAGAAGGGTGCCTATTTAGTACAAGCTTGGAGTAGTTTCCTTAGACTGTTTTCTGGTATGTCAAGAGGAGTACAGGCCGGATCACGGTACACTCTGTCGGCTATCATCCCGATTGTTTCATCCACAGGTATGTTGGTAAACAGAGATTCTACGTCCAATGAGGCTCTTATCCCTGTGGCCCGTGTTCCCCGCAGCAAGTCAATAAATTCTTTTCTAGCCAAACACAATATACTTAGCTCTTGTCAATATGGCTTCAGACCCAAAAAAAGCACTAACGATGCACTTATTAGTATGATTAACTTAATTCACGTAGCTCTTGATAAAAAGGAGTTTCCTGTTGGGTTATTTGTGGACCTGCGTAAGGCTTTTGACACTGTCAACTATCAAAACCTTCTTCTTAAATTACATCATTATGGAGTCAGAGGACACTCCCTGCAATACCTCAAATCTTATCTTACTGACAGGCTCCAGTATGTTTCTGTGAATAATACAATTTCTCCCACCCTACCCATCAACATTGGTGTTCCTCAGGGCAGCATACTTGGCCCTCTCCTCTTTCTCATCTTCATTAATGACCTTCCAAATGCCTCCCAACACCTCAAACCAATTCTATTTGCTGACGACACAACCTTCATTTACTCCAGTCCTGACCCCCTTGCTCTAAATGCCACAGTAAATACTGAGCTAGAGAAAGTCCATCTTTGGCTAACTGCCAACAAACTCACCCTTAACATTGACAAAACGTTTTATATTCTGTTTGGCAATAAATCCTCTAATCAGATAAATCTCAAAATAAACAATACCCAAATTTGTAACAAATTAGATGGCAAATTCCTTGGCGTTCTCATCGACCACAAGCTGAATTTCCAGGGTCACATTCTAAATATATCAAAAAAAGTTTCAAAAACTGTTGGCATTCTTTCCAAGATCAGATATTATGTACCCCGCCCTGCCCTGGTTACTCTCTATTACTCCCTCATCTATCCATACCTCAACTATGGTATTTGTGCTTGGGGTTCTACTACCCAAAATCATTTACGTCCTCTTACTACCCAACACAAAGCTGCTATTTAGGACAATATCCAACTCTGGCCCCAGACATCACTCGGTACCCTTACTCAAATCTCTGAATATGTTAGATATTAAGTCACTGCACATTCTCTCTTGTGTATTATACATATATAAAACGCTGAACTGTAATGCCAATCCTGACCTCAAAAGCTTCATTGAAGGTTGTAACAGAACCCATGAGCACCACACCAGGAATAAATACAGTTTTGATATTCCTAGAGTACGACTTAATCAAACTAGAAATGCTCTACAAATCAAGGGACCCAGAATGTGGAATGACCTTCCCAACCATGTTAAAGACTGTACCTCTCTCAACCAGTTTAAGATAAAAACTAAACACTACCTAATAAATTCCCTGTAACCCACCTCACTCCTTTATTGTCAACCCATGTCTGTTATTTTATTTTTATTATTTTTTTTTTAATCAACACTGTTTGTCAACCTATTGTATTTGTGCTGCTTTTTCAGTCATGTTCCCCCTTTTTTTTATCTTTATTTGTATTTGTTTTCAACACTTTTTATTCTTTATGCTCAATTAGTATTAAGTTCTAGATATTAATGTTTTTCTTGCCCGAAACGCATTGCGTAATAGTGGCTTTAGGCATTGTATGTACTAGCTCTATCTATATATCAATCCATTAATGTAACATCACTTGTATGTATGTACCTAACCTGAATAAACATATTTATTTATTTATTATTTATTTGGAGACTTCAGGCTGAAAGCGCAAGGGACATAAGGAGTCAGCAAGCCGTTGAGTCGTTTTGCCAGTCTGTACGTGGGTGTGGGTATCTGGCTGATGATTGGCCGAACTGGGTTTCCAGGCTTGTGTGTCTTGACATTTCCAGACGCATATCCAGGTTTATATTCCCCAATAATCTTTGGCAGGTGGAGTCCGGATTTCTTGGCGTTCACAGTTTCGATCAATTTCGATCTAGGCCAGCCAGACTAGAAATTAAAATGAATTTTGGAGAACTGATCTTTGAATTACCATCAACAGTAAAAAGAAACGTAAGAAAGATCGAGAAAATTCGTGTTAGAATTTTTAATCTTACTTTTTCGGTCATATTTAATAATATATATATATATATATATATATATATATATATATATATATATTAGTAGCAGTCTTTTCTGTAGACATATATTATTAAATATGACCGAAAAAGTAAGATTAATAATTCTAACACGAATTTTCTCGATCTTTCTTATGTTTCTTTTCACTGTTGATGGTAATTGAAAAATCAATTCTCCAAAATTCATTTTTATTTCTAGTCTGACGCAATACTTGAGCGCGTTTCGTAAAACTTATTACATTTTCAAAGACTTTAGTTTGCACACACACACAACTGAACTATAACTGAATAGAGCTTAAACATCTTCGATTTTTTATACCTGCATTTGGGTGAGGTGATATGTTACAAAAGTTTTGGATGAGGTCCCCAAGAGGGCATTTGAAGGCATAGACGACGTTGGTCTCTTTTATAACGTTCTGCTTTGTGTCTGGACGTTATCCCTACAGACAAAAATCAGAAGATACAACTGACGATTTACTATAAAACCAGAAAAACGGCCAGCCTACTCATGAGAAACTCTCCAGACACAAAGCAGAACGCTTTAAAAGAGACCAACGTCGTCTATGCCTTCAAATGCCCTCTTGGGGACTGTAAGCCTAAAAAAAACTCAGTATATAGGCAAGACAACAACATCTCTTTCCAGGCGTTTAACGATGCATAAGCAACAGGGCTCCATTAAAGAACATATAATCTCTTCCCACAACCAGACCGTCACCAGAGAAATCTTAGCAAACAACACAGAAATCATCGATAGATACAGCGATAGCAGGCGGCTTGACATCTGCGAGGCACTACACATCAAGAAGTCAACACCAGGAATCAACAGCCAATTAATGCACAACTATATTCTACCCACTTCAAGACTCCGCTCCAATATAGAAGCATCAAGAAAAATGGGCCAATAGTCCCTCTGCAATTACTTCCATTCTTACCTTCAATACCCATTATTTCGTGTTCTGTCTTGTGTTGAAAGTTTGTTTTCACCTCATCCAAAACTGTTGTAACATATCACCTCACTCAAATGCAGGTATAAAAAATCGAAGATGTTTAAGCTCTACAGGACGGGAGAGACATCTCCCGCCAACACATTACAAGGCGCAGTGTGGTCACAATGCAACCCAAACGTCTTAAGGTCAGAGCTACTCCACTTGACGGTCATGCTATCGGAAGAAGCAATACTTTAAAGGTCCTGAAGGACGTAACTGGCCTCAAACCCGCTGACATTAATCAGGAAGGTGAAGATATCGTGCTCTACTTTTAATGTGAAGAGGAGCTAGAAAAACTCCTCACTAACGATGCCTTTCTTCGCAAAGAGCACCACCTACATCCTCACTTCCCACGTCAGTTCCTGGCCGGAAGAACTGTTTTTACCAGCAGGACCAGCCGGTGGATCGCTGAGCGACCTCAACATCATATCATAAGCAATATCGAGGACGAAAATCCAAACCTGTCGGTATTCAACCTAGAGTTACAACACCGACAAAACATCAATGAAGATTACGTTCACCACCATAGCTGCGGCCACCCAGGCTGCCACACAAGGATTCTACTGCTTCGGCCTAAAAATACCACCTCACCAAATAAAAAAGGAACGATACCATGAGATCCAGCAGTGCTTTAAGTGCAACGAGCTCTCCCACCCGACCAACAAGTGTCAGCACCCTGTCCAGCGGTGCAGCCTGTGCGCACTGGACCATCACTACTCCATATGCAAGGCAACAGTCCATCACTGCTTGCTCTGTGATGGCAATCACCACGCAATCTCCTACCGCTGTCCTCGCAGACAGGAAGTCATCAAGGCCCAGGTTGAAGCCAAAAGAAAAACTCGTCTACCTCCTCGACCAGAGCCCTAAGCGTTCAACTCACCACCTTAGCTCTCACTAATCAACCAGAAGACTTTCCGGTCCTACCAACATGTGGCTCCTCCCAGCAGGCGACACAGCCTTCTCATTGGGAACCCAAGGTCCCCAAGGTCCCACAGGCTCCTTCACAGCCCCCTGCATCACGTGCAGGCATTATCTCTGGTCTTCTTAAACTAGCGGAAAGGCTTGCAGGACAAGACAACCAGCGCTTTGTCAGTGAACTAAACACATTATACATAGACAATGGCCTGGCCCCCATCATAGCCACTAGCGTAAATCTCACTGCCTCCTCTACCACTCCGGAGACTACCACCAGGACGACCAAGTGGTCAACTTCAACACCGACTCCAGAACCGCCCATGACCCAGGCGACACAGAGGTAATTCCTTCTTCAGCTCCCAACACTCCTACCATCACTATCTCAGCAGCCACGCTAGCAGACGTGCTGTCTACAAACGATAACAGCACCACCAGCGCTCCTGAAATAGCTACAACCACCAATCAACGACACCTAAACCTACCTAAGGCTGCGAGGCGAAAGACAAAAACGCCCACTACGGAGGTTACGGACTCCTCAGACGAGGAAATCATAGTAGGAGCTCCACCGTCGCATCACAAATACGACACCTACACGGTTCAAGACTTCCTCATGGAGGCCACGTCACTAAACTCCAACGACAGCACTGCTCAGCCAAAGTCGCAGGCAAAGACAAAACAGAAAACCTAGAGGTCTACACTAACCCCACCAGCTCCATAACTGGTATAGCCAGCCCTCCAGGCTGAAAACCATCATGAAGACCCCCATCCATTGCCACATCTCTAGTATCAGCCACTGATACAGATAATGGCTCCAAAGAGCCTCCACTTACGGGCTCACCATAGCCCGTGCTACTGGAACTTATCGTTCTGAGTAGCGAATCTTAAACAAGAACATTAAGCTCTATTCAGTTATAGTTCAGTTGTGTGTGTGTGTAAACTAAAGTCTTTGAAAATGTAATAAGTTTTACGAAACGCGCTCAAGTGTCTCGTCAGACTAGAAATAAAAATGAATTTTGGAGAATTGATTTTTCAATTACCATCAACAGTGAAAAGAAACATAGGAAAGATCGAGAAAATTCGTGTTAGAATTGTTAATCTTACTTTTTCGGTCATACTTAATATATATATATATATATATATATATATATATATATATATATATATATATATATATATATATATATATATTTATATTTATATATATATATATATATATATATATATATATATATATATATATATATATATATATATATATATATATATATATATATATTATTAAATATGACCGAAAAAGTAAGATTAATATTCTAACACGAATTTTCTCTATCTTTCGTACATTTCTTTTCACTGTTGGTGGTAATTCAAAAATAAATTCTTCAAAATTCATTTTTATTTCTAGTCTGACGCGACACTTGAGCGCGTTTCATAAAACTTATTACATTTTCAAAGACTTTAGTTTACACATACACAACTGAATAGAACTTACACATCTCCGATTTGTTTATATCTACATTTGAGTGAGGTGGATGGGGTGAGGTGGTATTTAATAGGGTATTAAATTCATCGACACAAGACAGAACACGAAACAATGGGTATTGAATAGAAGTGATTGTAGAAAGCCTATTGGTCCATATTTCTTGATGCTTCTATATTGGAGCAGAGTCTTGAGGTGGGTAGAGTATAGTTGTGCATTAATTGGCTGTTGATTGCTGGTGTTGACTTCTTAATGTGTAGTGCCTCGCAAACGTCAAGCCGCCTGCTATCGCTGTATTGATGATTTCTGTGTTGTTTACTAGGATTTCTCAGGATTTCTCTGGCGATGGTTTGGTTGTGGAAAGAGATTATATGTTCCTTAATGGAGCCCTGTTGCTTATGCATCGTTAAACGCCTAGAAAGAGATGTTGTCTTGCCTATATACTGGGTTTTTTGGAGCTTACAGTCCCCAAGAGGGCATTTGAAGGCATAGACGACATTGGTCTCTTTTAAAGCGTTCTGCTTTGTGTCTGGAGAGTTTCTCATGAGTAGGCTGGCCGTTTTTCTGGTTTTATAGTAAATCGTCAGTTGTATCCTCTGATTTTTGTCTGTAGGGATAACGTTTCTATTAACAATATCTTTCAGGACCCTTTCCTCCGTTTTATGAGCTATGGAAAAGAAGTTCCTGTAAAACAGTCTAATAGGGGGTATAGGTGTTGTGTTAGTAGTCTCTTCAGAGGTTGCATGGCATTTCACTTTCCTTCTTATGATGTCTTCCACGAAACCATTGGAGAAGCCGTTGTTGGCTAGGACCTGCCTTACCCTACAGAGTTCTTCGTCGACTTGCTTCCATTCTGAGCTGTGGCTGAGAGCACGGTCGACATATGCGTCAACAACACTCCTCTTGTACCTGTCTGGGCAGTCGCTGTTGGCATTTAGGCACATTCCTATGTTCGTTTCCTTAGTGTAGACTGCAGTGTGGAAACCTCCGCTCTTTTCCATGACTGTTACATCTAGAAAGGGCAGCTTCCCATCCTTTTCCATCTCGTAAGTGAAACGCAGCACGGAACTCTGCTCAAATGCTTCCTTCAGCTCCTGCAGATGTTTGACATCAGGTACCTGTGTAAAAATGTCGTCAACATACCTGCAGTATATGGCCGGTTTCAAGTTTATGTCGACTAAAACTTTTTGCTCGATGGTACCCATGTAGAAGTTTGCAAACAGGACTCCTAGGGGAGAACCCATGGCGACCCCATCTACTTGCTTATACATGTGCCCATCCGGGCTCAAGGAGGGTGCCTCTTTAGTACAAGCTTGGAGTAGTTTCCTTAGGATATTTTCTGGTATGTCAAGAGGAGTACAGGCTGGATCACGATACACTCTGTCGGCTATCATCCCGATTGTCTCGTCCACAGGTACATTGGTGAACAGTGATTCTACGTCCAACGAGGCTCTTATCCCTGTGGCCCGTGTGCCCCGCAGTAAGTCAACAAATTCCTTTGGCGACTTCAGGCTGAAGGCGCAAGGGACATAAGGAGTCAGCAGGCCGTTGAGTCTCTTCGCCAGTCTGTACGTGGGTGTGGGTATCTGGCTAATGATTGGCTCGGGGGACAGTATGGTGCTTCTGTAATTGTCCCCCATATGGACTTCTGTAATTGTCCATACTGTCCCCCGAGCTCAAAGTGGCAGCTAAAAGCCTTCATGAGAACAAGGAGATAGTTGTCAGGAGAGGTGACAAGTCGCCAATATACGTCATTCTTAAAAAAGACGAATATCTGGCGAAAATGAACCTCATACTCTCTGACCAAACTAAATTCCAATGGGTAACGAAGGACACTACAGCCGAATTGAAAGCAAAGGTCAACAATCTGATCGAAACTGTGAACGCCAAGAAATCCGGACTCCACCTGCCAAAGATTATTGGGGAATATAAACCTGGATATGCGTATGGAAATGTCAAGACACACAAGCCTGGAAACCCACTTCGGCCAATCATTAGCCAGATACCCACACCCACGTACAGACTGGCGAAGCGACTCAACGGCCTGCTGACTCCTTATGTCCCTTGCGCCTTCAGCCTGAAGTCGCCAAAGGAATTTGTTGACTTACTGCGGGGCACACGGGCCACAGGGATAAGAGCCTCGTTGGACGTAGAATCACTGTTCACCAACGTACCTGTGGACGAGACAATCGGGATGATAGCCGACATAGTGTATCGTGATCCAGCCTGTACTCCTCTTGACATTCCAGAAAATATCCTAAGGAAACTACTCCAAGCTTGTACTAAAGAGGCACCCTTCTTGAGCCCGGATGGGCACATGTATAAGCAAGTAGATGGGGTCGCCATGGGTTCTCCCCTAGGTGTCCTGTTTGCAAACTTCTACATGGGTACCATCGAGCAAAAAGTCTTAGTCGACATGAACTTGAAACCGGCCATATACTGCAGGTATGTTGACGACATTTTTACACAGGTACCTGATGTCAGACATCTGCTGGAGCTGAAGGAGGCATTTGAGCAGAGTTCCGTGCTGCGTTTCACTTACGAGATGGGAAAGGATGGGAAGCTGCCCTTTCTAGATGTAACAGTCATGGAAAGGAGCGGAGGTTTCCACACTGCAGTCTACACTAAGGAAACGAACATAGGAATGTGCCTAAATGCCAACAGCGACTGCCCAGACAGGTACAAGAGGAGTGTTGTTAACGCTTATGTCGACCGTGCTCTCAGCCACAGCTCAGAATGGAAGCAAGTCGACGAAGAACTCTGTAGGGTAAGGCAGGTCCTAGTCAACAACGGCTTCTCCAATGGTTTCGTCGAAGACATCATAAGAAGGAAAGTGAAACGCCATGCAACCTCTGAAGAGACAACTAACACAACACTTATACCCCCTATTAGACTATTTTACAGGAACTTCTTTTCCACAGCTCATAAAACGGAGGAAAGGGTCCTGAAAGATATTGTTAATAGAAACGTTATCCCTACAGACAAAAATCAGAGGATACAACTGACGATTTACTATAAAACCAGAAAAACGGCCAGCCTACTCATGAGAAACTTTCCAGACACAAACCAGAACGCTTTAAAAGAGACCAACGTCGTCTATGCCTTCAAATGCCCTCTTGGGGACTGTAAGGTCCAAAAAAACCAGTATATAGGCAAGACAACAACATCTCTTTCCAGGCGTTTAACGATGCATAAGCAACAGGGCTCCATTAAGGAACATATAATCTCTTCCCACAACCAAACCATCGCCAGAGAAATCCTAGTAAACAACACAGAAATCATCAATACAGCGATAGCAGGCGGCTTGACGTTTGCGAGGCACTACACATTAAGAAGTCAACACCAGCAATCAACAGCCAATTAATGCACAACTATATTCTACCCACCTCAAGACTCCGCTCCAATATAGAAGCATCAAGAAATATGGACCAATAGGCTTTCTACAATCACTTCTATTCAATACCCATTGTTTCGTGTTCTGTCTTGTGTTGATGAATTTAATACCCTATTAAATACCACCTCACCCCATTCACCTCACTCAAATGTAGATATAAACAAATCGGAGCTGTGTAAGTTCTATTCAGTTGTGTATGTGTAATTAAAGTCTTTGAAAATGTAATAAGTTTTACGAAACGCGCTCAAGTGTCGCGTCAGACTAGAAATAAAAATGAATTTTGGAGAATTGATTTTTGAATTACCACCAACAGTGAAAAGAAATGTACGAAAGATAGAGAAAATTCGTGTTAGAATTATTAATCTTACTTTCTCGGTCATATTTAATAATATTTATCTCTACAGGAAAGACTGCTACCAAAATATACTAATATATATATATATATATATATATATATATATATATATATATATATATATATATATATATATGTCTATATATATATATATATATGTCGTACCTAGTAGCCAGAACGCACTTCTCAGCCTACTATGCAAGGCCAGATTTGCCTAATAAGCCAAGTTTTCATGAATTAATTGTTTTTCGGCTACCTAACCTGCCTAACCTAACCTAACCTAACTTTTTCGGCTACCTAACCTAACCTAACCTATAAAGATAGGTTAGGTTAGGTTAGGTAGGGTTGGTTAGGTTCGGTCATATATCTACGTTAGTTTTAACTCCAATAAAAAAAAATGACCTCATACATAATGAAATGCGTAGCTTTATCATTTCATAAGAAAAAAATTAGAGAAAATAAAATAATTCAGGAAAACTTGGTTTATTAGGCAAATCGGGCCATGCATAGTAGGTTGAGAAGTGCGTTCTGGCTACTAGGTACGACATATATATATATATATATATATATATATATATATATATATATATATATATATATATATATATATTTATATATATGAATAGGAAAACCAGGGATATACTAAACATCTTGTATCAGAATCTTTACTTTAAAAAACATAACGTTTCGAATACTTCTCGTATTCATCATCAGATCTAAAAGAAAAAACAGAAATCACAATCAAATAGCTGGTAAACAAAGAACTCATACTGAATATAATTGCCTATCAAAGAAAGGAAAATGCTTAAAAAACAAACACTTAAGCGCACTTAAAGTGATCAATACAAATAAAACTTATTAACTGTCACATATATTAAAACTTATTTAAAATCCATTAAACTACAAGATGAAATTTATAACTACTAAAACAAACCATTCCATTAAACTTACGTGAAGTGATCAGAAATGAAATTTGATACCTAACATATAGATACTAAACACTATAACAAATATTTATATAATGACCACAAATCTACAAAAAAATGTATGTAAAATACAAACAGAATAAACGACAATTATAAAGTACAAACCAAAATCATATAAAAAACTCAAATATTAAATAAAATTAAATACCAAAAAATGTATTATATATCCTAAATAAAAGATTATATTAATGTACAATGTTAAGACTTGAAATAAGTAAGAAATGGCAAAGACATGGTAAACTAAACAAAATTAAACTACCAAAATAAACTAAAAATCAAATTACAGGGCCTACTGTGCACTATACAGTGTACAATTGAACAGCTGAAAGGTTGCTATTTAACAGAGGCCGCAGCTCCTTTATATATAAGGATTCCATTACTCTCAAATCTGACTGGCCATTCATACAAGTGTCCAGAATTTTAAAATCAGATTCCAGCAGAGAATGATCAAACTCATAACAATGGTTTCTAATCTCCGAAAATGCTGGTTTAGACAATGGTAATCCAGTCCTAAAAGATAATCCCCGGTGCTCAAGTATCCTAATCTTAAAGTTCCGAATGGAACTCCCGACATATCCAGCATTATAGCTGGAACAATTAAACATATATACGACATTTGAGCACAAGGGGGGGTAGGCACTTTATCTTTAAATTTAAAATAAGAGCCTATGGTATTTGTGTTGACAAAAATAAATCTAAAGTCTACTTGAGGATAACACTGCTGCAACAGTCTCCTCAAACGACTCCTTACAGAAAAGCTAATACTGCCATAAAATGGTAATTTAATATATTTAAGATCCCTTTCCACTGTAGTAATCCTACACGATGGGTGAAACTTCTTATTTAAGAAATTCCTTATAAAAGTATAAACCATATGCACAGGATAACCATTATTTGAAAAAAATTTCACAAGAAAATTAATTTCCTGATCAAAGTTATTCCAATTAGAACATAAAACAAAGGCCCTATTCAGTAGAGTGTTAATAGCATTTTTCTTAAAAATATCAGGAACAAAAGAATTAAAATTTAAACCTAAACCAGTAAAGGTTGGTTTCCTAAAAACATTAGTGTTGAACCCATTGAGGTTATTCACTTTTACATCAAGAAACGACAATGAATTATCAACTTCACACTCTGCAGTAAACCGTATATTACTATGTTGTGCATTAAGATACTCTCTAAATTTCTCAATATGACACTGGTCCCTAAACAACAAAAAAGTGTCATCTACATATCTCTTGTACAAGACTGGTTTAAAGGCCGAAGGACAATTATCAAGCCAATTTATTTCGTGAAAACTCAAAAAGCATTAGCCAGTGCAGGACCTAAAGGAGACCCCATTGCTACTCCATCAATTTGTTTATAATAAATATTATTAAACATAAAGATGGAGTCTTTAACTGCTATTTCTAACAGCCGTCTGAATATTTTACTACAAAATCCAGACACTAAGATAGTGTCCGCAAATAATTGACTTACACAGATATCAATGGTTTCCAACAGAGGAATATTAGTAAAAAGTGATTCAACATCGAAACTGGCCATTATAGTTGGGAACTCAAAATTTAAAGAGGAAAGTTCTTTTACAAAATCCTGAGAATTTCTCACAGTAAATTCATTATGCGTTAATGGTTTTAATAATGGAACCAGAAACTTAGCCAGTTTATAATTAAAAGTGCCAATCGCTGATAAAATAGGACGAATCGGTATACCTGTTTTATGAACTTTAGGTAACCCATATAAGATGCCTGGCTTAGAGCCAGTTGCAAGTAATTTAGTATAATCGAAAAGAGAGTCTTTCAAACTTCTTAAAACTCTATTCAGTTTATCCTCACATTTCAAAATATACGAGAATGGGTCTATATCAACCAACGTAAATTTAGAGGGTAAATTTCAAAATATACGAGAATGGGTCTATATCAACCAACGTAAATTTAAATTTACGTTGGTTGATATAGACCCATTCTCGTATATTTTGAAATGTGAGGATAAACTGAATAGAGTTTTAAGAAGTTTGAAAGACTCTCTTTTCGATTATACTAAATTACTTGCAACTGGCTCTAAGCCAGGCATCTTATATGGGTTACCTAAAGTTCATAAAACAGGTATACCGATTCGTCCTATTTTATCAGCGATTGGCACTTTTAATTATAAACTGGCTAAGTTTCTGGTTCCATTATTAGAAACATTAACGCATAATGAATTTACTGTGAGAAATTCTCAGTATTTTGTAAAAGAACTTTCCTCTTTAAATTTTGAGTTCCCAACTATAATGGCCAGTTTCGATGTTGAATCAATTTTTACTAATATTCCTCTGTTGGAAACCATTGATATCTGTGTAAGTCAATTATTTGCGGACACTAACTTAGTGTCTGGATTTTGTAGTAAAATATTCAGACGGCTGTTAGAAATAGCAGTTAAAGACTCCATCTTTATGTTTAATAATATTTATTATAAACAAATTGATGGAGTAGCAATGGGGTCTCCTTTAGGTCCTGCACTGGCTAATGCTTTTTTGAGTTTTCACGAAATAAATTGGCTTGATAATTGTCCTTCGGCCTTTAAACCAGTCTTGTACAAGAGATATGTAGATGACACTTTTTTGTTGTTTAGGGACCAGTGTCATATTGAGAAATTTAGAGAGTATCTTAATGCACAACATAGTAATATACGGTTTACTGCAGAGTGTGAAGTTGATAATTCATTGTCGTTTCTTGATGTAAAAGTGAATAACCTCAATGGGTTCAACACTAATGTTTTTAGGAAACCAACCTTTACTGGTTTAGGTTTAAATTTTAATTCTTTTGTTCCTGATATTTTTAAGAAAAATGCTATTAACACTCTACTGAATAGGGCCTTTGTTTTATGTTCTAATTGGAATAACTTTGATCAGGAAATTAATTTTCTTGTGAAATTTTTTTCAAATAATGGTTATCCTGTGCATATGGTTTATACTTTTATAAGGAATTTCTTAAATAAGAAGTTTCACCCATCGTGTAGGATTACTACAGTGGAAAGGGATCTTAAATATATTAAATTACCATTTTATGGCAGTATTAGCTTTTCTGTAAGGAGTCGTTTGAGGAGACTGTTGCAGCAGTGTTATCCTCAAGTAGACTTTAAATTTATTTTTGTCAACACAAATACCATAGGCTCTTATTTTAAATTTAAAGATAAAGTGCCTACCCCCTTGTGCTCAAATGTCGTATATATGTTTAATTGTTCCAGCTGTAATGCTGGATATGTCGGGAGTTCCATTCGGAACTTTAAGATTAGGATACTTGAGCACCGGGGATTATCTTTTAGGACTGGATTACCATTGTCTAAACCAGCATTTTCGGAGATTAGAAACCATTGTTATGAGTTTGATCATTCTCTGCTGGAATCTGATTTTAAAATTCTGAACACTTGTATGAATGGCCAGTCAGATTTGAGAGTAATGGAATCCTTATATATAAAGGAGCTGCGGCCTCTGTTAAATAGCAACCTTTCAGCTGTTCAATTGTACACTGTATAGTGCACAGTAGGCCCTGTAATTTGATTTTTAGTTTATTTTGGTAGTTTAATTTTGTTTAGTTTACCATGTCTTTGCCATTTCTTACTTATTTCAAGTCTTAACATTGTACATTAATATAATCTTTTATTTAGGATATATAATACATTTTTTGGTATTTAATTTTATTTAATATTTGAGTTTTTTATATGATTTTGGTTTGTACTTTATAATTGTCGTTTATTCTGTTTGTATTTTACATACATTTTTTTGTAGATTTGTGGTCATTATATAAATATTTGTTATAGTGTTTAGTATCTATGTGTTAGGTATCAAATTTCACTTCTGATCACTTCACGTAAGTTTAATGGAATGGTTTGTTTTAGTAGTTATAAATTTCGTCTTGTAGTTTAATGGATTTTAAATAAGATTTAATATATGTGACAGTTAATAAGTTTTATTTGTATTGATCACTTTAAGTGCGCTTAAGTGTTTTGTTTTTTAAGCATTTTCCTTTCTTTGATAGGCAATTATATTCAGTATGAGTTCTTTGTTTACCAGCTATTTGATTGTGATTTCTGTTTTTTCTTTTAGATCTGATGATGAATACGAGAAGTATTCGAAACGTTATGTTTTTTAAAGTAAAGGTTCTGATACAAGATGTTCAGTATATCCCTGGTTTTCCTATTCATATATATATATATATATATATATATATATATATATATATATATATATATATATATATATATATATATATAATATATATATGTATATATGTATATATATATATATATATATATATATATGTATATATATATATATATATATATATATATATATATTATTAAATATGACCGAAAAAGTAAGATTAATAATTCTAACACGAATTTTCTCAATCTTTCGTACATTACGCTTCACTGTTGGAGGTAAATCAAAAATCACTTCTCCAAAATTCATTTTTATTTCTAGTCTGACGCGACACGGGCGCGTTTCGTAAAACTTATTACATTTTCAAAGACTTCACAAATACACAACTGATTAGAACTTACGTATCTCTGATTTTATATCTACATTTGAGTGAGGTGGGAGGAGTGATGTGGCATTAACACAAGACAGAACAAGAGGGGATATTAATAGGGTATTAAAAGTATCAACACAAGACAGAACAGAAACAATGGGTATTGAATAGAAGTGTTTGTAGAAAGCCTATTGGTCCATATTTCTTGATGCTTCTATATTGGAGTGGAGTCTTGAGGTGGGTAGAATATAGTTGTGCAATAATTGGCTGTTGATTGCTGGTGTTGACTTCTTGATGTGTAGTGCCTCGCAAACGTCAAGCCGCCTGCTATCGCTGTATCTATCGATGATTTCTGTGTTGTTTACTAGGATTTCTCTGGCGATGGTTTGGTTATGGGAAGAGATTATATGTTCCTTAATGGAGCCCTGTTGCTTATGCATCGTTAAACGCCTAGAAAGAGATGTTGTTGTCTTGCCTATATACTGGGTTTTTTGGAGCTTACAGTCCCCAAGTGGGCATTTGAAGGCATAGACGACGTTAGTCTCTTTTAAAGCGTTCTGTTTTGTGTCTGGAGAGTTTCTCATGAGTAGGCTGGCCGTTTTTCTGGTTTTATAGTAAATCGGCCAGCCTACTCATGAGAAACTCTCCAGACACAAAACAGAACGCTTTAAAAGAGACTAACGTCGTCTATGCCTTCAAATGCCCACTTGGGGACTGTAAGCTCCAAAAAACCCAGTATATAGGCAAGACAACAACATCTCTTTCTAGGCGTTTAACGATGCATAAGCAACAGGGCTCCATTAAGGAACATATAATCTCTTCCCATAACCAAACCATCGCCAGAGAAATCCTAGTAAACAACACAGAAATCATCGATAGATACAGCGATAGCAGGCGGCTTGACGTTTGCGAGGCACTACACATCAAGAAGTCAACACCAGCAATCAACAGCCAATTATTGCACAACTATATTCTACCCACCTCAAGACTCCGCTCCAATATAGAAGCATCAAGAAATATGGACCAATAGGCTTTCTACAAACACTTCTATTCAATACCCATTGTTTCTGTTCTGTCTTGTGTTGATACTTTTAATACCCTATTAATATCCCCTCTTGTTCTGTCTTGTGTTAATGCCACATCACCCCTCCCACCTCACTCAAATGTAGATATAAAATCAGAGATACGTAAGTTCTAATCAGTTGTGTATTTGTGAAGTCTTTGAAAATGTAATAAGTTTTACGAAACGCGCCCGTGTCGCGTCAGACTAGAAATAAAAATGAATTTTGGAGAAGTGATTTTTGATTTACCTCCAACAGTGAAGCGTAATGTACGAAAGATTGAGAAAATTCGTGTTAGAATTATTAATCTTACTTTTTCGGTCATATTTAATAATATATGTCTACAGGAAAGACTGCTACCAAAATATACTAATATATATATATATATATACATATATATATATGTCTATATATAGACATATATATATATATATATATATATATATATATATATATATATATATATATATATATATATATATGTCTATATATATATATATATATATATATATATATATATATATATATATATATATATATATATATATATATATATATATACATATGTCGTACCTAGTAGCCAGAACGCACTTCTCAGCCTACTATGCAAGGCCCGATTTGCCTAATAAGTCAAGTTTTCATGAAATAATGTTTTTTCGACTACCTAACTTACCTAACCTAGCCTAACTTTTTCAGCTACCTAACCTAATCTAAACTATAAAGATAGGTTAGGTTAGGTTAGGTAGGGTTGGTTAGGTTCGGTCATATATCTACGTTAATTTTACCTCCAATAAAAAAAATTGACTTCATACATAATGAAATGGGTAGCTTTATCATTTCATAAGAAAAAATTAAAGAAAATATATTAATTCAGGAAAACTTGGCTTATTAGGCAAATCGGGCCTTGCATAGTAGGCCAAGAAGTGCGTTCTGGCTACTAGGTACGACATATGTATTATATATATATATATATATATATATATATATATATATATATATATATATATATATATATATATATATATATATGTGTGTGTACTCACCTAATTGTACTCACCTAATTGTGCTTGTGGGTGTTGAGCTCTGGCTCTTTGGTCCCGCCTCTCAACCGTCAATCAACTGGTGTACAGATTCCTGAGCCTATTGGGCTCTATCATATCTACATTTGAAACTGTGTATGGAGTCAGCCTCCACCACATCACTTCCTAATGCATTCCATTTACTAACTACTCTGACACTGAAAAAGTTCTTTCTAACGTCTCTGTGGCTCATTTGGGTACTCAGCTTCCACCTGTGTCCCCTTGTTCGCGTCCCACCAGTGTTGAATAGTTCATCCTTGTTTACCCGGTCGATTCCCCTGAGGATTTTGTAGGTTGTGATCATGTCCCCCCTTACTCTTCTGTCTTCCAGTGTCGTAAGGTGCATTTCCCGCAGCCTTTCCTCATAACTCATGCCTCTTAGTTCTGGGACTAGTCTAGTAGCATACCTTTGGACTTTTTCCAGCTTCGTCTTGTGCTTGACAAGGTACGGGCTCCATGCTGGGGCCGCATACTCCAGGATTGGTCTTACATATGTGGTGTACAAGATTCTGAATGATTCCTTACACAGGTTCCTGAACGCCTTTCTGATGTTAGCCAGCCTCGCATATACCGCAGACGTTATTCTCTTTATGTGGGCTTCAGGAGACAGGTTTGGTGTGATATCAACTCCTAGATCTTTCTCTCTGTCTGTTTCATTAAGTACTTCATCTCCTATTCTGTATCCTGTGCCTGGCCTCCTGTTTCCACTGCCTAGTTTCATTACTTTGCATTTACTCGGGTTGAACTTCAACAGCCATTTGTTGGACCATTCACTCAGTCTATCCAGGTCATCTTGTAGCCTCCTACTATCATCCTCTGTTTCAATCCTCCTCATAATTTTTGCATCGTCGGCAAACATTGAGAGGAACGAATCTATACCCTCTGGGAGATCATTTACATATACCAGAAACAGTATAGGTCCAAGGACTGACCCCTGCGGGACTCCACTTGTGACGTCTCGCCAATCTGAGACCTCACCCCTCACACAGACTCGTTGTCTTCTGTTGCTTAGGTACTCCTCTATCCACCGGAGTACCTTCCCTCTCACTCCAGCCTGCATCTCCAACTTTCGCACTAGCCTCTTGTGTGGCACTGTATCAAAGGCTTTCTGACAATCCAAAAATATGCAGTCTGCCCACCCTTCTCTTTCTTGCCTTATTTTTGTTGCCTGGTCGTAGAATTCAAGTAACCCTGTGAGGCAGGACCTGCCATCCCTGAAACCATGTTCATGCTGTGTTACAAAGTTCCTTCGCTCCAGATGCTCCATTAGTTTTTTTCGCACAATCTTCTCCATCAGCTTGCTTGGTATGCAGGTTAGGGACACTGGCCTGTAGTTCAGTGCCTCCTGTCTATCCCCTTTCTTGTATATCGGGACTACGTTAGCTGCTTTCCAAATATCTGGCAGTTCCCCTGTTGCCAGTGATTTGTTATACACTATGGAGAGTGGTAGGCACAGTTTTCTTGCTCCTTCCTTTAGAACCCAAGAGGAGATTCCATCTGGGCCTATAGCCTTCGTCACGTCCAACTCTAGTAAACACTTCCTTACTTCCCCACTGGTAATCTCAAACTCTTCCAGTGGTTCCTGGTTAGCTATTCCCTCACTTACCTCAGGAATTTCTCCTTCCTCTAAGGTGAAGACCTCCTGGAATTTCTTATTCAATTCCTCACACACGTCCTTGTCATTTGTAGTGAATCCTTCCGCCCCTATCCTTAATCTCATAACCTGTTCCTTTACTGTTGTTTTTCTCCTAATGTGGCTATGCAACAATTTAGGCTGAGTCTTTGCCTTGCTTGCGATGTCATTTTCGTATTGTCTTTCTGCCTCTCTTCTCATCCTGACTGTTATAAATAACAGTGTGGGGCTTCTATGGGGTACTGGTACTATTAAGGGGTAAGGGTAGTTAGAAGACAAGAGTATCAAATATGGGAGAGCTAAAAGGCCCGGCCCCCAAAATAAACTATCCACAGTAGTAATAACTTGCTACTAGACCATATATGTTAGTCTAAGGGTTGATCAATGCGCTCCCACATAGGAAAAAGGGATACTCTGTAATTCATGTACTTATTTATTAACCCCTTAACAACCCCCCATATACACTCACACCAATAACAAAAATAATAATAACTTTACCACACTATCTTACGTTAAAAGCCTTGGTCCACGTAGGCAGGATACAAGGTTTACACTAAACAAGCTAGGGTAAAGTACTACTGGATAAGCACTGAAGCTGGATGCAGCTTAGGGTAGTGAGACCATGTGGTACCCTAATACAAAACACAATACTTAGGGGTACCCAAAACACTGGCAAATACTAACCCCAGGTCTCACCAATTTTTACTACCAGAGTAGGCACACTTAACACCATATTATACTTAACTTAAGGGTACAGGAACTTCAGGTAAGGGAAATAAGTAAGAGGAGAAGGGAGAAGAGTAGGGGTGCAGCCACAGAGTAGGTCTATCCGCACGAACACCAGCCAGAGAAGAGAGAGCTCCTCGCGACCAGCTGGCCTCCCTCATGTCGTGGTGCCGGAAGGAGCCTAATTGATCGTGCAGCTAAGCACATTAAAGATCTTCCCCTATGCAACGTATTGTTACTTTATGAATGATTAGAAAGTATTAGTAAGCAAAGTTGGTGCCTATGTTATTATTTAATAATCAACCCCCAGCTCAGTCTTTAAATGCTCTTTGAGAAACAATAATAGTCTTACGTCTGGCAGGGAAGATACAAACAATTGCCATTCGAGTTGCACTCAACTTGTACTACTAGAAAGTTTAATAGCTCAATTTTGACCTCTGGTTTCTACTGGAGAACCCAGGGTCGTAACACTGACATATTCACTCCTGGCATTCTGATATCTTTCTCTGCTCTCCAGTGTCCTGTTATTCCTATAGTTTCTCCATGCCCTTTTACTTTGCTGCTTAGCTAGCCTACATCTCTGATTAAACCATGGGTTTCTCATCTTCATTTCTCTGTTTTCCTTTTGGACTGGGACAAACTTGTTTGCTGCGTCCTTGCACTTCTGCGTGATGTAATCCATCATATCTTGGGCCGTCTTTCCCCTGAGCTCTGTTTCCCATGCTATATCTGTTAGGAATTTTCTTATCCCCTCATAGTTTCCCTTTCGGTATGCTAACCTTTTGGTTTCGGTATCCCTCCTCGAGTTCAATAACCCTTCTTCAATCAAGTACTCAAACACCAGTACACTGTGGTCGCTTATTCCTACTGGGTCCTCAAAACCGATTTCTCTTATGTCGGAGTCGTTCAGAGTGAAGACTAGGTCGAGTCTCGCTGGTTCGTCATTGCCTCTCATCCTTGTGGGTTCTCCGACATGCTGGGTTAAAAAGTTGCTTGTCACCACCTCCAATAGTTTGGCTCTCCACGTATCCTCGCCTCCATGAGGTTCCTTGTTCTCCCAGTCAATCTTTCCGTGATTGAAGTCGCCCATGATGAGCAGGTGGGATCTATTTCTACAGGCAGCAGAGGCTGCCCTCTCAATTATAGTGTTAACTGCCTTGTTGTTGTTTTCATACTCTTGACTGGGTCTCCTGTCATTTGGTGGAGGGTTGTATATTACTGCTACTACTATTCTTGGTCCTCCCATTGTTATGGTGCCTGCTATGTAGTCTCTGAACTCCTCACAGCCCGGGATGGCCATCTCCTTAAAACTCCATTCCCTTCTCATGAGTAGGGCCACTCCGCCTCCTCCCCTACCTTCCCTCTCTTTCCTTATTACTGTGTACTCCTGGGGAAACACGGCATTCGTTATGATTCCAGAGAGTTTTGTTTCAGTGAGTCCGATTACATCTGGGTTAACTTCTTGTGCTCTTTCCCTTAGTTCACTTGTCTTGCTTGTGATCCCATCTATGTTCGAGTACATCACCCTGAAACTGTGTGTGTGTGTGTGTGTGTGTGTGTGTGTGTGTGTGTGTGTGTGTGTGTGTGTGTGTGTGTGTGTGTGCGTGTGTGTGTGTGTGTGTACTCACTTAGTTGTGCTTGCGGGGGTTGAGCTCTGGCTCTTTGGTCCCGCCTCTCAACCGTCAATCAACAGGTGCACAGGTTCCTGAGCCTATTGGGCTCTATCATATCTACACTTGAAACTGTGTATGGAGTCAGCCTCCACCACATCACTTCCTAATGCATTCCATTTGTCAACCACTCTGATACTAAAAAAGTTCTTTCTAATATCTCTGTGGCTCATTTGGGCACTCAGTTGCCACCTCTGTCCCCTAGTGCGTGTCCCCCTTGTGTTAAATAACCTGTCATTATCTACCCTGTCGATTCCCTTGAAAATCTTGAAAGTGGTGATCATGTCCTCGCTAACTCTTCTGTCTTCCAACGAAGTGAGGTATAATTCCCGTAGTCTCTCCTCGTAGCTCATACCTCTCAGCTCGGGTACTAGTCTGGTGGCAAACCTTTGAATCTTTTCCAGTTTAGTATTATGCTTGATTAGATATGGTCTCCATGCTGGAGCCGCATACTTCAGGATTGGTCTGACATATGTGGTATACAAAGTTCTGAAAGATTCCTTACACAAGTTTCTGAATGCCGTTCTTATGTTAGCCAACCTGGCATATGCTGCTGATGTTATCCTCTTGATATGAGCTTCAGGGGACAGGTCTGCCATGATATCAACCCCCAGGTCTTTCTCTCTCTCTGACTCCTGAAGTATTTCGTCTCCCAAATGATACCTTGTATCTGGTCTTCTGCTTCCTACCCCTATCTTCATTACATTACATTTGCTTGGGTTAAACTCTAACAACCATTTGTTCGACCATTCCTGCAGCTTGTCCAGGTCTTCTTAAAGCCTCAAGCTGTCCTCCTCTGTCTTAATCTTTCTCATAATTTTGGCGTCGTCAGCAAACATTGAGAGGAATGTGTGTGTGTGTGTGTGTGTGTGTGTGTGTGTGTGTGTGTGTGTGTGTGTGTGTGTGTGTGTCTGTGTGTGTAAGTTTGCATTTAAGATTGGTATTTTTTACTGTCAGTTCAAAGCATTAATTATGAACAGAGAGAGAGGAGGGGGGAGGGGATTCGTCTTCCATCAGATAAAGTCACTATAAGTATCATCATCCATAACGCTTCCTGGTGTGGACACGATATACTGACAACGACGTACCGAAACACCACGATATGTTTACAGGCGAAGGTTTGTCAACAATTATAGTGTTCTATCACCTTGATCTTTCTCTACATTGTGGTCAGCCCTGCTGACCGACAGTTATCCTAGGGTCTTCATTGATCATGTAAATTAAACTTGATCCGAGGTCAAAATTCCTGGACTTGCTCCCGTTGAATTGCTCAATAGTTTTATAATTTAGTTGAGACTTGTTAACTGGTTTTTGAAAACAATTCTGACCACAGATGAGCAGCTCACCTGTGTGTGTGAAGATCTAACTTTCTTGTCCTAAGGTGGTTCTGCATCTGAACTGCTGCTGCTGATTGCCTCGCTGTGTGGCCCAGCTGTGAACGCCTTCCCTACGATGTGTAGTCGTACTGCCTTAATACTTATGTGCACACACCTGCTGGGTAAGTACACACCTATTGGGGTACGTGTACACTTCTTGGTAAGCACACACCTGCTGGATAGTCACACATCTGCTGGATAGGTATTCACTTTCTGGGAAAGTACACACCTGCTGGGTAAGTACACACCTGCTGGGTAGGTACACACCTGCTGGGTAAGTACACACCTGCTGGGTAAGTACACACCTGCTGGGTAAGTTCACACCTGCTGGGTAAGTACACACCTGTTGGGGTACGTGTACACTTCTTGGGTAAGCACACACCTGCTGGATAGTCACACATCTGCTAGATAAGTATTCACTTTCTGGGAAAGTACACAGCTGCTAGATAAGTACTCACTTGCTGGGTAAGTGTACACCTGCTGGGTAGGTACACATTTGCTTGGAAGGTACAGACCTGCTTGGTAAGTTCACTACGGGCTCACCATAGCCCGTGCTACTTGGAAGTTTTTGTTCCAGGTAGCGAATCTTTAACAACAACAACAACATGGTAAGTTCACGCCTGCTGGGTAAGTTTACACCTGAGGGGTAATACACATCTGCTGGGTAGGTACACACCTGCTGGATAAGTACACACCTGCTGGGTAGGTACACACCTGCTGGGTAAGTACACACCTGCTGGGTAGGTACACACCTGCTGGGTAAGTACACACCTGCTGGGTAAGTTCACACCTGCTGGGTAAGTTTACACCTGAGAGGTAAATACACATCTGCTGGGTAAGTACACACCTGCTGGGTAAGTACACACCTGCTGGGAAAGTTCACACCTGCTGGGTAAGTTTACACCTGAGGGGTAAATACACATCTGTTGGGTAAGAACACACCTGCTGGGTAAGTATACACCTGCTGGGTAAGTTCACACCTGCTGGGTAAGTTTACACCTGAGGGGTAAATGCACATCTGCTGGGTAAGTACACACCTGCTTGGTAAGTACACACCTGCTGGGTAAGTTCACACCTGCTGGGTAAGTTTACACATGAGGGGTAAATACACATCTGCTGGGTAGGTACACACCTGCTGGGTAAGTACAGACCTGCTGGGTAAGTTCACACCTGCTGGGTAAGTTTACACCTGAGGGGTAAATGCACATCTGCTGGGTAAGTACACACCTGCTTGGTAAGTACACACCTGCTGGGTAAGTTTACACATGAGGGGTAAATACACATCTGCTGGGTAGGTACACACCTGCTGGGTAGGTACCCACCTGCTGGGTAGGTACACACCTGCTGGGTAGGTAGACACTTGTTTGGAAGGTACAGACCTGCTGGGTAAGTACACACCTGCTGGATAAGTATACACCTATTGGGTAAGTATACACCTACACGTGCTGGGTAGGTATACACTTGCTGGGAATGAACACACCTTCTGGGTAAGTATACATCTGATGTGGTATGTGATTATCTATTATGTTGGGTCATTCAGGCGTTCGGATACAAACATTGAACTTGATAGTTTAATGTTGTGAGGGAAGTTCAACAGGTCGCGCGTCCACACAGCGGACCAGTGTGGTCTCGTTTGGTTCTGGATTATTTAATTGTAATCTATTTCATTATTTCTTATAAAATAAGTATAGCTGGAGGATCAAAGATGATGCAGTACGGAACAGAAAGTACAGGAACACGTGGTTAAGACTATAGTACATTAGCTTTACAAGTGAACACGAAATAGTATTTCTAGCTTTATAAAACACTTTATAGCTTTATATATGTTTTGAATGAACAAAATATTAAAATTGATGAATGCGTCTTTTGGGGTCGACGGCTGGATAGAACGGACTTGGTCTGAGGACGGGTTGCACAACTGGTACAACCCCCTCCACCCTGTGAGCCAAATGACCCAAAAAAGCCCAATACCAGCTCCTTACAATAAAAAGACATAAACCCAGGAAACCGACAGAGAACCGAAGAATGAGAATGGCAAATGAGTAAGCCAGATGCATAACGAAAGCCCCGTCCTGACAACACGACATCCCCATAAGATAACTAACATGCATCAAACAGAAGTATAGGGCCAAGTAGTTAAGACCATCCCCCAACCCGAGCCCCCTACGAGAGGTCACCCAAAAAATGGCCAACGATTTCACATACACATTGGAAAGACCAATTCCACCCTCTGCCAAACTTGTACACAAGAAGTAGCAGCGAACCGGGTGGTACCTACCACACCTCACATACCTAAAGAGCACCTTCTCCATTTCAAGGGCGTGTTCCTTGCCCAACGGGAAACAATGGGACAAGTACCAGACCCTAGACAGAACCTTACAGTTCTTAATAACCGCCCGTTGAAACCGGGTCAAGACCCCTTCGAAAGCATCTCCCACTACCACCGCTACTGAGCGAGAAACCGCCACCCAATTACAAAGCACCGATTCCTCATAACAGCTAAACCAAGTTATACCCAGCAACCGAACAGACCGCACAACGGAAAACTATGATCCCTCTCAAGACGCCCAAGAAGCCCAACACCCCAACCCCGATAATACAGGATTTACTTCAATTGATTACAGCCCTCCCCCCCCCCTGGCCAATTCAAAACTGTGCACCACTTCCTGCACACCAACAACTGAACCCTCCGTAGCCACAGAGACAGTTGTATCATCAGCATATCAACTCACAATCACTCAAATCCGTTTGGTTGCCTCGGGGGAACGATGGAGCCGCAAGCCCGCAAAACCCGAAATAACGGTTCCTGAAAAAGAATATACAAGAGCATCGGCAAGGGGCAGCCCTGCTGAACTGAGCGCCCAATGACAAACGAACCTCTAAACAAACCATTCACACACAAACATGGGCACTACACCCCATATACAACATCCGAACCCAGCCTACAAACTGGGAGGCAACCCCAAGCCTCTCAAGGATCCGCAACACAAACCCTATAGCTACACGGTCGAAGGCCTTCGACCAGTCTAGGTTGATCAAGGCAGCAGAGAACTCAGACCCCGACATATAAGGAATAACATCTCGAACCAGGTTGTTACAATGAACCAACGACCTCCCTGGCACCCCACAAAAATGTTCCCTGGAAACTAGGGAGGCCACCACCGACCGTAGCTAATCCGTCAATAACTTATAATAACTGAGCCTGAGACTCAGCCAATCGCATGTGCTCAAAACAATATTGAACCACCTCCGAGAAATGGGACCCAATAATATCCTAACAGGAAACATAAAATTCTGCGGACAAGCCCATCAGACCCTGGCACCTTACCCTTCCGTAAGGAACAAACAACATCCCAAACTTCCGTACGACCAACCTCACCTACCAATACCTGACTCCGATGATAATACCCCGGGAAAACAATGATCGAGAATAAAAAACTCCCAACCCCTATCCCCCCTCCACCCTCTTATAAGGGTCCTCAAGCTCCCGCCGAATATAGAATTGCACCCCATCCGTATTTGACAAACCCGAACATCAGGCATATGAAGACTTGTCAACAACACCGACTCACGATCCTCTCTCTCTTTCCGAAGCAAAAACTGCGAAAGACGCTCACCAAACAACCGCTCCGCAACCCCTCAACCATCTCGTCCCTCAACCCACAAAGCTGCTCTTTACACAGCAAAATCTCCACAAATCTATCAAACCCCGTATTCACCAACGCATACAAATGAGTCAACCTAGCCTGCAGCAAATTCAACAAGCCAAATCGTTCAGCCGACTTCCTCTTCGCAATAGAAAGAAAAAGCCACCTTCACTTGCCCTTACACCATTCTCGCCAGTCTAAGAGACAAGGAAAACTCATTTTCATTCGACCATCAAAGCCCACCGAACCCGAACCTGCTCATGAACATCGAGACATTGCAGCAAACTACAATTGAGTTTCCACCAACCGCTCCCCACCCGCACCTGGCTCCGAACACCAACCTTCGCAACCACCATACAGTGGTCCGAGAAAGCAACCGAAACCGTAAGATTATAGTCAACAGCCCCGCCAAACTATGGACATAAAACCTATCGAGCCGTGAACACGAACCGCGAGAGACAAAAGTAAACTCCACAGTACCACCATGGAGAACAGCCTCATTCTGAAACCCAAAACACCGCAGATATTCAACCAAAAGCATTGGACACATTGGCAGTCGAAACACTACTACAATCCCTCGCCGACTTAACACAGTTGAAATTCCCCCAAAAAACATAGACTGAGTATCATGCCACAGAAAATATAATACCTCGTTAGAAAAGAAAGCTTCCCTCTCAGGCCGCTTGGTTGATCCAGAAGGAGCATAAATATTCAACAACAGTATAACCGACCATAGATATGAGATCCTCACAAACAGAATCATCCAATCATCGTCAATTTCCATATGAAACAAAAAAATTGGTTCCCGTTTGTTAATAAGAAATAAGGTACCCCCTTTCAACAAACTGGAAGAATTCAACAACACCCTATACTAACGGCCAGCCGATGTATTAGGCTCACATCCCGAAAATTATGCTCCTGGATGAAAGCCAAGTCGACCCTGTGACAGCGAATCATCGAATCCAGACCCAACTGTGTCGCCAAGGAACGAAGCCCATATGCATTCAAAGAGGTACAAGTAAGATGGGGAGCCAACGAGATAGGGAGAGGGAAAACACAACTACCTAATCATCGGACATCTGCTGCCCAGACCAAAGCGGAACACTAAGTGGGGAGTCACCAATGGAACTCGGATCCTCAGAGGAACCCCGGAGAGGAGAATCCCCCAGAAGCAGGGCGAGAGGCTCCCTCTTTATCACCAGTCGCAAATCACCATTGAGGCAACTGGCACCAGGCTCAACGACACCCCACCGCGGCCCACCCGCATTGGAGGGCCCCACAACCCTGTTCCATAGAGGGAATATTCAACACCCACCCAGACAGCCACCGCTGCATCCACCACACCCAACTATCCCTCGACGAGGGAGGACGCACACCCTCCACAGACGAGGCAACTGGCTGAACCACCCGAGAAGAGGAGAAACACCCACCCCCAACAGGAATATAGGCAGAGTTTCTTCATCATTCTTGCATGCCGAAGCTGAGTGAAAATCTCCATAGGAAGCCTCCGCCACCTCCTCGTCAATCGGTACAGGATGAACGTCCACAGGAATAACCAGCCGAGCACTCATCTCGTCAGGCGTGGTCTCAACTAGACTCACTAGCGCACTAACGCTTCCCGGAGCCTCAGGGCTCACCACCTCTCCCGCGCCAGAACCCGGGACACCCGCACACACAGGTGTAGAAGTTGGAGAGCTTGCAGCCAGGACTCCACCACCATCCAACGCTCCCAAGGGAGCTTCAGCTAGGGGCCTCGAGTGTCGGAAAATCAGGTTCCCGAAAATATTTACCTGGTCCGCCGCTCCCACCACGCTCGACACAGCCAGATAACCTATTAATCCACACCAAAAACATGTGCGGGTTTGGCCCAAGTACAGGCAGTGGAGGTTAAACCCTATCAACGAGACGGAAGATGGTACATTCCAGTCAAGGCACATCAGTAAAGTTCAAGTGCCGGTAAGCAACCCCTTTGCATGTCCAGAAGAGATCTTGTTCCATCGAACACTTAGCACTTTCCCATAACACTCAAAGAGCCTTGATAGAAGCCTATACAGCATCTTAAATGTAGCGCCCTGCACCGCCATGTATGTAGTCGTCACACTGAGAGTAACCACCTTCATTTTCCCGCCTTACAAGGCAGAGGGAAAGAGTGACCTTCAAAGCGATTAATGAAGTCTTAAAAAACACTCTGAAACTGGAACTTCACCACCACACCCCTGTCCTGAATAAGCTGGAGACCAACCAGGTATGCCATGTTGACATGGAACACTTCAATTAGAGCCGCATCAACAGTCGTATGATCCACTGATGAAGAAAATTCAAGACCAGCCGATGTAGACAACTTCACATGAGGCATATAAGTCCCAGTCCTCGAGAAAACGTACCCCGCACCAGAAGGGCACCAACAAATCTTGTGACAACCACACAATCGGCGAAGCCACGGGCTGTGAGGCCACTGCAGAGCAAAGGGAGGATACTAGCGCACCCTCTGACAGCCAGCCGCCGAATCTGCCTCTAAGAAGGTCAAATGAGACTTCCAGTATAGTTGGTGAATAAGAACATGGTGGAGCCTATGTAAGGACACACTAGTTACGACTGTCTCGCTAATTGTTAGGTTGTGCCCCGGGTAATTAATTTTTCCTCCATCTGTACACTCTCATTCAGAAAGTCTTGCTATCATTTAGGTAAAGTTTACTAGCTACGAACCATTAATGAAGTTTGTCTAATTCTATATTTGACGTCTTGTTAACGTGATATGTGAATTTTTGTCATAAAAAAGTGTAGTTTTAATCACTACCGAGTCTGTAAATATGTATGTACAGTCTAATTGAGCATATTTGCTAGAACTGACCTTTGGAGTTTTCTAATGTTACAGATTTCAGAGGCTGAACTCTCATTACTGAAGGGTACAACGTATCTTCTGAACATTAAATAATTCTCAAACCAGTTTATGACAAAGATTTTAATACTTAAGAATTGAGGTTGTGGTATTAGTATTGTATGTGAGTAGTATTGCATGTGAGACACAGCAAATTCTTAAAGGTAAAAAGACAGCCTTTATGATTTCGTTATGGTCAAACATATTTCATATATCTTTGCAGAATTTCATTACGGCTGCTTCTGTGACAATAACCTGTAATCACCTAGTTGTGCTAGCAGTAGGTTGATCTTGGGTCTATATAGACTCTCAACTGTCAGTCAACTGGTGTACTGATTCATGAGCCTACTGGGCTCAATCTTATATACATTTGAAACAGTGTAAGGAGTCCGCCTCCCCCACTTCACTGCCTAATGCATTCCATCTGTTAACTACTCTGAAAGTAGCCTTCCATAATAGTTCAATACAGTTAATTATTTTGGGTATCTACATGATCAAGAAGCATATTGTAGGCAGCTGTCTCCTCCAATACAGTGGCGGAGATCTTTTCAACCTTGATTTGCATTTTACTTTCATTTTGTCCTTTCACTGAAAAAAATATTTACTCATATCACTTTAGCTCATGTGTGCCTAGCTTCCATATATGTTCTCTCGATGTGTTGCTTATTATCCTAAACATTCTGTTTTCATCACTGCCTGTATTATGCCTGACTAGAACGTGGGTCATCTAATACTTCCTGGCTCGAGTGACACCCCAGGAGAGGGTGAATGTCTTAGTTGGATACCAGTGTTGTGTCTCTGAGACCTATTATTGTTCGTCTTCGTAGTCAGATCAGTAGAACTCCAGTCTTCCACTCCGGCGATTGACAGTTCAAGGCTCCAATTGTGCAAGTGAATGATATTGTAGTGAGTATATTGTTTGTACTCGCTACAATAGGGTATTTTCACGTTTAATGTGGTTTGTAATTAATATGTCCCCTTCATTTCTCTTTGCATTGGCTGTCATTGATTTCTTTGCCTGAAGTACAGCCTCCTTAATTTTGGGACAAATCTTTCATAAAATCAGAACATTTTTCTCAATCTTCGTTTTGCACTCTTCGAGGTGGGAGTTTCCCACCTGCACAACATAATCTAGCACTTGCCGTACACATGATGCATACAGTGGTCTTAAACCTTCCTTGTCTGACGCTGCTGTGATTTTTGCCAGGTTTGCATAAGTTGTTGTGATTGTGTTCATGTATTTTCCCGGAAATAGATCCTGTATAATGTATGTTCTCAGTTCATTTTCTTTCAGTGTACATGGTTGGTTTCTGACTATCATTATGCACTATTCCTCTGGTGTCCTTAATACTGTTCCTACTATCATTAGTTTATACTTATCTGGACTGAGGTACATTTGCCTGGCCTGTGACATATCCAGCTCTTCCTTCGCAGATCCTGATGAGTTTCTTTCATCAGGATCTGCGGGTTGGTACAAGAATTCAACCAACTACGAATCACTTACTTTGATGAAAGGGAGTCGTAGAACAACAGAAGTACTTTCACATCGCATCAGGCTTCGATACCCACTTGCATGGGAAATAGGCTTACAAGTTTCAAAAGATGAGAGGAAATTTCAACACTGTGGAGACACAATCTAACACAGTGCAGAGATAAAAATCCATTATGATTTCAACTTAGATTCAACAGAGCAGAAGTTGTTAAACACATGGGACAAAATCTTACTGAAGCGACCATACGAGTCATAAATACTCATACTCCGCCCAAGTAAAACAGAAACAAGTAACACTTAGTGGGCCAGCCAGAGGCTTAGGGCCCACACAGGAATATTCATGCAAAAAAAAAAAAACTCTTCCTTGTAGTTTTCTGCAATCCACACTCGTCCTGACTTTCCTTATCAGCTTTACATCATCAAGAAACCATGATGCAAAAAGAGTCTTGTTCATCAGCTATGTTATCTAAGTATAAAATGAATAGCATGAGTTACAGCACTGACTCTTATGAGGCTTCACTTAAGATGTTCCCAGCCAGATACTACTCTCTTATTTTTTTTTTTGAGATATATACAGGAGTTGTTACATTCTTGTACAGCCACTAGTACGCGTAGCGTTTCGGGCAGGTCCCTGGAATACGATCCCCTGCCGCGAAGAATCGTTTTTTCATCCAAGTACACATTTTACTGTTGAGTTAAACAGAGGCTACAGTTAAGGATTTGCGCCCAGTAAATCCTCCCCGGCCAGGATACGAACCCATGACAAAGCGCTCGCGAAACGCCAGGCCAGTGTCTTACCACTACACCACAGAGACTGGTAATCTCCGTGGCGTAGTGTAGTGTAGTGTAGTGTAGTAGTGTAGTGCTACCGTGGTGTAAGTGTTAATCTTACTGTTACATTTCGTTAGGTAGATTCATTTTGTTAATTTATTTTCGTTAGGTAGTTTCTTTTCGTAAAGTAGCTACTTTTCGTTAGGTAGTTTCTTTTCGTAAAGTAGCTACTTTTCGTTAGGTAGTTTCTTTTCGTAAAGTAGCTACTTTTCGTTAGGTAGTTTCTTTTCGTAAAGTAGCTACTTTTCGTTAGGTAGTTTCTTTTCGTAAAGTAGCTACTTTTCGTTAGGTAGTTTCTTTTCGTAAAGTAGCTACTTTTCGTTAGGTAGTTTCTTTTTGCTAGGTAGTTTCTTTCATTAGATAATTTCTTTTCATAAAGAACTTTCTTTTCATTAAGTAGTTTCTTTTCGTCAGGTAGTTTCTTTTTGTTTGGTAGTTTGTTTTCGTTTAGTAGTGTCTTTTCGTTAAGTAGCTCCTTTTCGTTAGGTAGTTTCTTTTCATTAGGTAGTTTCTTTTCGTCAGAAAGCTTATTTTCATAACGTAGTTTCTTTTCATTAGGTAGTTTCTTTTCGTTAGATTGTTTGTTTTTGTTAGATAGTTTTTTTGTTAGGTAGTTTCTTTTCGTTATGTAGTTTCCTTTCGTTTAGTACTTTCTTTTTGTTATGTAGTGGTTTTCCGTTAAATAGTTTCTTTTTGTTAGGTAGTTTCTTTTCATTAGATAGTTTCTTTTCATTGGGTAGTTTCTTTTCAATAAGTAGTCTCTTTTCGTTATTTAATTTCTTTTCGTTAGGTAGTTTATTTTCATTTTAGTAGGCAACCATCAGTCTCAGGAGACTATGGAGTTGCGCTCTGGTTATCAGTCTGGAGTGGCCTTACCAGGGCGCAAAGCCAGGGTAGGTTGATACGGGGGAGAAGCTGTCAACCATGCAGCAGGTCCACCCCCTCTCCATGGCGCTGAAAGTCTCCAATGGAAAGGCATACGCCAATACGATTGGTTCCAGCGCCGTCGCAGGAACTGTGAGTTCCGGGGCTGACCTCAAAGGTGGTGAAGAAGGGCACAGGGACCTCCAACCCCGGAGACCGCCGTGGAGAGGGGGAACCTGCTTAGTTTAATTTCGTTAGATAGTTTATTTTTGTTTAATTTTTGTTTCATTAGGTAGTTTTTTCGTTAATCAGTTTATTTTCGTTAAGTAGTTTTTCATTAGGTAGTTTTTTTTGTTAGCTAATTTTTTTTCGTTAGGTATATTTTGGTTAAGTACTTCCTTTTCGTTTTGTTAGGTACAGTTTCTTTTTGATAGTTTAATATCGTTAGGTAATTTCTTTTCGTTTGATAGTTTTTTTAAGTAGTTTCTTTACGTTAAGCAGTTTCTTTTCGTTTAGTAGTTTCTTTTCATTAGGCAGTTTCTTTTCGTTAAGTGGTTTCTTTTTGTTAGGTAGTTTCTTTTCGACAGGTAGTTTCCTTTTCATAGATAGTTTCCTTTTGTTAGAAAGTTTCTTTTCATTATGTAACTTCTTTTTGATAGATATTCTCTTTTAGTTTGGTAGTTTCTTTCCATTAGGTAGATTGTTTTGCTAGGTAGTTTCTTTTCATTAATTTAAGTAGTTTCTTTTCGTTTTGTATTTCTTTTCGTTAGGTAGTTTCTTTTCATTAGGTAGTTTATTTTCATTGGATAATTTATTTTCGTAGTTTCTTTCCATTGGGTAGTTTATTTTGTTAGATAGTTTCTTTTTGTTGAGCAGTTTCTTATCGTTAGGTAGTTTCTTTTCGTTGGGTAATTTCTTTTTGTTAGATAGTTTCTTTTCGTTAGGAAATTTCTTTTAGTTAGGTAGTTTATTTTCGTTAGATAGTTTATTTTCGATAGATAGTTTATTTTCGTTTAGTAGTTACTTTTCATTAGACAGATTCTTTTAGTTTGGTAGTTTCTTCTCGTTAGATAGTTTCATTTAGTTCGGTATTTTTTCTTTAGGTAGATTATTTTCGTTAGATAGTTTCATTCATTAAGTAGTTTCTTTTTGTTTAGTACTTTATTTTCATTGAGTAGTTTCTTTTCATTAAATAGTTTCTTTAATTAAGGTAGTTTCTTTTTGTTAAATAGTTTCTTTATATAAGGTAGTTTCTTTTTGTTAAATAGTATCTTTTTGTTAAGAGTTCCTTTTTGTTAAGTAGCAAGTTTCTTTCTGTTAGACAGTTATTTCATTAAGTACTTTATTTTTGAAAGGCAGTTTCTTTTCGTTAAGTAGTTCCTTTTCGTTAGGCAGTTTTTTTTCCCTAAGTATTTTTTTCGTTAGGTAGTTTTTTCATTAAGTATTTTTTTCGTTAGGTAGTTTATTTTCGTTAAACAGTTTTTTCGTTGGATAGTTTATTTTCGACAGATAGTTTCATTTTGTTAGATAGTTTATTTTAGCTTTGTAGTTTCTGATCGTTAAGTAGTTTCTTTTCATTTGTAAGTTTCTTTTCATTAGGTAGTTTCTTTTTTGTCAAGTAGTTTCTATTTGTTGGATAATTTCATTTTGTTAGATATTTTCTTTTCATTAAGTAGTTTCTTTTAGTAAGGTAGTTTCTTTTTCTTAGATAGTTTCTTTCGTTAGGTAGTTTCTTTTTGTTAAGTAGTGTCTTTTCGTTAAGTAGCTCCTTCTCAATAGGTACTTTCTTTTCGTTTGGTTGTGTCTGTTCATTTGTTAGCTTATTTTCGTTAGATAGTTTATTTTCGTTAAGTAGTTTCATTTTGTTAGATAGTTTCTTTTTCTTAGGTAGTTTTGTTTCAATAAGTAGTTTATTTTCATTAGGTAGTTTATTTTCGTTAAGTAGTTTAATTTCGTTAGATAGTTTCTTTTTGTTTAATTTTTTGTTTCATTAGGTAGTTTTTTCGTTAATCAGTTTATTTTCGTTAAGTAGTTTTTCATTAGGTAGTTTTTTTCGTTAGCTAATTTATTTTCGTTAGGTATTTTTTTGGTTAAGTACTTTCTTTTCGTTTTGTTAGGTACAGTTTCTTTTCGTTAGATATTTTCGTTTGGTTTGGTAATTTGTTTTCATTAGATACATTCTTGTTGTTAGGTATTTACTTTTCATTAAGTAGTTTTTTTTTGTATAGTACTTTTTCGGTTAAGTAGTTTATTTTCGTTATGTAGTTTTTTTCGTTAGGCAGTTGCTTTATGTTAGGTAGTTTTTTTCATTTGATAGTTTCTTTTTATTAGACTATTTCTTTTTGTTGGGTAGTTAAATTTCATTAAGTAGTTTATTTTCGTTTGATAGTTTATTTTCGTTAGGTAATTGTTTTTGTTAGGTATTTTCTTTTCGTTAGGGTGTTTCTTTTCATCAGGTAGTTTCTTTTTGTTGTATACTTTCTTTTTGTTTTTTACTTTCTTTTTCTTAGATACTTTCTTTTCGTTTAGTAGTTTCTTTTTGTTAGATAGTTTATTTTATTTTGGTCGTTTCTTTTCATTAAGTATTTGCTCCACGTTTAGTACTTTCTTTTCATTAAGTAGTTTCTTTTCATTAAGTAGTTTCTTTTCATTAAGTAGTTTCTTTTCATTAAGTAGTTTCTTTTCATTAAGTAGTTTCTTTTCATTAAGTAGTTTCTTTTCATTAAGTAGTTTCTTTTCATTAAGTAGTTTCTTTTCATTAAGTAGTTTCTTTTCATTAAGTAGTTTCTTTTCATTAAGTAGTTTCTTTTCATTAAGTAGTTTCTTTTCATTAAGTAGTTTCTTTTCGTTAAGTAGTTTCTTTTTGTTATGTATTTTTTCGGTAAGTAGTTTCTTTTCATTAAGTATTTTGTTCGTTAAGTAGTTTCTTTTCGTTAAGTAGTTTCTTTTCGTTAGGTCGTTTTAACTCAATTGTGTACTCTGCCAATTACTCCAGACTGGTTCTTTAGGTTTGTATTATCTGCATTTGGTTCAGAGAATTCTTCTACACCCCTAAGCCCGGTCTGGGGTAAGGCTTTCCTTATGAAAACTTGATCAGTAAAGCTGTTGCTTGGAGCGCCCTGCAGGCCCACATATCCACTGCAAACAGGCTGATCTGGCACTTCCTGCAGGAACCGCTCCAGTTATCTTTTGAACACCTCCACTTATGTTCCGGTAATATTCTTATATATGGTGGGATGAGGTTGAAGAGCAGTGAACCTCTGATATTCATAGTGTTCTCTGATTATGCCTATGGCACTTCAATGTTTGTATTAAATGCTTTATAACAATCTAGGAGCTATGAAGTCTGCCCCACCCTTCCATTTTTTGTTTGATCTCTGCAATTCTTTAGTTAAAATACAACATGTTCGTAACGCCTGATTAGCCTTCTCTGAACTATTGCTTATGTTTTGATGTTAAGTTAATTATCTCGAGGTAACCTAATATTTTCGTTATTTTTCTCTCAGGCATTTAGAATAGTGTTCTTGTTAAAGTCACTCGTCTGAAGTTTAGTGGTTCCTTTCTGAATATTGAGTATGACATATGGCTCCTTCCAGCTTTTTAGTACTACCTTGTCTTCAGTGACGAGCAGGAGATACTTCCAGACGGCTTATATTCTAATTTAAGAAATGTCTTTCTGCATCCATGGTGAGTTCCTATCAGGTCCTGCATCTTTTGTTTCGTCAAGTTTGTGCATCTGGTCTTCACCTTAAATTCCGTCTCAGGAGGCTCCCTCCCGCTCATATCAGGTAGCTA
This sequence comes from Procambarus clarkii, assembly GCF_040958095.1. NCBI lineage: Eukaryota > Metazoa > Arthropoda > Malacostraca > Decapoda > Cambaridae > Procambarus > Procambarus clarkii. The sequence continues at coordinate 33,720,606 of NC_091204.1, read as the reverse complement.
TTTTTATTTCACTTTGAAGACCTCTTGGAACCTTTCACCTAGTTCTTCACAAGGTGAAGAGTATCTTCACTTCACTCTTTACTAGTAGGAAAATAGTATGTAAAGGATCTGGAAATATTTATCTCTGATGACCTAACGTTTATTGAGCATAACCAAGCAAATTTAACATCTGCCAGAAAAATGATAGGATAGATTACCTGAACCTTCAAATCCAGGGATCCCATCACAATGGTTGTACTATTCAAATAACGTGTGCTATCCCATCTTTAGTACTGCTCGATACTCACTTCCTTCTTCAGAGCAGAAGAGATTGCTGAAATAGAGGAATACAGTGAACATATACAGCATACATAAACACAATAACGCACCTAAACTATTGGGATCATCCTAAAACTATTCAAATGAACTCCCAAGAAAGGAGACGAGATATATATCAAATAATATACACGTGGAAAATACTGGAGGGCCAGGTCCTAAATCTACACAGTAGAGTAACAACATACTGGAGTGAACTATATGGAAGGAAAAGCAGAATAGAACCAGCGAAGAGCAGAGGTGCCATAGGCACAAACAGAGAACATTTTTTGAACATCAAAGGTCCACGGTTGTTTAAAATCCTCCCAGCGTGCATAAGAAATATTGCTTGAACAAACGTGGACGTCGAGAAAAAAGTGGATAGTTTTCTTCAAGAAGTGCCAGACCAACCAGGCTGTAGTGAATATTTGGGCCTGTGGGCCGCTCCAAGCAACAGCCTAGTTGACCAAGCTCTCACAAGTCAAGCCTGGCCTCGGGGCCGGGCTTAGGGAGTAGAAGAACTCCCAGAACCCCACCAAGCAGGTAAATGTGGGCCTGCGGGCCGTTCCAAGCAACAGCCTGGTGGACCAAGCGCTCACAAGTCAAGCCTGGCCTCGGGCCGGGCTTAGGGAATAGAAGAACTCCCAGAACGCCATCCAGCTCCATATTTCTCAATAATTTAGTGTTAACTATCCACTACTATTGACAAACATCGCCATCTGGTCGTTTATTGAGGTGTTCCAACTGATGTACTCACCTACTTGTGCTTGCGGGGGTTGAGTTTCGGCTCTTTGGTTCCGCCTCTCAACCGTCAATTAACTGGTGTACAGATTCCTGAGCCTACTGGGCTCTATCATATTTACATTTGAAACTATGTATGGAGTCAGCCTTCACCACATCACTTCCTGGTGCATTTCATTTACTAACTAATCACTGATGTGTCTGTGTTGCAATCTTGGTGCGTGCATCCTTAACTTTAGAAGCAAATGTTGCTGTTTGATTATTGCTCCTTTACTCGTCATATGTACACATTTTCCTCTGTTTTGGGGTTTAAGTTCCCTTCTAATGATGGCTTCGACTTCCTTTTATTGACCATTGGTCCATGGGCTGTCCTTCTTCCTTGGCTCCTTATCTCTATGTAGAGAAATGTGTCTTCTCATCTGCTTTTATGCAGCATGTTTTAATGTCTGTCAAATCCCGCACATAGTTGCTTCTTAGGTCTCTTTCCTTTTGGATCATTTTATGTACTCCCTTTTCTTTTATTAGTTCCCTTTCGATTGAGCATAGTCTTGTTTTTCCTGGTCCTCTCTTTCATTTTGCCTTTTAACTACCATAAAATGAAATATTAGCACACAGTGATCATTGACCACGACCGGTATTTGACAGTGTATGCTTAAAAGAGTTGTCTCTGAGTGAAAATGAGAACTAGCATTGAAAGAGCATCGCCTTATCTTTCTGAACCTATTCGGTTCACAGGATCATTGTCGCCGCGACCCGGTCTGTGACCAGACCCTGAACTGGGTATTCATAAGATTTTTAGAAACAACTAGAATTGCTTGCACGATGACTAGGTAGTACAGAGTTTATCAAATGCTCTCCAAGTGTTTAGTCACTTTCAAGTGAGTTGATCTAGTTACATCATTAACAGTGAGCGGGTACGAGAGCGACCAGTGGCCCGTGGTCGAGCTGGGTGCCGCCAACATCTCTGGTGAGTGTTCGATGCCCTTCTTGGCCGTCGGCGACCAGTGCCTGTACTTCGCCACCTTTGCAGAGGTGACCTATGAGGAAGCCAGACAGATGTGTCACTCGCTGAATGGGGAACTGGCAGTAATTCTCACAGCCACCCGCTTGAAGAACATCATTGACTACCTTTATGACAACGGTGAGCACCGCCACATCTTCATGTACTGACTTATTTTATGATAACAAAGTAATTTTTAACATTCTTAGGCTGTCCAGCATATCCCTGAGGACCAGATGAAGCGCCCCACATGATGACTGGCATGGGGACTCACCCCCATGCGCAGGCTTCGTTGGGACAGTAAACAAAGAAGAACAGCAAAGTATTTTGATACTATTTAAGAACCCGAATTTAGGAACTTTAATACACATTGCAGAACATACTTAAAAAAATTAAAAAAATTGTCATTTAGAAGAAAGAACAAGCAGAGGAAGAATTCTGTGAGAAGTTATTTAACATAAGCGTGTTTCTTCACATGATGAATAGGTCTTCAGAAGTGAAGTATAAGTTGTCAAGTTTTGGAGACATGGTCGTCGCGGCAGATGCAACCCTAATAATCGAGGCAATGTACATTTCTTCAGCCCCCCCTAGCAATTAGCAGTGATGGTTGCTTCCCTAGCATCCAGAGGTGGGGGTTGCTCCCATGTACTCAACAGTGACGGTTGCTCCACCAACACCTAGCAATGACGTTTCTTCCCCCATCAGTGATAGTATCTTCAAGTACCCCGCAGTGACAGTTGTTGCAACAGAACACACCAGTGAGGGGTTGCTCCCTAGAATCCAATAGTGGATTGCGGTTACGAATTTTGTGTTTTCCAGTTATTGTGCCCTGCTGGTGTGTGTGTTCGCAGTATCAGCATGACGTTTACATGTGTCAGTCGATGACGCGCCATTTGTAATGACGGGCGAAGTGATTATTCATCTCATAGCATACTTGGGTGGTTGCAGGGATACGGATGAATCATTTTGTACATGACCCGGCAAGGGGGTCTTTTCACATTGTCCCATACGATGAAGATTGAGTTTTCAAGGAATATGCATTCGTCTGTTTCTGTTAGCGGCGGTATTTTGCATTTTGTTAACGCTGGGCAGGCCCGGTCCTGTTAAAAATGTGGTCTCCTGGGTTACCTGGCGGCTACTTGCAGGGCAGAAGCGTGTGACTGTGTTAACCATTATTGGGAAGAGGATTATCCGCCCACAAGACCACCTAACCCCCTCGGGCTCTAATGACGTGTGTGAGATAAACTGTAGCTCTGCGGGTGTGAGTTGCTGTTACGCCGATCTGATTGTGTGAACCTTTCACAGGTCTGAGTGCTAAAAGCCTCTGGATCGACGGGTCTGACCAGGCAACGGAGGGAGAATGGCGGACGTCCTTCGGTGAGGCTATTCCCATGGGCACGCCATTCTTTCCGCCAGGGGAACCAAATGATCTGGGTGGTGATGAGGACTGTCTGGAGTTGATGGACGCTTTTTTCTTTCAATTTAACGATAGACCGTGCACTGTTTTTAGGCACCCAATGTGTGAGCAACAATGGGATGTTGCCCAAACAGGTAAGCACAAAAGATTTCACAACGCCAAGTAGACCCAAATTAACTAATAGCTACTATGTTGTTAATCAGATTGAAGATCGAAGAATAGATATTATAAATATTTAGTCAATAAAAAGGTTTTATGTATCGTTGATGGTTATCCATTTATATATTTTGAAATTATCGGATTATAATTTGTACCAAGTTCTAGATAGCATGAATTTTGAACTGCACTGATCGAGCACGTGTCTTTAAATAAAGCTGAACAATATGTGTTCACCTTTTTTATGTATTTGTAACAAATCTCCTTCAGATTCAGATTCTTTATTCAGGTAAAGGTACATCCATTGAGTTACATACATAATGATGGATATAAAGATAGAGATAGTATATATAATACCCGAAGCCACTAGTACGCATAGCATTTTGAGCAATACTTCCTTCGTATTGTAGGCCTTTATTTTGTTATTACATAATTTGATTATGATACAGCTCTTTTTATCATTAAACACATATTTATATTATTTGATTGAATGTATGTGTATATCCAATGAAAATAGTGAATTTCATAAATTATTCTTTTACTGTCTTTTCGTCATCGGTAAATATCAGTTATAGGTGAAATCAGATTGGAAAATATTACGTATTCTTGATTACCTAAATTATATCTTCATAGAAAGAGCGTCTCCCGAGGAGCTGGACTGCCCGCCCTTCTTCGTCAGTGTGGGCGGCCTGTGTCTGGCATTCATGACGTGGGCAGAGGAGACTTGGGCGGACGCCCGTCAGGCTTGTCACGGAATGTCCGGGGAGCTGGCCGCCATTACTGACATCGAGCAGCTCAGAGCTATATACCTCTACGTTCACCAGGAAGGTAAGGCTGCTGGGGCTATATACCTCTACGTTCACCAGGAAGGTAAGGTTACCGGGGCTATATACCTCTACGTTCACCAGGAAGGTAAGGCTACCGGGGCTATATACCTCTACGTTCACCAGGAAGGTAAGGTTACCGGGGCTATATACCTCTACGTTCACCAGGAAGGTAAAGTTACCGGGGCTATATACCTCTACGTTCACCAGGAAGGTAAGGTTACCGGGGCTATATACCTCTACGTTCACCAGGAAGGTAAGGTTACCGGGGCTATATACCTCTACGTTCACCAGGAAGGTAAGGTTACCGGGGCTATATACCTCTACGTTCACCAGGAAGGTAAGGTTACCGGGGCTATATACCTCTACGTTCACCAGGAAGGTAAGGTTACCGGGGCTATATACCTCTACGTTCACCAGGAAGGTAAGGCTACCGGGGCTATATACCTCTACGTTCACCAGGAAGGTAAGGTTACCGGGGCTATATACCTCTACGTTCACCAGGAAGGTAAGGTTACCGGGGCTATATACCTCTACGTTCACCAGGAAGGTAAGGTTACCGGGGCTATATACCTCTACGTTCACCAGGAAGGTAAGGCTACCGGGGCTATATACCTCTACGTTCACCAGGAAGGTAAGGCTGCTGGGGCTATATACCTCTACGTTCACCAGGAAGGTAAGGCTACCGGGGCTATATACCTCTACGTTCACCAGGAAGGTAAGGCTACCGGGGCTATATACCTCTACGTTCACCAGGAACGTAAGGCTACTGGGGCTATATACCTCTACGTTCACCAGGAAGGTAAGGCTACCGGGGCTATATACCTCTACGTTCACCAGGAAGGTAAGGCTACCGGGGCTATATACCTCTACGTTCACCAGGAAGGTAAGGCTACTGGGGCTATATACCTCTACGTTCACCAGGAAGGTAAGGCTACTGGGGCTATATACCTCTACGTTCACCAGGAAGGTAAGGCTACCGGGGCTATATACCTCTACGTTCACCAGGAAGGTAAGGCTACCGGGGCTATATACCTCTACGTTCACCAGGAAGGTAAGGTTACCAGGGCTATATACCTCTACGTTCACCAGGAAGGTAAGGCTACTGGGGCTATATACCTCTACGTTCACCAGGAAGGTAAGGCTACCGGGGCTATATACCTCTACGTTCACCAGGAAGGTAAGGTTATCGGGGCTATATACCTCTACGTTCACCAGGAAGGTAAGGTTACCGGGGCTATATACCTCTACGTTCACCAGGAAGGTAAGGCTACTGGGGCTATATACCTCTACGTTCACCAGGAAGGTAAGGTTACCGGGGCTATATACCTCTACGTTCACCAGGAAGGTAAGGTTACTGGGGCTATATACCTCAACGTTCACCAGGAAGGTAAGGCTACTGGGGCTATATACCTCTACGTTCACCAGGAAGGTAAGGCTACCGGGGCTATATACCTCTACGTTCACCAGGAAGGTAAGGTTACCGGGGCTATATACCTCTACGTTCACCAGGAAGGTAAGGCTACTGGGGCTATATACCTCTACGTTCACCAGGATGGTAAGGCTACCGGGGCTATATACCTCTACGTTCACCAGGAAGGTAAAGTTACCGGGGCTATATACCTCTACGTTCACCAGGAAGGTAAGGTTACCGGGGCTATATACCTCTACGTTCACCAGGAAGGTAAGGTTACCGGGGCTATATACCTCTACGTTCACCAGGAAGGTAAGGCTACTGGGGCTATATACCTCTACGTTCACCAGGAAGGTAAGGTTACCGGGGCTATATACCTCTACGTTCACCAGGAAGGTAAGGGTACCGGGGCTATATACCTCTACGTTCACCAGGAAGGTAAGGCTACTGGGGCTATATACCTCTACGTTCACCAGGAAGGTAAGGTTACCGGGGCTATATACCTCTACGTTCACCAGGAAGGTAAGGCTACTGGGGCTATATACCTCTACGTTCACCAGGAAGGTAAGGCTACTGGGGCTATATACCTCTACGTTCACCAGGAAGGTAAGGCTACCGGGGCTATATACCTCTACGTTCACCAGGAAGGTAAGGTTACCGGGGCTATATACCTCTACGTTCACCAGGAAGGTAAGGCTACTGGGGCTATATACCTCTACGTTCACCAGGATGGTAAGGCTACCGGGGCTATATACCTCTACGTTCACCAGGAAGGTAAAGTTACCGGGGCTATATACCTCTACGTTCACCAGGAAGGTAAGGTTACCGGGGCTATATACCTCTACGTTCACCAGGAAGGTAAGGTTACCGGGGCTATATACCTCTACGTTCACCAGGAAGGTAAGGCTACTGGGGCTATATACCTCTACGTTCACCAGGAAGGTAAGGTTACCGGGGCTATATACCTCTACGTTCACCAGGAAGGTAAGGGTACCGGGGCTATATACCTCTACGTTCACCAGGAAGGTAAGGCTACTGGGGCTATATACCTCTACGTTCACCAGGAAGGTAAGGTTACCGGGGCTATATACCTCTACGTTCACCAGGAAGGTAAGGCTACTGGGGCTATATACCTCTACGTTCACCAGGAAGGTAAGGTTACCGGGGCTATATACCTCTACGTTCACCAGGAAGGTAAGGCTACTGGGGCTATATACCTCTACGTTCACCAGGAAGGTAAGGCTACCGGCGCTATATACCTCTACGTTCACCAGGAAGGTAAGGCTACTGGGGCTATATACCACTACGTTCACCAGGAAGATAAGGCTACCGGGGCTATATACCTCTACGTTCACCAGGAAGGTAAGGCTGCTGGGGCTATATACCTCTACGTTCACCAGGAAGGTAAGGTTACCGGGGCTATATACCTCTACGTTCACCAGGAAGGTAAGGTTACCGGGGCTATATACCTCTACGTTCACCAGGAAGGTAAGGTTACCGGGGCTATATACCTCTACGTTCACCAGGAAGGTAAGGCTACCGGGGCTATATACCTCTACGTTCACCAGGAAGGTAAGGTTACCGGGGCTATATACCTCTACGTTCACCAGGAAGGTAAGGTTTCCGGGGCTATATACCTCTACGCTCACCAGGAAGGTAAGGTTACCGGGGCTATATACCTCTACGTTCACCAGGAAGGTAAGGCTACCGGGGCTATATACCTCTACGTTCACCAGGAAGGTAAGGTTACCGGGGCTATATACCTCTACGTTCACCAGGAAGGTAAGGTTTCCGGGGCTATATACCTCTACGTTCACCAGGAAGGTAAGGTTACCGGGGCTATATACCTCTACGTTCACCAGGAAGGTAAGGCTACCGGGGCTATATACCTCTACGTTCACCAGGAAGGTAAGGTTACCGGGGCTATATACCTCTACGTTCACCAGGAAGGTAAGGCTATCGAGGCTATATACCTCTAAACGAACAAATCCACAAGCGCAGTGACAAGGGTTCGAACAGACGCTGCCTTAATCGGCTGAGCTACGACATGGTAAAAGAATTGCAACCAGAAGTTCTACTGACCTTACTTAGACCCTGAAGCCTCTCCGAGACACAAACCAGGATTGTACACAACTCCCCCTGCACTCGAGCTCTGTGAATAGGCCGTTCTACCTCTTCGCCCTTACTTCATTACACACAGAAATCACAATAGCATGATGCATCAAATTAACAAATCCACAAGGGCCGTGACGAGTGCATGGGGGGAATTGCGTAAAATCGTGGTTTGTGTCTCGGAGAGGCTTCAGGGTCCAAGTAAGGTCAGTAGAACTTCTGGTTGCAATTCTTTTACCATGTCGTAGCTCAGTCGATTAAGACAGCATCTGGGATGCTTTCGGACGAAGGTTCGAACCCACGTCACGCACCCTTGTGGATTTCTTCATTTTATGCATCACGCTATTGTGATTTTTGTGTGTATATACCTCTACATTCACCAGGAAGGTAAGGCTATTGGGAGTATATACCTCTATCTGCACCAGGAAGGTAAAGCTACTGTGGCTAAATACCTCTACCTGCAGCAGGAATGTAAGGATACTGTGGTAATTTATGTAAAAAATTATTTAACTTTTTATTTATATACCTAAATTCCTTAAATTATGATAATATATAATTACATTAGTAGTATTGAATTCATTCCGTACTGATAGGTGACTGCATTGGTCTAGGTGATGTTCTGCTTAACACTGGACCTCACGTTTCGCAGTTAAAAAAGATTCACGGATTATAGACAACAAATTCTGATAATTCAGAATTGTTATGTTCGTCACCTATGTTAGACATAAGTGACGAATATAACAATTGTGATTATCACTTGGAGAAATGAACTAAATTGTTTGGTTAAAATGAATTAGATTTCATTAGTTAATTAAATGAAGGACACTATTGACATAAATTTACCCAAAAGTTCTCTGATGTGGAGCCCGTGCTCAGGGTAAAGTAATTTCCACAAAATATCAACCCACTCTCAAACCACCTGGATAACTATCTGTGATTAGTTATCCAGGTGGTCACAAATATTACAAATATCCAAGTAGTTATTCATGCACATGACTGTAGGCCCAAGATGCAGATTTTGCATCCGCATTTGCGTGTTATACACTCTCCTGAAGGGACGTACTGTTCATACAAGACACTTCCAACAGGTAAGGAATAAAAAATACTATGATAAGAAAAAGAAATGTAAAGCTATCCATAGGCACAATGTTGTTGATGATTTCATATATACTGTAATTGACAAGTTAGACATTATATAATTATTATGTACAAAATATAATTCATAATAAGTACAAAGGACCCTGCGTGATATTGTACTACGTCGATATCTGTCAGGGTTTTTAAGCATTTTACGGATCCAATAATAGTCTACATGTGAACTGACAAGTGAATCTTTGTCCTGAACAGAGAATATTCTCAAGTTGTAACTTTTTTATATTTTAAATCGTTATCTTGAGATGGTTTCGTGGCTAAGTGTCCCCGCGGCCCGGTCCTCGACCAGGCCTCCACCCCCAGGAAGCAGCTCGTGACAGCTGACTAACTCCCAGGTACCTATTTAGTGCTAGGAATCAGGGGGCATCAAGGTGAAAGAAACGCTGCCCATTGTTTCTCGCTGGCGCCCGGGATCGAACCCGGGACCACAGGATCACACGTCCAGTGTTCTGTCCGCTCAGCCACCGGCTTCCCAAAAAATCGTTGATTTAAAATATAAAAAGTTTATCCTTAACTCACTTTCCTTGAAACGGTCTGAAGAATTAGATTTTCTGTAAATTAAATTTTAGAGGATTCTCAAATTGTTTTCGATTTTCATATATCACGTATGAGAATCAAACACTGCATTAATGTAACCTAAAATAATGAAACCTAACCTAGATCTGACATATTCTTAACCCTACCTAACAATGGATAGAGTAGATAATCCCACTAATTATGTAGTGGGTTTGAAGTGGTTACCTGTATGGTACCTTCTCCTTGACAATATGTTTCTGATACCATAGCCATTACATTAGGTTATTACTCCTAATCGTAATTCTTCGTTTACAAGCTTACTAGCTATTTAAAGGTGGCTTGACCATAAAGTAAATAAATGTTTTATAAATACGTGATATTTCAATTTATTAATATATGGTGCATAAATAAATTTATTTATTAGTATTAATGAATCTACTAAATCATTAATACTAATAAATAAATATATATTAATAAATTATGCTTGGCAACTCGAGTATATGCCAAGCTTCCAACTTCTAAACTAATCAGATAATGATTCGTTTATAGAAAAAAAGAGTTCGCGTTTATGATGCATGGCAACTAGACAAGCGTAGGTCAAAATCTGGCCAAAACATTTTGTTTCATAGCCTGTCAGATATTCCTCATGTTGAATTATCAAATATGTTGCGATGCATGGCCAAATTGGTGCAGATCATCAGTAATTCATGGAATATTTGAGTGAGTTGATTTTTTCCGGAATCCCAGAATTGTTGCTCCAAGAATTGCAATTACTTTAGGATTTAACAATCCCCATTTAATCGAGTTAACCTGTTAGATTTTGACATCAGGGAAGACAACGTTCAAGATAAATGTTTTTCAAGTACATACAAATTCTACTAGTAACGGATTTTTTAAATTAAATTCTGGTCCTTCGGAAATGGCCCAATTTGGGATTTTTGAAGAGTTAATTAAGCACTAATCGCAGACTATAATTTTCTCCACTACACACCTCTACCTGCACCAGGAACGTAATGCTACTGAGGACTATTTACCTTCACCAGGCACGTAAGTCTATCGGGGTTATATACCTTCACCAGGAAGGAGAGGGAACTGGGGTGTATGTATTTCAACCAGGAAGGTAAGACTACTAGGGCTATATTCCTCTACGAGGAAGGTAAAGCTATTGGGGATATATACGCCTGCTTCCACCAATAAGGCAAGAATACATTATGTTGCATGGATCACATCACTGTGTGTTGCATGGATTACTGATCACCACCTGTGTGTTGCATGGATTACTGATCACCACCTGTGTGTTACATGGATTACTGATCACCACCTGTGTGTTGCAGGGATTACTGATCACCACCTGTATGTTGCAGGGATTACTGATCACCACCTGTGTGTTGCAGGGATTACTGATCACCACCTGTGTGTTGCAGGGATTACTGATCACCACCTGTATGTTGCATGGATTACTGATCACCACCTGTATGTTGTAGGGATTACTGATCACCACCTGTGTGTTGCAGGGATTACTGATCACCACCTGTATGCTGTAGGGATTACTGATCACCACCTGTGTGTTGTAGGGATTACTGATCACCACCTGTGTGTTGCAGGGATTACTGATCACCACCTGTATGTTGCAGGGATTACTGATCACCACCTGTATGTTGCAGGGATTACTGATCACCACCTGTATGTTGCAGGGATTACTGATCACCACCTGTGTGTTACATGGATTACTGATCACCACCTGCGTGTTGCAGGGATTACTGATCACCACCTGTATGTTGCAGGGATTACTGATCACCACCTGTGTGTTGCAGGGATTACTGATCACCACCTGTGTGTTGCAGGGATTACTGATCACCACCTGTATGTTGCATGGATTACTGATCACCACCTGTATGTTGTAGGGATTACTGATCACCACCTGTGTGTTGCAGGGATAACTGATCACCACCTGTATGCTGTAGGGATTACTGATCACCACCTGTGTGTTGTAGGGATTACTGATCACCACCTGTGTGTTGCAGGGATTACTGATCACCACCTGTATGTTGTAGCGATTACTGATCACCACCTGTGTGTTGCAGGGATTACTGATCACCACCTGTGTGTTGCAGGGATTACTGATCACCACCTGTATGTTGCAGGGATTACTGATCACCACCTGTGTGTTACATGGATTACTGATCACCACCTGTGTGTTGCAGGGATTACTGATCACCACCTGTATGTTGCAGGGATTACTGATCACCACCTGTGTGTTGCAGGGATTACTGATCACCACCTGTGTGTTGCAGGGATTACTGATCACCACCTGTGTGTTGCAGGGATTACTGATCACCACCTGTATGTTGCATGGATTACTGATCACCACCTGTATGTTGTAGGGATTACTGATCACCACCTGTGTGTTGCAGGGATAACTGATCACCACCTGTATGCTGTAGGGATTACTGATCACCACCTGTGTGTTGTAGGGATTACTGATCACCACCTGTGTGTTGCAGGGATTACTGATCACCACCTGTATGTTGTAGCGATTACTGATCACCACCTGTGTGTTGCAGGGATTACTGATCACCACCTGTGTGTTGCAGGGATTACTGCTCACCACCTGTATGTTGCAGGGATTACTGATCACCACCTGTGTGTTGCAGGGATTACTGATCACCACCTGTGTGTTGCAGGGATTACTGATCACCACCTGTATGTTGCAGGGATTACTGATCACCACCTGTATGTTGCAGGGATTACTGATCACCACCTGTATGTTGCAGGGATTACTGATCATCACCTGTGTGTTGCAGGGATTACTGATCACCACCTGTATGTTGCAGGGATTACTGATCACCACCTGTGTGTTGCAGGGATTACTGATCACCACCTGTGTGTTGCAGGGATTACTGATCACCACCTGTATGTTGCAGGGATTACTGATCACCACCTGTATGTTGCAGGGATTACTGATCACCACCTGTATGTTGCAGGGATTACTGATCATCACCTGTGTGTTGCAGGGATTACTGATCACCACCTGTATGTTGCAGGGATTACTGATCACCACCTGTGTGTTGCAGGGATTACTGATCACCACCTGTATGTTGCAGGGATTGATGGTCACTCCTTCTGGGTGGGTGGCTCCGACGCGGCGACGGAGGGCGTCTGGACATGGAGGGACGGACAGCCCGTCACTATGGGTACGTCGCTTTCCTTCACCTTTTTCCTCACACTCTTTGGAAGTACAACCATTCATGACCAATAATAATAAAGTTATAAATATTAGTCAAAAAGAAGACTCAAGGGAGAACAATAAACTTTATTTTTAGTACGTCAGAACTAAATAATTGTTCTGGGTAAGTGTCTTCGTTCTCTTTGGCAAAGTTAAATACCTCTTCTCTCTTTTGTTAAGTAATTTTTCGTTGTTAATACACGTAATCATAACAAATGAGTCTACCTCGAGCAACAGTTGTAAGCACACACTAGACTGGGTGATCGTTAGTCCTAGTGTGATTCATACCAGTACAGTATTTCAGATTTCCACTGAAGACTCATGGGAGTAGGAATCAGGTCCATGTGGTGTTCACGCTTTTGGAGAACACGCAGTTGTCTAGGAACTCTGGCAGATCACGATGATACAAGAGTTCTCTGTGCTCGATGATACACATTATATCCCTTGTGTTGAGGTGCACACGGACACCTTGTTGACGTGTTCTCAGAGAAAGTGTGTTAAGACTGGTTTTCTGTTGAGAATGAACACTTTCACATCACTGCCTAAATACAGCAGCAATAAAAGAATGTGCCTTAATACTAGTAGTGAGTGTCCTGATATATTTAAGCAGTGTTGTCGATGTGTATGTCAACTGCCCTTTCATTCCAGTTGGAAGCAGGTTGACGAAGAGTTTAATGGATAAAGGAGGGTTCTAGTCAGTAATGGATAAGCTAACGGGTATCTTAAAGAGATGGTGAGTCACCAAGCTACATCTTATGAAACGGTCAACAATACATTATCTGCCCCTCCTGTTAAAATATTCTACAAGAACTTCTGTTTTTATGGATTACAAAATGGAAGAAAGAGTCGTGTAAGACGTTATTGATAGAAACGTGACTCTTCCAACACCAACCAGAAGATTGAGTTAATAATATACTATAAAAGCAAGAAGACCGTCAACTTACTCACGAAGAGCTCTCCCGACACCAAACGAAGTGCCTTGAAAGAGACTGATGTCGTGTATGCCTTCACATGCCCATTTGGGGACTATCAGTCCCAATGATCTCAGTATATAGGCAAGACAACATCTTTTTTCAAGGTACTTAGCAATTAATAAGCAGAAAGAACCCAGTAAGGAACAAATGATAGTTACACAATTAATGCATACCTATATCTATAGACAGTCTTCTGACAACCAACACTAAAGTAATCGACAGGTGCAACAGCAATAGAAGATTAAACATCAACGAAGCACTACATATCAAGCAAACTTAACCAACTATCCGTGGGAAAAACCTGCTGGGATTGATATGAGAGGAGACCTACCAGGGACTTGTACTGAACTAAATTCAAATTTACTGTCTGCAAATAAATTCAACTAAAGTCTCTAGCTAGGGTCGTAAATCCTAGCTCCTCTTTTCCTAATGACAGATAAGGGGCTGTAAGGGGCAGGTGGGGTGAATTAGTTGATAGGTTGATTGAAGATCCACAGTCCACCTGCCGACAGGTATCTCACATCAGCTTGTATTTTATACAAGGATAAGATTTAATTAATTCAGTTCTATGACTGAAGACTGGTTCTGTTTAAATCAGAGATTCAAACATGTACATAGTCTAGCCTATTACAATAACTATCAACAGCCAATATAATCTTATACTATAAACAACAATTTAAATTGTAGAAGTATGATACACCTTAAATGTAGTCTAAGTACTGTTAACTAAGTACTAGAAATTATATTCAATTAAATGAACTTATATAATAAATTAAAGATAACTAAGCAAACAATTGTTAACTTAATTTATATATTCAAGTATATACCTTGAGGTTACCTTGAGGTGCTTCCGGGGCTTAGTGTCCCCGCGGCCCGGTCGTCGACCAGGCCTCCTGGTTGCTGGACTGATCAACCAGGCTGTTAGACGCGGCTGCTCGCAGCCTGACGTATGAGTCACAGCCTGGTTGATCAGGTATTCTTTGGAGGTGCTTATCCAGTTCTCTCTTGAACACTGTGAGGGGTTTGCCAGTTATGCCAGTTATATATGCAGATATTCAATTTATATGAAAAGGTTCAGTCAGCCTGATTGAATCTTTTCCCACACAATGAAACCTCATAAGGTTTTGCTTACTGTGACTGAATCTTTTTTCACACAAGGGATACTCATGAGGTTTTGTGCTTGGAAAAATTCAACTGCTGCACTGCAATATTAATAAACTTACTGAAATATGAGGCGTTGCCTTGCTCTATAACTGACAGACCAACTTATTTAATATATTAAAGTTACACAAGCATACAATTGGCCAATTAATATACTAAATAACATCAATATACTTCTCTGACTGCCGGGGTGCCTGTCTGACAGTGTGCCAGACTAGATAACTCTCTTGTCACGAGTTTAGGCACGATATTTTATATCACATTTTATTTTATAGGCCACTCCACGAGCGATACTAGGGTAGCGCCCTAGTCAGGAGCCTCGTGTGATACCACAGATCACTCTCCTGTCCAGAATACCCCAGTGGTCAATCGTCTCCAGCAGTCGGTCCCGGGTACGACAATCCTCAACTGCCACTTCACTGGCAGGGTAACACCACAGTGTTCCTCCGGGAGGCGACTCACAGCTGCTGCAGCAAAGCACTTGGTATGGGGACGGCTGCCTTGGGTAGACTGACTCAACTTCCCTTACAGCAGTCCCAGGTCGACTCTGTAAGCTTACACGTCATCAATAACAGGGACACACTAAAGCACCTCACTTACAGGCTCAGACACAAACGCCCGACGTATCCACTCCATAGATGGCGTTGTCGTCTGAGCACCACCTCACCAGAGGTCAGCAGCGGCGGTGTTGTGAGCTGCACAGGACTGGAAACTGGCCCTTGTGGCCGGTACACTTCGTCCTCACCAGGTGTCGTCGTCCATTTGGAGGGGGTTTAGGGAGCTGACCCACAGATGGCGCGGTCGTCACTGCTCCGTGCTCGGACGCTGGATTCGGGTCCGTAACACCTCCCCACCAAAAAGAATTTGGTTTGGGTTTCTATAAAAGAAAAGACAAACCAAATTAGTACGTGGATACAACTCCACACAGACTCACGTACACTATGAACTGGAGTGATGAGGCTGTCTTGTCCACAGAACTGTTCTAAGGAGACACCCTGGCACAAAGGGAACTTGAAAATGTTAGGCAATGGCTTGCCTGTTGCAATCGTCCACATCTCCACTGCGATGTCAAGCAGGGGCATATTCTCACATTTCTCGAGTAAGGATCGGTGTAGACACAATGTGGGGCGACTTGACACTTCCCTGTGTCGTGGCACCGATGATGGCTGATCACAGACGGCATTTCTGGTACCGGTCCGACGGTCCTTCAGGGAGACAGGAACCTGGAATACAGGGGTCTGATAATTCAGAATGACAGCGACAGTGGGCAAGTCAGTACTTACTACACATTCGCCTACTAGGCCCACACCTAGTTCCAACAGAGCTGCTTGCACACCGTAGATGATGTCTGCTCTGCCACCGTCCGGTCGACCAACGTTCCGTATAACGCTGAATCCAGGCTCAGCAATCACGCGGGGGGTGTCAACCTGTCGGAAACAGTCACTCATATTATCATATGTCGTACCTCCTGTATCAACCATCACCTTCCAGGTTCCTTCTTCGACTGCAACACTCACTGTGCACGTCTCCAATCCCTGGGACCTCTTCTCGATGTTCAAGGGAGCCATCATCCTTCGGGTCGTCCACTGATCCTTACTGAGGACACACATAAGAATACAACAAAACACCGCTAAGAAACATTTGGCTACCTTAGGGACAAGTTTCATGAGCTTGTTATGTCCATAGCCGGCAATATCCACTAGCCTGGTTTGGACTGAAGAGGGCTCTAGAACCTTTGCACATACCTTACATACCTCTGACGTCTGGGGAATCTCTGGGCGGTTCAATGAACGCTGTACCTTGCCATACCGCAAGTACACATCCTCCTTCGCTCCAGACTCGTTTGTATCCGTGGGTAACTGCACACAAGGCCTCTCTTCTTGCTCAGGTACTTCTGCCATCGTAACCTCATGTTCCTTGTCGAGAGAATCAGGAGACTGCTAGAATATTGTCGATCTGCGGGTGAGAGGACAAATTAAACATGTTTAAATCCGGGTCTGTCTTTACCTGGACATTACCACTGCCTGTTGTTACCTCAGACCTTGCTGTTCTGGCCGACTCGTCCGCGACCTTGGGATGATTGTTGCTCCAATCTGTCACCAAGTCGTTGGCTAGTACCACGTCAATCCCTGCTATGGGGAGGGTATCGACTACTGCCAACGCACATGTGCCGCTGAAGTAAGGCGAGTCGAGATGTACTGGCACTAAGGGGGCGATATACAGCGTCCTAGGAAACCCAACCAGGACAACCTTTGGTCTCCCAACCACACTCACTCCCTCGGGTAACGAGCTTCTCACGATCAGGGACTGGGCTGCTCCACTATCTCTGAGCACTACAACTGATCTACCAGTATGATCACTCGATACATACCCGCCTGAAGTGTGAGGGGAAAACAAACTTGGTCCTTCCTGCGTCGTCGTCGACTGGCTTCCTGCTGGTGGTGTAACACAGCTCATCATCATCACCTCCCTACGTGCGCCGCCACCTCTTCTGCCTCGGCACATAGCAGCTACATGCCCTTTCTGCCCACAAGTCCAGCACACCATATTCCTCCTTGGACTACGGTGTTTCGGACTGCTAGGACTCGTCCTTCGAGGGCTACTTGGGGGCGTCTTCTTAGCGCTTTGTGGGACGGGTCTTTCCTCTTCGTCATGAGGTCTGCCAAACCGGCGCTGGTAATTCCTCGGGACGTACTTAGCAGACGGCCTATGAGTCAGGATGTATTCCTCAGCCATGGTGGCTGCCGCACTCAAGGTCTCTACCTGCTGTTCCTCTAAGTACGTCTTTAGGTCTCCAGACAAACAATCTTTGAAGTCCTCTAGCAGTATGAGCTGCTCGAGGTCTTCTTTAGTCTCCACCTTCCGAGAGGCACACCATTCCTGAAAAAGTCGCTCCTTGATGGTGGCGAATTCGGTGAAAGTGTGCTCTGAGGTCTTCTTCAGGTTTCTGAACTTTTGCCTGTAAGCCTCAGGTACAAATTGGTACGCCATGAGCACGACCTTCTTCACCTTGTTGTAATCGCCGGAGTCGTCAAGGGATAACATGGAGTAGGCGATTTGGGCCTTCCCAATCAAGACTGACTGTATCATGATGGCCCAATTCTCCCTTGGCCACTCCAAAGAGGCAGTGACTTTCTCGAAGGCTGCGAAGAACTTTGAAACTTCCTTCTCGTTGAATTTGGGGACCATTTTGATGTTCCTTACCGGATCGAAACTGCTGGCTTTCGTCGTTGGCCTCCGACCACCTAACCGTAATACTTCTAGCTCATGTTGTCTCTCTCTTTCCTCTCTGTCTCGTCGTTCTTGTCTGTCTCATTCTTCTCTTTCTCTCTCTCATTCTTCTCTTCTTTCTTCTCTTTCTCTCTCTTCTCTTTCTCGTTTCTCTTCTCTTTCTAATTCTAAACGCCTTATCTCTAATTCTTTTCTTAATCTCTCTCTTTCCATTTCTTGTCTTTCTCTTTCCATTTCTAATTTCTTATCTTCTCTCTTTCTCGCTTCCTCTTCTCTTTCTTTAGCGATTTCTAGTTTCTTCCATTCTATTTCTCGATGGATCTCTAGTTCACGCATTTTCACAGTAAGCACACTTATATTTAATTCACTCTCATCACTTTCGATATCACTGCTCTTACCTTCCTGTTCAGTGGAAGCTATTTCCTCACCTTCCTTTATACTAGGAGTCTCGCCTTCCTGTTTCTCTTCTGCCTTCAAATGCCGGTGAACCTTGGACAAGATCTCCACACGGGAATCACTGGCACGGATCTTAATCTCCGGGTAGGCGCTCACTAGTACAAGTTCCGGTTTGCTCAGATATTTTAATCTGGCAAGACAGTCCTCTCTGTTCAGAAAAGCCTGAACATCGTCCAGATCATCGATGGTAGCTTTTTCTGCCATTGTCACAAACGGAACACTGAACTAGCACTTAACACACCGCTTTCACGTTAGCACTTAACGCACCGAGCACTGTTCTACGCCAATATTGCACTTTATCGCACCTGGCACCTCACTTGCCAATATTGCACGTAATTACTTCGGGCACCGCACTACACAATATTGCACTGAATCCCAGCGAACACTTCGCTCTACAATATTGCACTGAATCACGCCGAGCACCGCACTACACAATATTGCGCTTAATTGCTTAATCACAGCGAGCACCGCACTGCACAATATCGCACTTAGTCACTGAGCACCGCACGGGACGTATAACGTCCCAATCGTAACACACAGGGGGAATTATATACAGGGATTACGCCACTTCACCACCCCTGTCAAACATACTTAACAAGGGGACGGATCCCACTGGGGATGCCAATTATGTTACGGCCCTCTCGGGTCGCAACTGGGTTCGTACTCTGATGTTATTAGAGGAAGGGTATCCGGCCCCAAGCCAGTAGTGGCTTTCAAGGGATGAGATCCGTGACGCAAGTAAAATAAAAGGGGAAGGGAAAGAAAGGCAAAAACTTAAGATTATAATTACCTTCACCAATAAGTAATATATAAAAGTTACACAGGGGGAGGGGTATTAACACTACACAGGGGAAGTATATACACAGTCGTCTTCTCCTGAAGACGCTGGATCCTCTCGGTGCCAAGTCCTCGGTGCTCTCGTGGTCTCCTGACGAATCCTTCGATCAAGCTGAGTCTACCCCGGAAACAGGCCAGCCAAAACACAGTTCCACTGGGGCACCGCCGTGGAGGCCGTCAACCACAAGTCCAGCAAGCTGCTGGCAGGTTCCAGATCAGCAACGCTGTTCAGGCCACTCCACGAGCGATACTAGGGTAGCGCCCTAGTCAGGAGCCTCGTGTGATACCACAGATCACTCTCCTGTCCAGAATACCCCAGTGGTCAATCGTCTCCAGCAGTCGGTCCCGGGTACGACAATCCTCAACTGCCACTTCACTGGCAGGGTAACACCACAGTGTTCCTCCGGGAGGCGACTCACAGCTGCTGCAGCAAAGCACTTGGTATGGGGACGGCTGCCTTGGGTAGACTGACTCAACTTCCCTTACAGCAGTCCCAGGTCGACTCTGTAAGCAGACACGTCATCAATAACAGGGACACACTAAAGCACCTCACTTACAGGCTCAGACACAAACGCCCGACGTATCCACTCCATAGATGGCGTTGTCGTCTGAGCACCACCTCACCAGAGGTCAGCAGCGGCGGTGTTGTGAGCTGCACAGGACTGGAAACTGGCCCTTGTGGCCGGTACACTTCATCCTCACCAGGTGTCGTCGTCCATTTGGAGAGGGTTTAGGGAGCTGACCCACAGATGGCGCGGTCGTCACTGCTCCATGCTCGGACGCTGGATTCGGGTCCGTAACAGCTTTGCTGTATGATGTACTAGTAGCGTAGCTACGTGATTGTCCTTAATTGCAGTTGCAGAAAGATGAGGTTGGAGGTGGAGACAGTGTCACTGTGTGCTCCACTATACACTCTTATTTGATATAAATGTTCTAGGAATTTTCCTTGTAGATATTCTCCAGGTACTCCCCCAGTTCTAGAGAGTAATCACTGGTGATAAAGATAATTCGATCAGGTGTCTTAAGCTAAGTAATGTTCGCAATCCACTATAACACTTGTTCACTCTTTTGTCAACAAACGTGTTCTTCCGGGGCGTCCCAGTCGGTCGCCTTGTTCCCGAGATGCCCCTCCCTCTCCCTTGAGGGGGGTAGCTTTCAATGAATATTGATTGATTTTTTTTACTGTCTAGACATATGATTGAGATAAAATGTGATTATATTATAATTAGATATAGGATTTAAAGATTATAAGTAGTACTTGATAATACCACTGATTCTTATTAAGGATTTGATTTATAATCCCTACTGGATATCGAATCATGTTCCAAAAGTTTTTCAAATAAGAATCCTTCTAGAAGCTTCTGGATCCTTGAGATATCATGCACAAAGTCACGTAGGCATCTATAGGGCCCCTATGCTGTACGTGATCCTAGTGGCATTGTCATCTAGGATCAAGATGTATAATGAATCTATAGTGATTCTGATATGATTTTCCCACACTATCAACAGCCTTCTACCATCTGCCAGGCCAAGACAGAACATTCATCAAACTGCCCTGCCAGCATAAGAAGTTAGGAAACTGATTAATGCCTATTAGCCCATGCGATACCTTCACCTCACTCATGGTTTTAAATTGAGTTGTTACAGTCAAATTGTATCCAATTCTACTCTTAGTAACAGGAAAACTAAAAATATAACATGAATTTGGCAGAGTTAATTTTTCAGCTTTCTTCTCAAGTTAAGAGCATAAGAAATATAGAAAAAGAATTGTGTTAGAATCGTTGATTTATACTCATTATTTTGATCAAGCTATAGAATCATTATTTTGGCCAATCTATAGGCTCGGTGAGTTAATAGTTGCTAAATATTTTTTTTAAATTTTCTGAAAATTCCACAATAGTGCAGGAATCCCCCCCCCCTCCCCCCAAAAAAAATCACAGCCTATATTTTATAGAATATTGCTTTAACTGATACATTTATTCATACATACATTACATACGAATGCACATTTATAAATGTATGTTTTTATATATATGACTTGCACTTTATGATGTATAAATCGATCAATGTTACGATGTGAAAGTTATTATTCTCAATGGAAGACTTCCACTGACTCAGAAACCCACATGTAAAGTAAGGTAATTATCAGGAGAAGCGCTAAGCAAGTGTAACTAATGTAGCATTT
Organism: Procambarus clarkii; assembly: GCF_040958095.1. Classification (NCBI taxonomy): domain Eukaryota; kingdom Metazoa; phylum Arthropoda; class Malacostraca; order Decapoda; family Cambaridae; genus Procambarus; species Procambarus clarkii. Next base: position 33,698,910 of record NC_091204.1, on the reverse strand, counting down.
TAAAACACACCTGTAAAGAACACATAGATCACAAATCTTCTTGGAAGCACTTACATTACTGAGCATAATTTATAATTGTATTGTATTCTGTTGGACATGTTCTACTCTGTAATACTTTTGTCTCTCCAGGGTCGCCTTTCTGGGGTTTTCAGAAAGCTAGCCTGTTGGAACCAGACGGCGGTACAGCCGAGAACTGTCTCCTGCTGAAGGCAAATGGCGCCCACTACTTTCGTGATGCTTCCTGTAGCCTGCTGATGACCCCACTGTGTATGACTCCCAAGTAGCCTGCTAATGCCCATGGCCATCCAAGTAAAATTGCCAACTTACCCTTGAAAATGAATCCTGAACGTTTATGGGGCCTGTCACACTAGGTTATATACAGTATGCCATTTGTGGAGGAAGACTTTAGTACGTCTCTTTCCCAGACTTGCACTTTTGAGGGAGACGGGAGGACATTGTTATGTTAGTATTTGGAGAAGCCTAAAGCTGTTTTGAAAATGAGATTGTAATTACCTGTGAAATTCGAAAACTATTTGAGTATCACTTAGAAAATCATATTTAAGAATACCTACATTTAGGGTCATATCATTGAAAAAAGATTTACTATAGACTTTTATATTTTGAAATATATATAATACAATTTATAATACAAAATCTGTATTACAAAATTCGATTTATAAGACAAAATTTGAGAATATTCTCGGTTTAGGACAAAGGTTAACTTGCCACTTTACAAGTAGACTATTATTGGAACTGTAATATGCTTTCAGACCATCATAATTAGTTCCACAACTATCCAGGTGGTGTGAGAGTGGGGATAGAATCTCTATGTAATCACTTTACTCTGTGAATGGGCTGGAATACATCCAGACACCAACTGGATAATTGAAGTCTCTCACACCGCCTGGATATTTATCCAGATATTTGTGATCGCCTGAAAGCATATTACACTTCCAACATTGGACTTCTTGTAAACTGGAAAGGGAATCTCTGTCCCAAATTAAGAATATTCTCAGATTTTGTATAATAACTCGATGGTTTATGTGACTGGTTGTTGTATTGCAGCTATACTGAACCAAGGTGGTATGGCTTTCTGTTACATAAATAAATAAAATAAAATAAAAATGCTGCTTTGGCCTTTACAGTGTGTAAGTCACAGGTAGAAACAAATGAAACTCATCAAGTAAATAATTAAAACAATTTACTGAAATATTAATGAACAAAAATGGCACCTGAGAACACTTGGCTCTTATTATAGAACAAATAAAATAAGTAAATGAATATTTAAATCTAATACAATACAAGAGTATACTGGTGTGCTGAAGATAACTACCATACCACCACAGCATCCAGCACACGACATAGTCTGAGCGCAGACGACGTTGTAGGAGGCTAAGGTGATCCAGGAGCACTAAGAGAGAGACTGACTCCATAGGGAGGCAGTGCCCTTTATATAGTCTGGCGGTGAGGACTCATAGGCGGTGTCAACGCAAGGTGGTAACAAGCGCTCAGAGCAAACTGCTAGTTTGTGGTTGGTGGCGCCTTTGTGTTGAGAATGCACCACTGTCAGTTGAAGGCGGCTAACTGCTTGTTTGTAAAGGGAAACTACCGGTTAGCTGAGGCACTCACCTCGCCCCCGAGTCGTACCAGGCTCTGCCAGGCCCTGGGGGGGGGGGGTACAGAGAGGTGGCAGGACTGATGACTCATCTGGGCTGGTGTACATGTATACTTCCAGTTCAGAGGCATTGAAGGTGAAGGGAAAAAGCAGTTCCACTGCTATGCAGGGGATTCACGTGACAGCTCCTCCCCGAAGCCTTTTCCTAATGCCTGAGATGTCGATGCTGGAAGGAGTGTGGAAGCAGAAGGTTCCACTTCATGAACACGTGATAGTGCGTCCACAACTATGTTGTCTGATCCTTTGATGTAGATGATTTGGACGTTGTAGTTTTGTAGGTACGAGGCCCAACGAAGTAGACGCTGGTTGGAGAATTGTGCTTGCTGTAGTAAACGGAGAGGATTATGATCGGAATAGATGCTGATGGGTTGGTGTCCTTGACGGTAAGGTTCATATCGTTGCAAGCATAGGACGATGGCGAGTAGCTCCTTTTCTATTGTGCTGTGATCTGATCCAACAGGTCAGCTGACTGGTAGGACTTCCCCCTGTCTTTGCTGCATCATGACACCCCCAATGCCGGTGCTGCTGGCATCAACATTAAGGATGAAGGGTTGTTTCACATCTGGAGAGGCGAGAATAGGGTTAGTACACAGCAAAGTTTTCAATTGTTCGAAGGCAATGGATTGTGAGTTGGTCCGAATGTATTTCCTTTTAGGGCTGGTAAGAATGATTAAAGGTGTGGCAACTATGCTAAAGTTCTTGCAGAACCTACGGTAGTAAGACGCTAGTCCCAAGAATCTCATAAGTTGTTCACGAGAAGTTGGCTGTGGATATTTTTGGATGCCTTGAAGATGCATGTCTAAAGGTGCTAAGCTTCCACTGGTATTGACATGACCAAGGTATTGTACTTTACCTTTTAGTAAACGTGGACTTGTCCAAATTAATGGTGAGACAAGCCTGGAGAAGCTTGTAGAATAGTCGTTGTAGTCGGTCAAGATGTTCTTCCCACGAGTATGTCGTCCAGGAAGGCATAGGTGTCGTCAAGATTTTGGATGACAAGGTTGACAGCTCGTTTGAAAGTAGCTGGGACTTTGCAAAGTCCAAAAGGTAACCGTTCATACCTGAAAAGGCCAAAAGGAATGGTAAAAGCTGAGATATCTTTAGTACGCTCAGAGATTCGTATATGATAATATCCCCTTTAAGAGGTCTATTTGGGACAAAAAGATGGCGTTATCTATTGCATCTAAGATACCGTCGATGCGAGGTAAGGGTAATAATCTTTAAAGGTAACTGCATTTAACTTCCTGCAATCAGTGCACAGTCTTACCTTGCCATGAGGTTTAGGAACCAGTATTCATGGGGAAGCCCAAGGAGACTCACAAGGTGTAGCTAATCCATAGCTGAGGAGGTACTTTACGCCTGCGAACATGGCTTCTCTCTTCTGTAGACTGATGCGGTAGTAAGGTTGACGGATGGGCATCGTATCAGGAAGCAGCTGGATGTCATGTTGCACTAAAGTACATTCCTGTGGAGTGTCTTGAAACGGTTTTTTATGGGTAGAGAGTAATTTAATCAAAGGGGCACTATTATTAGAATGTTCTAGGTATTTGGGAAGATCTTTTAAGATCTCACTGTTAGACTTCATGGTCTCGATGGTATTTTTACACTCAGATGGAGAGGTAGCATGGTATGTATCACTGTTGGGATACCTCTCGGTAAAAGCGGATACAGATACTAACACTGGTGGCGGATTACCTTGATAACTCTTGAGCAGGTTGACGTGGCAGAGTTGTCTTGCGACGCCGGTCCGGAGTTTCTATAATGTAATTGTTGTTGTTCTTGCATTCTTTGATGCGATAAGGTCCTGAAAATTTACTTTTAAATGGAGAGGTTGGGATAGGAAAATAGGCTAGAACAAAGTCTCCTACATTAAACTTTCTTACCTTAGTGTTCTTGTCAAAGTGTGCTTTCATCTTATGTTGGGAGGTCAGTAAATTAGCACTAGCAAACTTATGTAATTGTTCAAGTTTATGTCTCAAGTTTTTAAGAAACTGAGGCACATTAAGGGAATCACTGAAGGTGGTTGACGTAAAGGAATCTTTAAAAACTTTAAGAGAACCCCGGCTCTTACGTCCACTTACCGTAGTATCATAAGGAGATACTCCAAGGGGCTTTTTAGGAAGACTTCTGAAAATGCACCTAAGGAGATCTAATTGCTTATCCCAATCTTTCTCACTATCAATACAAAATTTCTTGAATAGAGACTTAATAGTTTGATGGCTACGTTGTAGAGATCTCTGTGAGGCAAGATGATAGGGACTGGATAAGATACTGTTCACGTGCTCGTTCTAGTTCATCTTTTTTGAACGTGGAGCCGGAATTGTTCTTGTTCACGCGCACGTTGTAGTTCAGCTTCTTGTTGTTGTAGCTAGCGTTGTTCTCGTTCACGTTCACGGGCTAATTCAGCCTCTTGTTGTCTCATCTCCCGTTTGCATTCATCGACAGCAGCTTCCAGTTGGGATAATTCGAACTTCAGTTTCATGTGTGTGAGTGTGGTCTTACCAGCAACTCTATGTTGGTCCTGCTGCTCTGGAGTAATAAGATCATTGTCTGCAAGATGGTCTAGAATCCGGTTATGAAGTTCATCTTTGGTGACCCCACGGGGAGGAGTGATGTTATACTCAGTGGTGAGAGTTATTAATTCTGCTCTAGTAGCACGAATTAATGTGTGCAGCTCCTCCTCCTGGTTGGCACGGAATGGTGCTAACCTAAACATATTGAATGTTATATAAAGACAAAATATTAACGGGAGAAAATGGGAGTACCCTGTAGACAAACCAATCAGTGAGGATTAATAGACGGCCTTGTAAGTGATGTGGCAATATGCACGAGAATTGTTGTTGGTAATACAACTGGCAACACTGTACGTAAGTAATTATCTTGTAGGGCAACAATAATTTTACAAGATAAATTACTGTACAATACATGATAACCTGAAATAAAACTGTCTTTGACTTTAGTAAAAATTTGGAGAAACAATATAAATGAATGTTTCGAGGTAGTAAAATATAAAGAGGATGTAGGGATGTCTGTACCCTGTACTCTAGTGAGGATAAGGGCAAGAGTTGCCCTACTGGAATCTAGATAATTAACTGCAGAGATACCTTTCCTTGTTCTAGGAATAATTTTCCAACAATCACTCACTCACAGAGCATTCCTTGTGCTCTGTAAAAGAATAGTAAGCTCCCTACCTGAGCAGTTATTCATGAACTTTGAACGAAGGCTTAGAGGGTGGAGGGAGTGTCACCACTGTGACGAGAACGGCTGTACACCTCCCGAAAGTATAACACAGTTTCTGATGCGAAAGGATCTCTAGTCCAATATTTCCTCCTAAGTTCGTAATAGAAAGTGGAACATACTACTTCGAAGACAAATCAAAGCACCAGATAAATACCCGAGGGGGTGATCTGCCTGAGTGAGTCCTTTCTGTTGGGACAAAATTAACGTAGACAAAAAAGATATAGCAATAGCTTAGAAGACTAACCATCACGAGCATGAATTTGCGCATAAAACATCATGTAATCAGAGTCAATGTAATAAACAGATCACAAATTGCTACACCTGTAAAGTAGATTTGTTCAGTTACCAGGATGTAAATCTCAAGATGAATCCTAAAAAAAATGCAAAGTATAAAAGCCAAGTATAACAACTAAACACAACATTAAGCAAAGGTTGCTAGGAACAGCTCCTAAGACAGCTCCTTGGACAGCTCCTTGGACAGCTCCTTGGACAGCTGCTTGGATAGCTCCTTGGACAGCTCCTTGGACAGCTCCTTGGACAGCTCCTTGGACAGCTCCTTGGACAGGCCCCCAAATCTTAGTGGCAGGTTGTGGTATTGCAGCTATACTGAACCAACGTGAATGACTCTCTGTCACACAAGATAAAAAAAATATTGTTTTGGCCCTTGCAGTCTGTAAGTCGCAGTGTGTACGGTAGACCCAAAAGAAAATCAATTAAATAAATAAAACAATTGACTGATATATTAATGAACAAAATTCACACCTGAGAATGCTTGGCGATCATATCTTTCAAAGGTGAACAAAATAAAATGATAAATGTTACATATATGAACTGTGCAAGAGTAGTGAAATATACGCCTAGACCCGCGCGCACCACCTGCCAGGTGGCACTCAGGTGAGTGTCGCCTGACAGGTGGCGCGCGTGTGTCTAGTCGCAAGGGTTTTTGGGGAATTTCCGGGAAGTTTGGTGCGTTTCGGACGCATGTGAGCGTCCTGTGTTAGGGTATGTGGACAGGAAAGAGGTTATATTGTTGTGTGCCAGCTGGACAGGTGTTGCGCGTCGCTCTAGTCGCTGCGCGTGGCTCCAGTCGCTGCGCAGGTGTCTAGTCGCACAGGGTTTTGGGGGGAATTTTCCCGGAAGTTTGGCGCGTGTCGGACGCGGTCTTGAGTGGTGGGTGAGCAGGTGTATCGCGTCGCTCTAGTCGCAGCGCGTCGCTCTAGTCGCAGCGCGTCGCTCTAGTCACAAAGGGAATTTCTGGGAAGACGTATGAAAATACAAGGATAAGAGTGGAATATGAGGAAGGAGTAAATGAATATGTATGTGTGTTTGTCATAGACTTAATCCTGAGTGAGGATAATAGTTTGATGATCGTAAGTAGAGGTTGAGGGGGTCCAACATAGTGGATATGTTGTTTGGGGAGGGGGGAGGGAGAGGAGAACCCCCCATACCTGAGAGGAACGCCTGGACGTCCATTAGCTTTCCCCTACAGGAAGTCGTAAGTGGGAGAGGAGGGTAAGAGAGCGAGAGAGCACCCTCCTGCGGAAGTGGGCCATTCCCTTAAAGGGATTTCGTTGTCTTAAGACCAGACTTGGAGCTGTTCATCCCACGGCGGGTCCCCATACACTGCGATTCCGGTAAGGAGGGGAGCGAGGTACATACAACAGACCCACACCTGCCAACCATCAATGACATACTTAACATAATAGATACCCTTAAAAAGATTCATAGAAAACACCGACCTTACCTAACCTACTTAGTATGTTAAGATAAGCATCTTATTGCTTCGTAATTACAATTATTACCTAACCTATAATAGGTATAGGGTAAGTGTGTCTACAAACCTTGACCCTGAACCCAGCTCTCGTCCCTCCTCCTCCACATCCCACAACTCTAAACTAAGTTCACACAAAGCGCTCCCCTTACCATCAACCATTGTTCCGTGCAATCCCCCTTTAGTATTATTCCTGTTAATATGTGTAAGCTATATCGTAACGTGACCAACATGGTGAGAGCAATAAACGAGGGAAAAGTAAACACATTATATATAAATTTATATCTTTATTAAACACTTAAGCGATTTACAACGATAATAATAATAATAATAATAATAATAATAATAATAATAAGACTTCTTCTTGGTGGTTTAGCTAGCAGACAGATTGAGAAAGGCTTTCATTCAGTCCATCGAACCTTCCCACCACGCTAGTCAACCAGTCAGTCTGTAGAAAGGGTTTAGGTAGTAGACAGACCGATTGGGAGTCATTCATCCACTCCAACGAACCTTCCCAACACGCTAGTCAATCAGTCAATCTGTAGAAAGGGGAAAAGGTTATAAGTTTTGTTGTTGTTGTTGTCAATGTTGTAAACATAAATACAGACATTATTATGTTTATCATTCAATCCTAACATAAAGTATTACTCACCGCAGTATCATCCCAGCCAACTTCGTCACACAGCGTTTCACACTCAGCATCACTACCGTTTAAGCAGAATGTTTGCTTACACACAGGCATTTTCATCTGAGCGTAATTGAATTTCAACACTTTTTCATCATTCTTGCGAAAATGACCATATTTAAACGCTTCATCAAAGTGAAGCAGGGCGGTCTCTAAGCCTAGTCTGCAAAAATGATATGCAAAATAAACGGCGTAATTCCCACAGAAGTAACTATTCAAGGATTGAATCCTTTTCTTCATAATATATAGGGTATAGTCTTGGAAGTAAGACATAAACTCTTCGAAATATCTTGAATAAGATCCTATTGCAGGATTGGCATAGCTGTCTAGTATAACTATCTCGCTTCTACCTTCATCCTTATTTACATAGAATGTTATCCAATGACCCATTTTATTACGAGAACCCGAGTCCAGAGTGTTCATTATGAACACCACAGGTCTTTTTTTATGTATTTTTATCCATATTTTCCATACGTCATCAGCTAGGAAACATCCTAGATAGTCTACCTTATCACCTAAATTACTTCTGATAGCCTCATTTATTTCCAAACAATTCATATTAGTATTTTATCCTCGCGTATCGCAAATAACACGACGATCCGCGTTAATGCTGATCACACCTGTTGTAGACCCATAAACTAGAATGACTTTATTTCTAGCCACTCCGCGTTTAAATTCCAAAGCGATCCTCAGATTACCACTTTTTTCAATCGGTATGGTGTCATCTATATCCTCAGGTTGTAAATTAAAGGCCAGTATGGTTCCACCATTCACATATGTGTCATAAGATAATATATTGTCTTTATCGAAGCCTAAGGCTTGTAATGCTGTGTAATATAACTTGGCGCAGTTATGAGGGAAGTCACACCCAATATTGACAATATTAGTGCTATTCTGCGATATTAATACTTTACTAAGCTCGCAGTTTTCCAAATAAAGTGGGTTGCGATTATATGCACCAGACACAGCCTCCATATCAAGGATGATCATATATAAATGTTCTGGTATAACAGTTCCCCATGGCTGGTCCATTGTTATAGAGCGCTGACCTGTGCCCAATATATACGTTTTATATAAAGTTTTATTAAAAGTATACGTAATAGGAGAGTTGTTCTGCACCATGGCTTTATTAATGGCTACTAATCCTTCAGGGTATGGCAATACCCGATCCACCCATAGACGTGTAGACTTGATATTGTATTTAAAATTAGCGTGTTCATTATCACTGAGTATAAGCCACTTATCAGGTTGAAGTTCGAGCCTCACCCTGATGTCCACATTATCCAAAACGTATTCACTAACGGATGTGACATCCAGCATTAGTTTAAAACAAGTATTCACGCCACTCGTTTTCATATCAGTCATCCGCTGCTTCTCACCAGCCGAGGCGTTAGTGAAATAACCAGCTTCAATTTTACCAGGATCGACTCGGTTAAAAAACTGTGACAGTTTATCATAGCGGTTAGCCTTACACCCAGAAATCGTAGATAATAACTTTACATATGACCAGAATGAGAATAATGAGCTGGTTTCAACTACTGTTTCGTTTAAATACACAATAGCGGATTTGAATAGAGTTTGCGATAATCCATTCACCAACGATGCGTTTTTAGCGTCTCCTAAAGGCGTTATTCCATCTTCTTCGGTTAGATCAATAGACAACTCCAAAGCTATAGATGATAAATCCACCAGTTGGCCATTCACTCCCTTGATGATGAATTCCAGATAAGTGTCTGTAAACTTATTATTGACCCCAGAATTCACAGGTAATACATCCACCGTTTGTCTGCTGGCAATTGTTGATTCTACCAATCGAGGGGAAAATACTTTAGGAAAGGCTTCACTAACAGCAGCTGTATAATGTTCTAATGGCACCTGGAGGCCCAGAGCGTTATATCCGGCCATGTTCGCGCTTTAGACAACACCAGCCGAGTGAGAAGAATTTATGACAACACATCATTATATTTCGCTTTAGTAAAACGTTTGATGTTTACTAATTTTTTTGTTTGTTTATTCTTTTTCTGCACTCTTCCACCTATCATTTGCTTCCCCACTCCTTTCAATGTTTCAATTCCGCGTTTCTTAAGAGATTGTTTGAAAGTTTGTTTGTCATTATTAATGTCGTCTAGTACGTTCTGCCCCAAGCTAAGCGCAGCCGGGGCCAGAGTCCTCATGATAAAGGGTGCTGCTCGACGCGCTATCCCGCTTAAAAAGGAAAATATTCCTCCTCCTCGCGTATAACGTCTACTGCTGTTGAAAATCCGTATATCATCAGTCCCACCACCTCTAGGAGGGGTTAACAGAATGTATAATTCCTCAACAGAGGGGGAAATAAAGTGGACACGCATTTCTCCGCTTGTTTCAGACGAATGAGGAGTGGCGGGAAAGCATTGGTGTTATATACCTCCCGCAACGGGGCGTACATGCAAGACTGCTATGGTGCACCCACGTTCATCAAAATGTATTGGGTTGCCATCTTGATCCCTAATAGTGATGCTGACGCTGTCTATCATGTTAGTGTTAAGACGCACATATAGTTTTTTATTGTTGCTGTTATCAATTCCATTTAGGGAGATTACATCCAAAATATTTACAGACTGGTTTCCATATCTAGTAGAAGAGATTCTATCGCAATAAACACACAGAATATCAACTCCTCCTCTAGGCATTGGCGGGAATAGGCATGTGTTAACTACACTCGAGGCATACTGACGTTTTGCGAATATGTCATATTCTATTTCTGGAACTACGCCCAACACTTTCCCAAAAGCGGTTCCAAATGATAATGTAACTCTACTGATGTTTTTATGCCCCGTTGCAGAGCTAATATTCTCATCACTAATCACAGTAGTGAACTTGTTTCGATTGGAGGAAGAATCATATTTAATAAAATGCGTTCCATATTTAGCTGAAAATTGTTTTAATGACTTTCCTAAAAAACTCAGTTTAGCATTACTTGAAAATATGGCCTCTATTTCTGTATTAATCGTGGTATTAATTTCTTTTATAGTTCCGGCTAAAACATCAGATGATAATAAATGCTTTGAATGCATGTATTTCCCCTCGCTCACTTTCTCATACGTAACGCCTACACGTATATATGCCTCGGGATTATCACGCTTAATAACGTAATGTGAAGTGGGGAGGAGTAATTTTTGTAGACACATTTCATAACTCCTCCTGGGATCTAATTCTAGCTGGTTAAACAATCGATTTTGGAAAGATGCGGGGATGTTATTGGGGAATAAATGCGTATCTGATACGCTGGTGGCGTATATCACGTGAGTGTCCATCGCTCTATCTCCTTAGACTGCTTTTTGTCTAGTAAAGCTAGTTACACATTACATGCACATTTATATACACTCACCTGCTAATATACGATCCAGGAAGCATTCCTTTTACTGTGAGGATCAATCTTGACAGTTGCCTTTCTCTTAACAGATGGAGGTTCATACACTTGACTGCTTGCCGTAGTATTACGGAATAAATCTCGCGATGTAGATGTTAGTGTTAAAAACAGTTGAGCAATGGGGAGTTTATCCAGTAAAAAAACAGATTTAAGCACAGTCATTTTATGTATAATGTCATTAATTATATGTATGCCAGATACTGAAGCCAATACATTTCCATTCAGATCCCAGCGAACGATTCCGGTAGCATCATAATGGTTTAGCAAGGATCTTGCATATTCGTGATCTCTCACTTTCAACTTCAAATCTATTAAATGTTTTATGGAAGGGTTGGTATGCAGCTGAGGATGAGGAGGTGGTTTGACAGTAAGATGACGAGCAACTGCTTTCACAGTGGGGTAAGCAGGGCTGTGTGCAGCTTTCCGGTTGTCCACTATTTTACGCGGTAAGAGATAAAAGGCTTTCATTTTACTTACTGAACAACTGTGTAATTAAACTAGCTGCTATTGGTAAAATAATGGATAAAATACTGCCTCCTCGTTTGATGGTTAATATCTGTTTCTTAGTTGTCACAGAAGGTTTCTTACAGGCTAGTGACCGAATAAGCCATTTATATTTTTTCAACTTTTTAACGACCTTGTCAGGCACGGGCAATTTTTTTTTTTAAAAGTTATTAAAAATTTCTGATAAACAATTTATATGAGGTTTCTTCAATTTTTCAATCAACTGCTTTCTCGATGAATACTGAAGTTTTGATAATAGTTGGATCAATTCCTTGTATTTATAAACTAAGGGCTTCTTCATTATAAATGTAATATCTCAGCAGCATCAATCCATTGATCGAATGATCGATCATAACCTGCGTACCTAACTTTATACTGGAGTTTGCCAGAGACTCTGCGTTGTCCCAATACCTTCTCAATATTAAAGGTTTGAGGCAAATGTGTTGGTGTTAATTCTTGTTTATAGAAGCCACTATCAATTTCTTCCCCATTCAGATCTTTTAGAAAGTATAAAGGGATGTGTTGTCTCCGATCAATACGTGTAACTGTAAAGATCTCGCGGGTGTTCTGCTTCTTAAACCCTTTCTTAAACTTGGAAATGCGATCAGATAGAGTGATGCGTACTGTATCACCAACACTCAATCGTGGAATGACAGCTCTCTTTGATTTGCTTGGGCTTTTATACATTAAATCAAATTGTTTGGCGTGTTCGCTGGGCGAGGATAGAGCGTGCACCTCCGCAGGTGTCTTCCCCTTCAATCCTCTGTGTGGGGTTAAATTATATGTTTTCACAATATCTGGTAGAGCCTGCATGTATTTTAAAGTGTTGCGCGCCGTCATAAACTTGTAAAGTTTACCTTTTAAAGTACGTATGAACCGCTCAGCGATTGAAGCTTTAGTCTCCTGAGAAAATACACTATATAACTGTACTTTCCTTGCTGCCAGCATTTTTTTCATAGTGGCGTTATAAAATTCTCCACCTCGATCAGAATTAATTTTGCGCACTCCCTGAGAATGAGGTGAATCTAGAATTAAAGCTAGAGCATTACTGGTGCTTTTCCCATCCTTGGCGCATAAGGGTACTACTTGGGCGTACCTGGAGAAAATATCTACACATACGAGTAAATATTTCACTCCATCATTATGTTTGTCCAATAAACTCATCTCGGCCAAGTCTATAGCTTGATATAGTCGTGGTTTAGGGCTTATCACCCGACGCCGAGGGAATTTATGCGGTTGTAAATAATGCAACGTATAGGAGTCAGAGCTTTTCAGATAGTCCTTTACATCGGCTAGAGTTATACTAGAGTTAATTAATTTGGCGGCCTTATACAATCTCTGTACCCCTCCAAGCCCTCCGCTAGATGAGGGGTCGTTATATACTCGTTCCAGTACATCTTTCTTGCTCACCATTGGTAAACTATCTCATAGGGCGGTTCGTGAACAATATTACCGCGTAATGTTATCGTAGATGGAGTGTTCGAGCCCAGATCTACTAGCAAATAGCCGTAGGATTGACTAATAACTTGCTTATATACCTCTACAAATTTCTTTGAATCCACTTTCCCAAATATTTGTCGTCCGAGTGTTTCAATTTGTGACAGGTCTCGTGATTTAACCAATATGAAATGAGAAGCATTTAAACTAATATTCCTCGAATATTTACCAGGAAAAAATATATTTTGAGTAATCAATATGACGGAAACCGTGAAATGTCTGCCCTAGTAAACATGTCTGATACGATTTTTGAATTCGCAGACTCTGTAAAAAGGTCGTCATAGATTACTAAGATATGCGAGTCATTATCTACTCGCTCTTCCACAGGATCAATAATGGTTGAATGCTCGATCAGCTTCCCTTTAATTTGTGGATCTGATCGTAATTCAGAGTAACCTCCTCCGCATATGATTATTGAGGAGAACTTGTGTTGATACTTCCTTACAAGTTTACTGCACAAGTAGGATTTTCCGCTGTTTGAATAACCAGCAATAATAACACGAGATGGTTCTCTGAAAATATCTAGATGTTCCGCATGGATTATATCATAGGAACTATCCATGATTAATGCTTCGTTAAGACTGCTAAAAACTAAGGAACTGAGGTGGTATTTATACAAACATAGTCATTTACAGGTGTTTATTCACATATTTTATGTACAGCAACATCATTTTTAAAACTAAACATAGTTCTTACAGTTCACAAACAATAATATTAAACATCCTATTCATTTAGTATAAAAAGTTCTAGTCATATGGGGCATCCATCTTAATACTACCTAACAATTGTACAACATAAAATCTAGCGAGGGTTGAATAGTTTCTGAGCTGTAGCATCGCGTTTGCTCCAGGGGCGGAATATTGGGTAGAGTCTCTGTGCTTGCTCTACTTCCTCCTCCTCCATAAACACTTCTTCCAGCTCCTCCTCCTCTCTCACTTCTACATCCATCTCATCATCATCATCATCATCATCATTGTTATTGGGAATATCAGGATGCCCATACGCTAGGGACTGTGTGGGGCTTAAAATGTAGCGTTTATCGTCAAATGCTGACAATCCTCTGCAGGTAGTGCGACATGTACAAATCTTTCCTTGCACGTTGCGTATAGATCTCGACACATACCTGATTGAAGTGTTTGTTTCAAGAGTGTGTTGAAATGAGTCATGTGAGAGTTTCTCTTGTAGATGGTATGGTACGCCCTTACACTTACAAGTGTGCTCCCCATCATGAGTGGTGAACGAATATGTTTTAGGTCTGAGAGCAATTAACTGGTTAATAATCTTAGAGCCTATTTCAGACTTGAGCAATCCTAGTTCACCTTCTCACGCTTTAGAGTAGGATGGATGTGTGTCATTAAAATTACTAAAATCCATACAGTCGAAGAGAGGAGACTTATTCAACTCTTCAAACACATCCTGACAGTCCAGTTTAATGATGAAAGAGTCTGTGTCTGTATATAACAGACTCGCTTTATCCCCATACGCAGGTTTGACAACATCATACCAGAACTCATAGAGTCGCCTCTTAGCAATTTGAAGTATATGATAACCCAGATAGGTAGGAGTGTTGACTAGGAGAGACTTCTGCTTGATAGTACATATCACACGATCCTTACTTAACAAAAGACTCCGCTTGAAGAATGGGTTTCGAGCATGTTTCAGGAAATGACTACGATCTATGACCAAATAGTGTTTGTTCCCATATTTAGATACATCTGTGAGACTCTTTCCATATATAGAGTTTGATACGAGTTTGAAAGCCTTTTTTTTTTATCGCGCATTTGGTACTGGCACGTTCACGAACATTGGTTTCAATGAAGTCTTTAAGGTAGCTCTCCTGCTCGAATTCGTAGATGTCGTGAACTTTAGCTACTTCTAATCCAATGCGCATGAGCAACTGTAACAAGTCCAGACTAACGAGGTAGTCTTTCTGAGGAAGATGAGAAGCAATTAATTTAGTGTTGTTTTTAGGCAGCCCACGACTTTCTTCTGTAAGAATATTCTTACTGTAGGGTGAAATGTGTTCCTCGGTAATGCAAGTATGGGAAAGAACAAGGGGCAGTTCATCTGTATACCTAGCTACCTCCGGTCGGACCTGCAGTGTATCACACAACACCCAATATCCCTTGGTCCCGTCACATGGGATATTTTCCAAGCCTTGCTCCAGCAGTACGTCACGCTCATCGTGTGTCAGTTTCCGGATCCCGCCCCGAGGGAGTAGTTCAGTCATACACGCCCCGTAAAGACTATTAAAATCTAAGTAAATGATGTAGCTACTATCTTCCCCTAGATCTAAGCCTGTGTGCCTGTTCTCCACATTCGTGTACTGTCTCGTCACACTGGTGAACCCACCTCGGAGATTCCGACAAAGTAAATCATATAACATTGGGTCTGACACAACATCAAGTTGAACTTTCGATTTAAGCAAGAACGCATCCCAAGCAAATGAGGGTAAAGAAATGTAGTGTGAAATGTCTAATTTGTAGAGAGCAAGCATGGTATCTCGCCAGACTGTGAACACATCAGCTAGCAATCCTGTGTCCACTTTGAGGTAAAGGAGCAGATACTCCCCTATGTTGCGACATTTAGCCAAATCAAAAATTTCTAAGGCTTGTTTATAATCTGTTTCTGACATCTCTTCGTCTTTTAGTGTATTGTAAAACTTATCACGAGAAGGGAGTTGTGGTTCATCTAACACAGACATAGAGGATAAATAATCATAGCAGAATGATTGTTTACCCTTGAGTAGTTTTGGGATGGCCGCTTTATTTACCCCTTTTAACATAGCCAAAGTGAATGTGGTAGGTTTCCCACTATCAATATGATCCTTGGCTATTCGTCCTAGCGAACCGTTGAGAAGGGCTAAACTATCCAAAAATCTTAAGTTGTTCACATCAACTTTCATAAATTTAAATCCATCCTTAGCTAATATATCTATTTCACTCCCTTGTCTATCTCTCATCTCGTTTAGGATTACTCCTAAATCATAGGAAGCGTTGTGTGAAAATGTGTATAGGAACTTGTATGAATTTATACATTGCAAATTACATCTATCACAGTAAGCTGCTTGATAATTGTGGAATCTTACTGTGTGGTCGTGATGACGGACTTTGATTACATCTTCTCCGTTAAAAGGTACATCACAGAGTTCACAGGTTGTTTTTGTCTCAAATAGTGCCTGCTGTTGCTGGGACATGTGAAGTTCATAGGATGCTAACCCCTTCTTGATTCTAGCCCATGACGCTTCTAGCGTGGTTACAAAGTGATTGACCGCATCTTTACCCAAATAAGTATCTTTCTCAACAATATTCTTCTGTCTGTCAATGATGATGTACGCATACGCCACTGCGTTGTGACGTGTTTCTATCATTCCCTTAGGGTTCGAGCGGTCTAACATGCACTCAAAGTCATAAAAGCACGTGTGACTAGGACCATATCCCCGTCCATAGTTACGGAAAGTAATCTTCCTCTCTGGTGGGTAGAATTTGAGAGTTTGATGTACTTTGCATGTACTTTCATGACTCTGCATCCTATCTGCTGGGAGTGATATCAAACAACAGTGACAGAAGCTGTGATGACTTGGGATGCGCTCTGGATTGCTGCGCATATTACGTACATATTGGTTAAAATCCTTAATTAATACTAAGTGTTGAGCTTCCAACATCAGCAATGGTATGACATCTGTATATCCTCCTCTTCCCTTCCTAGCTAGTGTAATGTAGTGTCGTTGTTGTCGTCTAGCATTTTCATCTCTTTCTAGTGAATAGATGAATATACTGACTTTATTCATTTTCTCTACCTTGTGAATATCCTCGAATGTTACTGCAGAATTGACATCTGCTGGCCATTTCATGTGTCTGAGACACCAACTAGCATTCACAGATCTAGCGCGGATATTACCTAGTCGCATCCCCTTAGCTAAACATTTATAAGCAGCAACACACTGCATAAGGCAAATATCAGCCTCTCCCTCTGGATTGAAAACCAATTTTTTCCCACGCAAGCCTTCAGGATAGTCTACATGCGAGCCTAATCTTATCGGATGTTCAATCTGACCACAGTTAATGTAAAACCCGGTGAGCCGCTCAACCAAGACATTGGACCCTTCCCTCGCTTCCAGATACTGGGATATTTTCCCGGTCAATTCGTCAGCCCAAAAATCAATAAGAGTTTCTACTTCCTCGAGAGTAATTCTTCGCCCCTCACCTCGTATGGGAAAGCCGTCGTTATTTATAGGATCCAATAGATTATCCTCCCCGTCTTGTTGTACATTTAAATTCCGCACAATTAGAGTGACGTCTGGGTAAATTAGGAGGGATGGGTGTTGTGGTGAGAAAAGGGATCGAACCTCATTAATGAAAAAATCCCTGTATGTTCTCAGATAGACTCCTGGGGAGGTGTTAACATGTTCTGGTATGGAGAATGAAAGCCGGACATAACTGCCGTTATAGTTATCAATTCGATCCAGCAGCTGAGGTTGAATTTCTAGGGCAGGTGGAGGAGAGGGCGAGAGAGGGGGGTGATGGGAGAGGGCTGGGAGGGGTGGGGGGTGGTGATAACCCGCCCCCTCTGACATGAATGGGTGAGACCGCATGGTCAGCTATTACGCCAGACGGTGCTAACAAGTCAGAATTGACAGACGCTGGCGGGTCAAGGTCACGGTCTGCTGAGCTGTCGTCTGAGTCACTGTCTGTGATGATAATGGTACGATTCTTAAGAAATACGAAATTTACGAAGGTACGAAATTTAAGTTTATCATGCCCGAAACGCTTTGCGTAATAGTGGCTTTAGGCATTGTATGTACTAGCTCTACCTATAAGTCAACCAATCCTTGTAAAAATTTATTGTATGTATGTACCTTACCTAAATAAAATTGTATTGTATTGTATTGTATTCTCACCACTGCTGCTGCTGCTGTTGCTGTCATAGCTGTGGCTGATTGATTGGGGTATGGGGCTGGGGGAGGAACGGGGGGTTGAGTGAGCGCGTGAACGAGTCCTCATCCCCTCCCTGTGAGAGCCGGATGTGGGTAATGCCTGCCCTGCTGTGTCACTCTCACAGCCACTACTGCTGCTGCTGGATGCCAAATCTATGCACAGCGGTGTGTCATCTGTAAAAAAAAGAAAAACATATTATCTCTAGAAAGAATGAAAGCATATATATCTCTAGAAAGAATGAACGCATATATATATATATATATATATATATATATATATATATATATATATATATATATATATATATATATATATATATATATATATATATATATTTATATATATATATATATATATATATATATATATATATATATATATATATATATATATATATATATATATATATATATATTATGAGGTTAGGGAACAGACTAGTGGGAATTATTATGTTTAGGAAATAGACTGAAATAAGTCGGTATTAACTTACTTATGTCATGGTGAAGGGGTTGAGCAGGTGAGTGGGTATGAATCCGTAATATTGTGTTAACAGGGGGTGATATGGTCTCGTAGCCCCCCATCTGTCGGGGTGGCTGACCTTGATGAAGGGGCTGTGACTCCTGGCGAGTGAGATGTGCTCTCCTTAGCTCAGTGTGTGAGGAATGAGGTATAGCCTCGATGGCGTCGATCTGTTCCCTCCGTCGATTGAGGTATGGATTATAACCTGAAATGGAACAAATGATATTCAGCACGGGTGAATGGGGAAAAATATGTTTATTATGCATGTGTGTTCGCTTGCAAGTGGATGAAATACAGATACGAGAAGTATATTTTTATATGCTACCTACGTTTATGTGAAGTTTCATTCCGACGATGACCTCCTCGCGGGGCGGGTGAGCAATAAGGACACTTCACGGTTTTGTAAACTGAAATTGGAAAGAACATATTTAACTAAGTGAAATGTAATAGCCTGAATGAGTAAATATTCTCACACTATAGTAGTTTACACGCGATATTTCACCTGTGGATGCCATAAAATGAACTGTGGAATATTAAATAAGAATAACACTCACGGTTATCACAGAAAATCTGCTGACATCGCTTGCATTTGATGTCGTAATGTCCTCGGGGCGGTTTTTCACAGCTAGCGCATTGCAGTCGACACAGTTGATTCGGTGATGGAATATAAAACACTCCGCATTTCATGCAGGCTGTAGACCTTCGCCTTTCCATGACATGGAGCTGTATGGTGTGTGTGTAGCGGATGAAGGCTAGCAGGGAACTGGCGGCGCGTTTGTGTGTGAGGGGAGTGAAACGACCCGGGTCAAATGAGAAGTGATTGATGGCTGACAGGTGTGGGTCTGTCTGTCGGCAGGAGTATGTACCTCGCTCCCTCCCTTACCGGAATCGCAGTGTATGGGGACCCGCCGTGGGATGAACAGCTCCAAGTCTGCTCTTAAGACAACGAAATGCTTTTAAGGTAAATGGGTCACACACATCCCTCCTGCTGGAGTCTACTCTCTCATCCTCTCTCACTTAGGACTTCCTGTAGGGGGGCGATAATGGTTTGTCTAACCGCATAATGACCCAGAGCAGTCTCACGACGACGAGGGGAAGCTCCACTCACCCTTCCCTCCATCCATCCCTCCCCTATCCCTCCCACACCCCCAAACAACATAACAGACTATGTTTTGCATCTACACTCTATCTCTACCGACTCACGATCAACAAAAATTATTATCCGCACACAGGATTAAGTCTACGCAAAACACATATACATATTCATTTACTCCTTCCTCTCTTCCTTCTATTTTCTTACTCTATCACTTACTCTCCTACATCCCAAACACCCAAACACACAGAAAATGCTCCCCAAAACCACGAGGACTGGAACCGCGCGCTCCAAGTACCCCCGACACGCGTCAAACTTCCGGGAAATTCCCCCCTTGAGGACTAGACACATGCGCGACACCTGACAGGTGGCAACTCCTACATCCACAACATGGCTTCACCCAAAACACACACACACAGCTCCAAAAAACCACGAGGACTGGAGCGACGCGCTCCACTTTCCTCCGACACATATCATAACATCCGGGAAATTCCCCAAAAAACCCTTGAGGACTGGAGCGACACGTGACACCTGCCAGGTGCCACTCACGTGAGTGCCACCTGGCAGGTGGCGCGCGTCGCTCTAGTCCTCAACCACACTACTCAGTGCGAGATCTTGTTACCATGGGGTGACGAGAGTGCACTTGACTACTGACGAGAGATGACAGAGGGTCATTCTCCCCATCTGACTCGTAACTTGAGTCATTAGTCAGCTCTGCTGGGTCAGGAATTAGACTTGCTGAAGGCAATTCCAGTTCCTCCCTAGCATGATAAATCTTCAACTTATTAATGTGGACAGTTCTTTCCACCTGATCCTCAAATACTCCCATTATGACAACATTGACAGGGCTGTCTTTCTTGATCACTCTGTACGGCCCCCGCCATCTAGGAGCTAGTTTCCTACTCTGATTGGTGGGAGCTGCTTCATTGATTCTCAAGACCAGGCTGCCCTCCTTCAGTTTCAGAGGTTGTACATTACTGTCATAATAGTGAGCATATCTACCCCGTGCTTTTCTTGAAGCCTCCGCTGCAACTCTCCAAGCATTCCTCATTTTATTCAGAACTTCTAAAGGATAATCCTCTCCATATGCAACATTGTGTCTGTTAAGCAGACCTGATGGGAAATTGCATGATTGACCAGTGAACAAAAGAAGGGGGTTGGGTATTAATAGACTGGTGGATAACAGTATTCAGAGCCAGCTGAACATAGAGTAGGTGTTCGTCCCATGAGTTTGCATCGCGTTCAGCAAGGATTGCAAGCATATCCTTAACTGAACGGTTGGTACGTTCTGTCATCCCGTTTGCCTGAGGGTGGTAAGCTGTTGTAAAGGCTGAGGTTGTCTCCAATATCTTACAAACTTCTCTAAATATATCCCCCATTAAATTCTTGACCTCGGTCCGAAACTAAAACTTTAGGAGGTCCAAATACATTTACGAACCTATTCAAAAATGCTCGGGCAACAGTATGAGAATCCTTTTGAGGGATGGCGATCAAGGTGGTGTATCTAGACAGATGGGCCACTAATACCAACACGTACCGATTGCCTGAATGGCTGCAATGGAGATCAATCAAATCAGCCCCACTCGGTCTAGCGGTTCTGAAATCTCCGGAAATTCCTGTAGTGAGGCTTGTGCCATAATTTCAGTAACACGATCAATAACGCTCCGAATATTACGTTCCTTTCTTATATTAAATCTCTGCTTGACACGAGGGCACCCAAGGGTAATCCACACGGCTTCCGTCTACAATTTCTCAAGCCCTCCAAGCCTCCAACCCCCTCCAAGCCCTCCAACCCTCTCCGAGCCCTCCGAGCCCTCCGAGACCTCCACGCCTCCAAGTCTCCAGCCCCACGAAGCCTCCAAGTCCTCCAGAGCAAGCAGACAAGCAGAGGTGCTTGCTCTTGAAATTAAATTTATTTGCGCTTGAAATTAAATTTAAAGGTGCAGCATAATCCACTAAAGATCTGATGTGTGCAAGGTACATCATTTTAACAATCCTAACATTGGCACCATAGCCTGAGTGATAACCTGCAACAGCCTTGAGAGCTCGGAGCCTCTCTTTATACTGACGACAGAGTCTGAATACAACAGGACCGTACAGTGGCACCTCAAGGCCAATGTATTTGAATCTGTTTACATAGTCAAGCTGGGAGCCATCAGACAGTTGCATCTTGCGAACAGCTCCTCCCTGCCTGGGTGGGCGCCGATTGTGTATCTTTGTTTTCTCTGCTGAGATAACTAAACCTAGGTCCTGACATGAGTCTAATACAGAGTTAAAAGTGTTAAGAGTATGAATGGTGGTGATGCAATGATGCACACTCCTTCCATGCATGAAGCCATATGGTTCTTATTCTATGGAGGAGACGCTAATTTAAGCGTGCTAGTGGCTTTACAAGAATGTAAAATCAACTCAATTTCTATGTTCTCTGTTAATCCCCAATGTACCTTCTTATAAATAAATAAATAAATAAATAAATAAATAAATACTGTCAATGATATAATCGATAATTTTATACATTTTTCAGATGTTCAGATCCAGATTCAGATGTTTATTCAGGTAAGGTATATACATACAAGTGATGTTACATTAATGGATTGATATATAGATAGAGCTAGTACATACAATGCCTAAAGCCACTATTACGCAATGCGTTTCGGGCAAGAAAAACATTAATATCTAGAACTTAATACTAATTGAGCATAAAGAATAAAAAGTGTTGAGAACAAATACAAATAAAGATAAAAAAAAAAAAAAAAAAAGGGGGAACATGACTGAAAATGCAGCACAAATACAATAGGTTGACAAACAGTGTTGATTAAAAAAAAGAAAATAACAGACATGGGTTGACAATAGAGGAGTGAGGTAGATTACAGGGAATTTATTAGGTAGTGTTTAGTTTTTATCTTAAACTGGTTGAGAGAGGTACAGTCTTTAACATGGTTGGGAAGGTCATTCCACATTCTGGGCCCCTTGATTTGCAGAGCATTTCTAGTTTGATTAAGTCGTACTCTAGGAATATCAAAACTGTATTTATTTCTGGTGTGGTGCTCATGGGTTCTGTTACAACCTTCTATGAAGCTTTTGAGATCAGGATTGGCATTATAGTTTAGCGTTTTATATATGTATAATACACATGAGAGAATGTGCAGTGACTTAATATCTAACATATTCAGAGATTTGAGTAGGGGTACCGAGTGATGTCTGGGGCCAGAGTTGGATATTGTTCTAATAGCAGCTTTGTGTTGGGTAATTAGAGGACGTAAGTGATTTTGGGTAGTAGAACCCCAAGCACAAATACCATAGTTGAGATAAGGATAGATAAGGGAGTAATAGAGAGTCACCAGGGCAGGGCGTGGTACATAATATCTGATCTTAGAAAGAATGCCCACAGTTTTTGAAACTTTTTTTGATATATTTAGAATGTGTCCCTGGAAATTCAGCTTGTGGTCAATGAGAATGCCAAGGAATTTGCCATCTAATTTGTTACAAATTTGGGTATTGTTTATTTTGAGATTTATTTGACTAGAGGATTTATTGCCAAACAGAATATAGAAAGTTTTGTCAATGTTAAGGGTGAGTTTGTTGGCAGTTAGCCAAAGATGGACTTTATTTAGCTCAGTATTTACTGTGGCATTTAGAGCAAGAGGGTCAGGACTGGAGTAAATGAAGGTTGTGTCGTCAGCAAATAGAATTGGTTTGAGGTGTTGGGAGGCATTTGGAAGGTCATTAATGTAGATGAGAAAGAGGAGAGGGCCAAGTATGCTGCCCTGAGGAACACCAATGTTGATGGGTAGGGTGGGAGAAATTGTATTATTCACAGAAACATATTGGAGCCTGTCAGTAAGGTAGGACTCGAGGTATTGTAGGGAGTGTCCTCTGACTCCATAATGATGTAATTTAAGAAGAAGGTTATGGTGGTTGACAGTATCAAAAGATTTACGCAGGTCCACAAATAACCCAACAGGGAACTCATTTTTATCAAGAGCTGTATGACTCGAGTTAAGCATACTAATAAGTGCATCGTTAGTGCTTTTTTTGGGTCTGAAGCCATATTGGCAAGGGCTAAGTATATTGAGTTTGGCTAGATATGAGTAAAGCTGCTTATATATTAGTTTTTCAAAAATTTTTGACAAGTTTGGCAGGATTGATATAGGTCTGTAGTTGTTAACATCTGTGGGGTCACCACATTTGTGGACAGGCGTTACTCTCGCTTTTTTTAGAATATCTGGAAAGGTTTGGAGTTCAAGTGACTTGTTGAAGAGCAAAGCAATAGCAGGGGCTAAGGATCTGGAGGCTTTTTTTGTAAATTAAAGTTGGTATCTCCTCAAGGGCACCAGACTTGGTTTTAAGGGAAAGGATTATCTCATTGACGTCAGTGGAGTTAATAGGCTTTAGGTACAGAGACTGTGGATAGTTACCTGTAAGATAGTCCTTAATGTCAGTACTGGAAGATGGAATATCATTTGCAAGGGATGAACCAATGGAAGAGAAGAACCTATTGAACTCAATAGCAGAATCAGAGGCTGAAAGCTGACCATCGTTATTAGACAGGAGAGTCGGTTTGTTATTTAAAGATTTCTTTGATCCCAATATTTGTGAAATTGTGCTCCAAGTTTGTTTAATGTTGCTCTTTATTTGAGTAAATTTATCTTCGTAGTATTTAGTTTTGGCTCGTCTAATTATCTTAGAAAGCAATAATGAGTAATTCTTTGAGAATTCTTTGGAGACAATTCCTAACCTATACTTCTTCTCAAGGTCGTGTTTTTTGTTAATGGATTTCAGTATTCCCTTTGTAAGCCAAGGATTGTTAAGCTTTTTGCTTGTGACTTGTTTTGTAAGCCTAGGACAGTGGGTGTTATAAAGGCTAAGAGTTGTTTGTAGAAAAGATTGCACTGCTAGGTTGATGTCCCCTATGTTACCTAACTCGGACTCCCAGTTGACATTATCAGCAGCAGTTATAAAATTGTTTATAGCAGTTTCATTGTGCAGCCTAAAGCTTAACTCCCTTGTTTCTAGAGGTGGTTTGCTAATGTTAGTTAAGAGAAATGTGGGGTAATGGTCTGTAGTGCTATCGGTGATTATACCTGAAGTAAGCGGAGAGGTTATGTTGGTCCAGATGTGATCTAGAGTCGTGGCAGTGCTATCAGTGATTCTAGTAGATTCAGATTCAGATTCAGATGTTTATTCAGGTAAGGTATATACATACAAGTGATGTTACATTAATGGATTGATATATAGATAGAGCTAGTACATACAATGCCTAAAGCCACTATTACGCAATGCGTTTCGGGCAAGAAAAACATTAATATCTAGAACTTAATACTAATTGAGCATAAAGAATAAAAGAAGTTGAGAACAAATACAAATAAAGATAAAAAAAAAGGGGGAACATGACTGAAAAAGCAGCACAAATACAATAGGTTGACAAACAGTGTTGATTAAAAAAAAAGAAAAAAAAAGAAAATAACAGACATGGGTTGACAATAGAGGAGTGAGGTAGATTACAGGGAATTTATTAGGTAGTGTTTAGTTTTTATCTTAAACTGGTTGAGAGAGGTACAGTCTTTAACATGGTTGGGAAGGTCATTCCACATTCTGGGCCCCTTGATTTGCAGAGCATTTCTAGTTTGATTAAGACGTACTCTAGGAATATCAAAACTGTATTTATTTCTGGTGTGGTGCTCATGGGTTCTGTTACAACCTTCTATGAAGCTTTTAAGATCAGGATTGGCATTATAGTTTAGCGTTTTATATATGTATAATACACATGAGAGAATGTGCAGTGACTTAATATCTAACATATTAAGAGATTTGAGTAGGGGTACCGAGTGATGTCTGGGGCCAGAGTTGGATATTGTTCTAATAGCGGCTTTGTGTTGGGTAATTAGAGGACGTAAGTGATTTTGGGTAGTAGAACCCCAAGCACAAATACCATAGTTGAGATAAGGATAGATAAGGGAGTAATAGAGAGTCACCAGAGCAGGGCGTGGTACATAATATCTGAGTAGGTCTAGTGATTAAGAGTATGAGGAAGCAGGAATTCATACAGTTGAGGAAGCTAACAGCAGTAGGGTGTTCTGGCTCGCAGAGGTCAATATTAAAGTCCCCTGCGATAATTAGGTGGTTTTTGTTCAGTCTGTTATCAAGTATTAGATTTCTAAGGTTTGAGTTGAATTCAGACACATCAGTGTTGGGAATTCTATAGACTGCACCCACAGACAGGACAGACTCGGCACCCTTGACTCTGAAGCTGGCGAAGATATACTCCCCATAGCAGTCTCTAGTTCTAATTTCTTTTAAGCATGTTAGTTCTTGGTGGTAGTAAAGAGCAGTGCCACCACCTCCCTGAAGTTGACGACAGTTGTGAATTGCTGAGTAGTTAGGCATGTTAAAGAGTTGAGTAGTATCCTCTTTCAACCATGTTTCAGTAAGTATAATAAAAGAGAATTTGTTGCCAATAGTTTCAATCAAGGCACTAACATCATCGAAGTGTTTACCTAGGGATCTAACGTTCAAATTGATTACAGAGATATTGTGATTATGAGTTAATACATTGCTTACATCATGTGCTGCAAAATATCTGCAATTTAGATCATTAAAGTGATTATTGTCATAGATAGTGGATAAGAGGTTAAGTTCTGGGTCTATACTTGTCTGCATAAAAAAAAAAAGCTGATTGCAGAAATCAGAAATAAGTAGAAATAAGCTATAAAATAGGGAAAAATATATACACAATACTGTACAAAACAAACACAAATGGGGCTTACAGGGGTACAATGGAGTAAGGGAGTATGGCTAGGCTAGGCAACCTAGGCAATAAATGAGATTAAAGAAAAAACATATAAACATGGACTATACAAAACACAAGATATAGAAATACAAAACAAAAAATATAAGCAAGACTAAGCAATACAAAAAACAAATTGAGCAAAAATGAAAAAAAAAATGAGGTAGATTGCTTACGAGTACTCTCAGGTACACTGTAAGTAACAATTTGCAATTTGAGATGCAGGCAAAGCCAGGGGTACAATGGAGTAAGGGAGCATGGCGAGGCTAGGCAACCTAGGTAATAAATGAAATCAAAGAAAAGTTGAATAATAAACATAGGCAAATTTAAGCTAATGATTAATAACTATAGATAGTTCAGTAATGACTGTATAATTAAAAAGACCTGAAAAACTACTTAATACACTCAATTAAATAATTTCGGTAAATGACTAGGTAAGAGTAAGTTAAAAATTAAGTCAGAAAATGAACCAAGGAGACTTAGGATACCTAGCCCCACTAGTTGACAGGGGGTTAATTAAGTTAATTCATTGGGAGTGATAAGGTGAGACAAACCACATTGGGAGAGGAAAGTGTTAAGGTTTTCTTCTTTAGTAATTGTAAACATTTTGCCCTCTGCGGTTTTCTCACCTTTATCAGACCATCTCTAACGAAGCACTGATGAATCGCATCTGGGTTTTGTTGACGGATTTGACGCAGGCGGTAGAGGATTTGCTGTCTGTTCCTGGTCAAGCACTCGTTGATGTATAATCCCTTCCGTTGGGATGCAGCTGTCCGGACTAGATGGGATTTCGTGAACTGGGAAGACAGCTTCAGGCAAATTTTCCGTTGGTTTAGACCTGATGGATTCTTTTTGCCTACTCTGTAGGCAGCAATAACGTCAGTTTTGTTTAGACTGAGCTGCAATTTGTTTTTTAAGAGATCCTGAGCTATTACGACACAATTTTCACCTTCATGTTCCACAGGTATATCTTGGGACGACACGATAACAGAGTCTAGCAGCTTTTGCTGGTCTTGTTCCTCCTGGGAGACGGAACGTTGGGCTGAAAATGTACTGATACATGCAGTCATTTTGCTGAGAGCTTCCTCCTGTTTTTTTATGGCTTCATCAGTTTTCCGAAGGTTGTTTTCCTCACGGAGATCATTCAAATCATGCTGTAGTTGGTCTTGGCTAGCCTTGCAGTTTCTAATATCCTCGCGGAGGAGGGTTATTTCTTGTTGTTGTTGTTGGAGATTAGCGCGGTTCGCTAGATTCTCGTTGAGAAGACTCAAGATGATAGTATTTTGTGACTCGAGGACTAGGCACAACTTTTTGAACCACTGATTCTCGGTCCAGTTAGTGAATTCCGGCGAGGGACCGGAAGCTCGCTTGAGTTGCTTATACTGGGATGCTAGCATGTTCATAGGAGAGGGTTGAGAGGACTCTGCTCCCTTGCTCAATGGGGTGGAGGGGAGGGCAGCCCCGCCACCCCGGACCCCAGAGCTTCCAGACGGAGAAACACGGATATTGTTAGAGTTGGCCGGGATGGATGCCTTGTTAAGGGGGTTTGTTGCCCTTATTTCCCTGCACAGTCACATTTTTAGGAGA
Source organism: Procambarus clarkii (assembly GCF_040958095.1). Lineage (NCBI taxonomy): Eukaryota > Metazoa > Arthropoda > Malacostraca > Decapoda > Cambaridae > Procambarus > Procambarus clarkii. The sequence continues at coordinate 33,671,206 of NC_091204.1, read as the reverse complement.
CATGATTGGTTAGAATGGACTGGGGGGTATATGTTGTGAAGAAACTTGCGTCAGGCAGCGCGGTGGCGGCAGCATGCACTGGTACTCACAGCCGTAGAGGTTTGTTTTGAAACTTATTTGAGATGGAATGAGTTGATTTTGGTCGGTTACTTTGGTTTTGCTATAACATGCTTGGACTCCATGTACTTAGCTGCCTGTGGGTGGTGGTCTACATCATCTGGCGTAAGTTTAAGGGTTGATATACAGCTTAGAGTGAGGAGCGTAGCGTGCACGTATACTACGTAGAGTTAGCGTGTTTAGTGTGTGACTTTATTTTATGATAAACATTTTAACCCAGTTTTATCCAGTGCTCCCACATGTCCCTTAGGCTTGTATTTTAAATTATTTATGTTACTTAGTCTATAATTGTCACGCTATCACGGAATAAATCCACATATTGACTTAGATTCAGGTATATACCTTACCTGAATAAACATCTGAATCTGAATCTGAATCAGATATCTCTGAAGTTACAAAGTTTATGTTATTGACAAATTTTAACATTCTCTGTGATTTTTGTTTGACAGAAAACGAGATACATTTATAGGGTGACTCTGCTGGTTAGTGACCTTGACACCTGTTGTACGAGGAGCACTCAATGACTTGCTATGGAACATATTACACTAACATTTAACAATACCCAAATTGAAAGCAGAGTAGTTGGAAAATTATTTTTGGTGTTCACATTGACAAGGAACTGAATTTCACTTGTCATATACGAAATATAGCAAAAATAAATGTCTCAAACAGTAAGCATCGTAAATTTATGTATTTATTTATTTTATATATACAAGAAGGTACATTGGGTCAACGACTCAAAAGTCCCAGGTGTAAACGAAATTAAATCACAAGTTATAAAAGAACTGGCAGATGAACTGTGTCTCCCACTGAAATTAATATTCAGAAAATCTTGTATTAATAAGCTTAGGTCTACACAGCAATATGCTGCTTCGCTATTCTATATGATGGATTACAAAGTGTAGATCAAAAACTAGCCACAAGTTCACCTAACCTCCCCGCCTCACAGGAAGGCCAGTCATACACGGAATCAGGAGAGAATATGGAATGCCAGGCTGATCCACCAGTACACTAGCACAAGAATATCCAATACACGTAAGTGTATGAAGTAGTCCCGGTGGTGTAGTGGTTAAAACTCGCCTGCGTTTAGCTTGCGCTTTGTCCTGAGTTCGTATCCTGGCCGGGGAGGATTTACTGGACGCCGCCAATCCTTAACTATAGCCTTTGTTTACCCCTACAGTAAAATGGGTACCTGGTTGGTATTCCAGGGAACATAGCACTAAGGACCTGCCCGAAACGCTATGTGTGCTAGTGGCTTTACAACCATGTATGAACTCCTCCATATATAAATAATAATAATAATAATAATAAAAGTAGTTACAGAGCTCAAAATACCTCGTACCATTTGGTCTGAAATCATTGATAACAGGGCAGTCAGAGATGTTACAACATTGCCAGTGTTATATTTAGGCCGGAAGTTAGTTAGTTTAGTTCATTTATTATGCACCCCATACCCATCTTGTGGGCGGTAGTGGAAAGGGTTACAGAGGCACATAATGGGCTCAGGGACTGAACCCCACAATTCATTTAGCTAAGCAAGTTACAATCTTGATGAGCTAGGTTACAAAATTCAGTATAAGTCGTCACATCAACAATGGGTTCGAGATCGACCACAAGTACAGTTTCTAAATTAAGCAACTGACATATGTGGAGAGCTAGTGTCAAAATTGATATGTTTGTCATGCACACCGCCCCCCATCCAGTGGACAGCGGTGGATAGGTTACAATCAGTTACTACCTACAGTTAGCAAACTGGGGATATTTGGCTAAAATTTCTGGTAGCAGATCATTTTGAATGAAATATTTACACATCGCTGGAACATTGGTTATAGAATTGTCTCTGAATTCATGTATCTTTTCGCACTCCATCACATAGTGACGGAGGGTGTACGAATAATTTTGTTGACACAGTTTACATTTGGTCAGGTCTACATCGGCAGATAATGAGAATTCCCAGAGATACTTGTAACTGAGTCTAAGCCGAGCAGTAGTAACATCTAGAAGTCTGCTGATTTTATTGGATGAACCATAGATGTGTGGTTCCTCTTGCATGATAGTATGATGATAGATGGAATTACTGGTGACGATTTTACTTTGCCTCATATCTACAAGATCTTGTTGAAGTTCTCGGTGTACTGCTGCTCTCAGATTGCTCATTGACAATCAAAAAAAAATAAAAAATAAAATGTTTATTTAGGTAAGGTACATACATACAATAAATTTTTACAAAGATTGGTTGACTTATAGGTAGAGCTAGTACATACAATGCCTAAAGCCACTATTACGCAAAGCGTTTCGGGCATGATAAACTTAAATGACAAGCTTAATACTAATTGCGCATAATGAGTAGAATGAAAACAAGAAATGAAAACATAGCTGAAAAAGCAGCACAAATACAATTATGTCGACAAACAGCGCTCTTTAAAAAAAAAACAGACATTGGTTGACAATAGAAGGGTAAGGTAGATTACAGGGAATTTATTAGGTATAGCTTCGTTTTTATCTTAAACTGGTTGAGAGAGGTACAGTCTTTAACATGGTTGGGAAGGTCAGATAATCCAAGGTGAATCCAAGGTTATACTCAACATCTCCTTTAAAGGCAGATTCTTTGAGTAACTTATCAGCTCTATCATGCATTCAGAGGACAACATGAGATGGAGACCACATGAAATGGACTCTGTTGCCATCCTTAATAATTTTGTTGTATTTGTGTCTAGCTTCGGACACGAGAATGTTACAGTTATGTCTTAAAGAGTTGAGAGCAATTAAGGATGATGAAGAGTCACTTACAATTAATGTATCAAGTTTGGAGACTTGTACACATTTCAGTGCAAGGATCAAGGCAAATAGTTCGGTCTGAAGGGTAGAGGCCCAGTTGTTTATACGGACTCCCCACTCAAAGTACAAGCCATCGCCCATTGTCAGGACAACTGCACTTCCAGCTGCACTTCCGTGGGGCGGTGTAGGGAACTATCAAGTATATGATTTGAGAGAGAGAATGATCTGTGGACAGAGCATCAATATGCAGGAAAGTGCCGTAGTTGTCTCTCTTGGTACAAATCATAAACCTGATACATTTTGAGTTGAGTTCCAGTTTTAGTCATCCATTTGGAACAATGTTGACCTTCAATAAAGAAATTCTGGAGGGCTTCTGTGCAAGGGTTAGGATGAGTTAGCCTAAGCATTTTTATACCAATTTGACAGTTTATTTCAGTAACACAATCAACATCGCTCAGAATATTAAGTTCCTTTCTCATGTTAAGTATCTTTGTGGTACGAGGGCACCCAAGGATAATCTTCAAGGCTTCGTTCTGCAGTTTTTCAAGCCCCTCAAGCTTTCTTTCAGGCATCAAAACAAGCAGAGGTGCAGCATAATCCACTAAAGATCTGATGTATGCAAGGTACATCATTTTGACAATTACAAAAATACAAATACAAATATTTATTCAGGTAGAGTACATACATACAAGGTGAGATACAAAAGTTGATGGATTTATAGATAGAGCTAGTACATACAATGCCTAAAGCCACTATTACGCAAAGCGTTTTGGCCAGGAAAAACACTAAAGACTAAAACTTAATACTAATTGAGATTAAAGTATAAAATGTGTTGAGAAAAAATAAGAAAAAAATGAAAAAAGGGGGGGGGGGGAAACATGACAGAAAAACAAAAACAAAAGTACAATTTGGTCAACAAACAGCATTGTTTAAAATCGTAGACATGGGTTGACATTTAGGGGTGAGGTAGGTTACAGGGAGTTAATTAGGTGGTACTTAGTTTTTATCTTAAACTGGTTGGGAGAGGTACAGTCTTTAACATGGTTGGGAAGGTCATTCCACATTCGAGGTCCCTTGATTTGTAGAGCATTTCTAGTTTGACTAAGTCGTACTCTTGGAATATCAAATAGGTATTTGTTTCTGGTGTGGTGCTCATGGGATCTGTTACAACCTTCTAGGAAGCTTTGAAGGTCAGGATTGACATTACAGTTCAGCGTTTTATATATATAAAATACACATGAGAGAATGTGCAGTGACTTAATATCTAACATATTCAGAGATTTGAGTAGGGGTACCGAGTGATGTCTGGGGCCAGAGTTAGATATTGTACTAATAGCAGCTTTGTGTTGAGTAATTAGAGGACGTAAATGATTTTGGGTAGTAGAACCCTAGGCACAAATACCATAGCTGAGATAAGGATAGATGAGAGAGTGATAGAGTGTCACAAGGGCAGGGCGAGGTACATAATATCTGATCTTAGAAAGAATGCCAACAATTTTTGAAACTTTTTTGGGATATATTTAGAATGTGTCCTTGGAAATTCAGCTTGCGGACAATGAGAACGCCAAGGAATTTGCCATCTACTTTGTTACAAATTTGGGTATTGTTAATCCTGAGATTTATTTGATTTGAGGATTTATTGCCAAACAAAATATAGAAAGTTTTGTCAATATTGAGGGTGAGTTTGTTGGCAGTTAGCCAGTGATGGACTTTATTTAGTTCAGTATTCACTGTGATATTTAGAGCAAGGGGGTCAGGACTATCGTAAATGAAGGTCGTGTCGTCAGCAAATAGAATTGGTTTGAGATGTTGGGAGGCATTTGGAAGATCATTAATGTAGATGAGAAAGAGGAGAGGGCCAAGTATGCTGCCCTAGTGAACACCAATGTTGATCTGTAGCGTGGGAGAAATTGAATTATTCACAGAAACATATTGGAGCCTGTCAGTAAGGTAAGACTTAATGTATTGCAGGGAGTGACCTCTGACTCCATAATGTTGTAATATAAGAAGAAGGTTTTGGTGGTTGACAGTATCTAAAGCCTTACGCAGGTCCACAAATAACCCAACAGCGAACTCATTTTTATAAAGAGCTGCATGTATCAAGTTAATCATACTAATAAGCGCATCATTAGTGCTTTTTAGGGGTCTGAAGCCATACTGGCAAGAGCTAAGTATACTGTGTTTGGCTAGATAAGAGTAAAGGTGCTTGTAGATAAGTTTTTCAAATATTTTGGACAAGTTTGGCAGAATTGATATAGGTCTGAAGTTGTTAACATCAGTGGGATCACCACATTTGTGGACAGGGGTTACTCTTGCTTTTTTGAATTTCTGGAAAGGTTTGGAGCTCAAGTGACTTGTTGAAGAGCAATGCAATAGCAGGAGCTAAAGATCTGGAGGCTTTTTTGTAAATAAGGGTCGGTATCTCCTCAAGGGCACCAGACTTGGTTTTAAGGTTAAGGATTATGTCAGTAACATCAGTGGAATTAGTAGGCATTAGGTACAGAGACTGTGGATAGTTACCTGTAAGATTGTCCTGAATATTAGTACTGGACTGTACTAATTTGGACTTAACTCGACTGGACTTAAAGACTGTACCTCTCCCAACCAGTTTAAGATAAAAACAAAGTACTACCTTATTAACTCCATGTAACCTACCTCACCCCCAAAATGTCAACCCATGTATACTAATTGAAACAATGCTGTTTGTTGACCAAATTGTATTTTTTCTTTTTTTTCTTTCAAGTTTACCCCCCCCCCCCCTTTTTTCATTTTTTCTTATTTTTTCTCAACACAATTTATACTTTAATCTAAATTAGTACTAAGTTTTAGTCTTAGTGTTTTTCCTGCCCCGAAACGCTTTGTGTAATAGTGGCTTTAGGCATTGTATGTACTAGCTATATCTATAAATCTATAAATTTTTGTATCTCACCTTGCATGTATGTACTCTACCTGAATAAATATTTGTATTTGTATTTGGAAGATGGAATATCATTTGCAAGGGATGACCCAATGGAAGAGAAGAACCTATTGAACTCAAGAGCAGTGTCAGAGGCTGAAAGCTGACCATCATTATTTGACAGGAGTATTGGTTTGTTATTTAAAATCTTCTTTGATCCCAATATTTGTGAAATTGTGCTCCATGTTTTCTTAATGTTTCCCTTTGTGTGGGTAAATTTATCTTCGTAGTATTTAATTTTGGCTCTCCTAATTATTTTAGATAGCAATGATGAGTAATTCTTTGAAAATTCTTTGGAAACGATTCCTAACCCCTATACTTGTTCTCAAGGTCATTTTTTTTATTAATGGATTTAAGTATCCCCTTTGTAAGCCAGGGATTATTTAGCCTTTTAGTTGTGACTTGTTTCGTTAGCATGGGACAGTGGGTGTTATAAAGGCTGAGAGTTTTTTGAAGAAAAGATTGCACTGCTAGGTTCTAGTAGGTCTAGTGATTAAGGGTATGAGGAAGCAGGAATTCATACAGTTGAGGAAGCTGGCAGCAGTAGGATGCTCAGGCTCGCAGAGGTCAGTATTAAAGTCCCCTGCGATAATTAGATGGTTTTTGTTCAGTCTGTTATCTAGTATTAGATTTCTAACGTTAGAGTTGAATTCGGACACATCAGTGTTAGGAATTCTATAGACTGCTCCCACAGACAGGACAGACTCAGCACCCTTGACTCTGAAACTAGCAGAGATATACTCCCCACAGTAGTCTCTAGTTCTAATTACTTTTAAGCATGTTAGTTCTTGGTGGTAGTAAAGAGCAGTACCACCCCCTCTCTGAATTGGTCGACAGTTGTGAATTGCTGAGTAGTTAGGCATGTTAAAGAGTTGAGTAGTATCCTCTTTTAACCACGTTTCAGTAAGTATAATAAAAGAGAATTTGTTGTCAATAGTTTCAATCAAGGCACTAACATCATCGAAGTGTTTGCTAAGTGATCTTACATTCAAGTTAATTACAGAGATATTGTGATTATGTGTTAATACATTGTTTACATCATGTGCTGTAAAATATTTGCAATTTTGATCATTAAAGTGATGATTGTCAAAGATAGTGGATAAGAGGTTTAGTTCTGGGTCTATACTTGTTTGCATAAGAAGGCTGGTTGTAGGAAAACAAGGCAAGAATGGCAATTACAAAACAAAATTTTGATATAAAAGGGGGGAAAATTAAAATATAAACAAGACCTATACAAGACAAACACAAAATGAACAAAAAGAAAATGAAGTAGATTGCTTACAAGTACTCTCAGGTACACTGTAAGTAATAATTTGCATTTTGAGAGACAGGCAAAGCCAGGGGTACAATGGAGTAAGGGAGTATGGCGAGGCTAGGCAACCTAGGTAATAAATGAAAGCAAAGAAAAATGTTGAATAATAAACATAGGCAAGTTTAATCTAATGATTATTAATTATAAATAGTTTAGTTTTGATCCTATAATTAATAAGAACTAAAGATATATTAATGCACTCAATTAATTAAGTCCAATAAATGACTAATATACATTAAATTAAAATTTACTTTAAAAAAGTGTAACAAAGAGACTTAGGATACGTAGCCCTCACTAGGTGACAAGGGGGTTAATTATGTTGACTCAATGAGAGGGATAATAAGGTGAGACAAACCACATTGGGAGAGGAAAGTGTTGAGGTTATCCTCATTAGCAATTGTAAACATTTTACCTCCTGAGGTCTTTCTCACTTTAATCAAGCCATCTCTAACGAAGCACTGATGAATCGCAGCTGGGTTTTGTTTACGGATTTGCCGCAGGCGGTGGAGGAGTTGCTGTCTGTTCCTAGTCAAGCACTCGTTGATGTATATTCCCTTCCGTTGGGATGCAGCTGTCCGGACAAGATGCTATTTTATGGACTGGGAAGCTAGCTTGAGGCGAATTTTTCGCTGGTTTAGTCCTGATGGATTCTTTTTGCCTACTCTGTAGGCAGCAATAATGTCGGTTTTATTTAGAGTGACACGCAATTCGTCTTTTATGAGAGCCTGAACTATTTCAATACACTTTTCACCTTCACGTTCCACAGGAATATTTTGGGACGACACAATAACATAGTCAAGCAGCTTTTGCTGGTCCTGTTCATCCTGGGAGATGGAATGTTGGGCAGATGACACATTTGCAGATGACACTAAGATCTATGATAAAGAAGGAAGTGAAAGTGATATTGAGACCTTACAAAGAGATCTACATGAACTCCACCAATGGTCAGATGACTGGCAAATGCTCTTTAATGTCGATAAATGCAAGACCTTGCCTGTAGGGCATAACATTCCACGTCACAACTACCAAATTGCCAGCTTTACCTTACAACAGATAGATGAAGAATGCGACATTGGAATCAGAATCCATCATTCACTAAAAGTTGCACAACAAGTGGGAGCGGCAGTAAAAAAAAAAAGCGAACCAAACCTTGGGAATAATCAAGGTGCCTTTACTTTCAAGTAAACTAAAGTAATCCTTCAATTGTATAAGTCTCTGGTGCGCCCCCACCTGGATTATTGCATACAGGCATTGAGACCTTATCTTCAGAAAGACATAGCTGCTCTGGAGAAGGTGCAACACCGGGCAACAAAAATCATACCAGAGATTAGTCATCTCTCGTATCAGGAAGGGTTGAGGGCCACTGGCCAAACAACACAGCAAACCAGGCATGACAGGGCGGAGCTCATCGAAACACTTAAAATACTCAACAATTTGGACAATGTTGATCCGGACACTTTCTTCAAAAGGTCAGATGTAACACGAACGAGGAGCAACGGGTTCAAGCTCAACAAGCCACAATGTAGGACAGAAAACAGGAGAGGCTTTTTCACCCGCATGGTTGTAAACCCGTGGAACAGCCTACCCGCCGAATAGTAGGTAAGGTAAACGCCAAAATTTTACTGGATTTTAAAATACAGATAGAAAAGATCATCCAAGCAAATGGCTATGACATTTGACAAGCCGCCAGCTTCCTGTCCTCGTTGAGGCCACCAGTATTAGTGGCTCTCAGGTTACTTAAACGTCGGCAAAGATCAGTAACCAAAGAAAATGGGAAGAGCGACGTGGCGGGTAAGCGAGCGAGCAAGTGACGTCATCACAACAAAGGTTGCTATGCGACGTCTCCATGACTCGTGAGGTTCGCCTGTCTTAAAGACCTGTGTCCACAATACCCGCCAAATTGTCCCTCCCACAGTACTCTCAGGACACTTGTGGCAGTGTAAGTGTGTGGTGAGGCCACACCACTGAAGACATTGAGGATATACCACGAGGGAGAGACAAAACTGTTGAAGGAAGGAGTCACTGGCTCCACCTGACCACCTTGTTCCTCGCACTCTCATCATCCTCCGTAAGTACTGGAGTACTTTCTGCTCCACCATTGTCTTACACCCCAACATACAATAGTTGGAATCTGGAAATAGGCCTATGGCATTGTTGGGATGTGGAAATAGGCCTATGGCATTGTTGGGATGTAGACGTAGGCCTATGGAATTGTTGGGGTAAATTATAAGCCTATGGCATTGTTGGGGTGTGGACATTGGCTTATCGAATAATAAGAATAAGAATAATAATAATAATGAGAAAATCCCCTGGGACTGTGTGGTGTCGCAAACCCACGACCAAGGCATTGCCAGCCGCATACTCTACCACTGTACCACCACTGACTTCCTAAAAGTCTTACAATCAGATTTCTACTGATGTCACAGGAAGTCTGTGATATCCTTATGTCACAGGAAGACTTGAAGCCAGTCCAAAGACCTCCCCAAGCACTCAGGTGAAGGGGTAAAGTGTTGTAGTTGAACACTGTACGCCCAACTTCAGATACAACACTGAAAATCGCACTAAGGAGATATACATCAATGAACAGCTCTAAACAGCTCCTCACTGGGGCTGTGAGGTGACGCAAACATTGCAGGTTCGCATCGCCTCACAGCCCGAGTGAATTTTTTCATTGATGTATATCACGTTAGTGTGATTTTCTGTGAGTAAATAATAATAATAATATTAATACAGTAATAATATTATTATTATTTATTCAAAAGAGTGTGTACAAAGAACATAAGAGTAATAAATGAATAAATCCACAAGGGCCGTGACGAGGGTTCGAACCTACATCCGAGAAGATCCCAGACACTCCTTAACCACTTAACTGCGCCAACCGAGAAAACTCGGTTTGATTTTTTCGTACCCATTCTAAATGTGTACGAGGTTGGTTGTGTATGAAATGGAATCTTAGGACCTCCAGTGCGAGGTAGCCATCTTGGAAAAAATACCCCTTATGCCCTAGGGCTGCTGGCTGGGTTAGTACTGAGTGAGCAACCATGAGTTGCGCACGCACCTCTGGCTCCCAAACACCTGTCCGACGCGGAGTTGAAAGATCGCGCTTTGTCGGTGAAATTCAAACCTTAATGTTTGAAGAATATAAGGGTCATAATATTGGTGAAGCTAGATGCAATAAGGACCTAACACAAAGGTCAGATGCAAGTGATACAGCACCTATGAGAACAATACAGCGAGCGTATCCAGTTGTAGCTCTGAGCGCCACCCTTGCCCACCTATGCTATCTCCAATTTATTTAGATGATACATAGATGAATCGTTTTCTGTGTTCAGTGATGATGCATCTGATACAAGTAGCATAGATAAACAGTGTTAGCGGCTTCCATGGTGGTGTTTTCCATAGATATTTTCAAGAATAGCTGAATCTCTTCTTTACTGACGGACACTCTTTGAGGCTGGCTGAATCTCTTCCAGACTGACGGACACTCTTTGAGGCTGGCTGAATTTCTTCCTGTGTGGGACCTTACAAGGCGATCTTTTCACGACTACCTTACAAATTGATCTTTCCCTGTAATCTTTGCAAGACTACCTTATGTTTTACAAGCTTGACTACATACCACCTACAGGTACTAATGCCAAGGGTGTACATGAGTGCGTTATTTGCAAGCACACAGAACAAAGAAACAGGAAGCGAAATTCTATCTGTACCTGGTGCAACGAGAGAGAAGTCGCACTGTGTATCCTGGACTACTTCGTTGATTATTACTCACTACCAAAGTACTGAGTGTGTAATACAGTGTGTTACTGTGTAGTGTGTGAAACTGTACATATTGTAATTTTAGTGAATTTTTAACAAGTATTATTGCGACAATAAGCATTTATTGTGGACACATCGCTGACACATGTATCACAGTTTCATGGAACATTATGAATGTTCTGCTGTATACATATTGTAAAGGATACAAATATGCATCATATACGATAAAAAAACAAACAAATAAAACCGCATTGGAAATACATAAAACAGATAATTGAAAATATATTTGTGCCAACATCTGGTGCTTGAGTGGCCCGCGAGACTGTCTGGGCGTGTCACGCATGGGCGACCAGCCCCTGATGACATCACAACGCACCTTGTCCACGTCCCCACAGTCATAGTAAGAGGAATTTGGTATTTATTTTTACATAGACATGTTCAGGGAAGGAAGTTTATCATTTCATTAAGAAAAAAAAATTTTTAGGGAACACTTTATTTCATGCGCCCAGGAGTTTCACAATAAACTCGGTGCAGCATGGTAGTTAATCGACTGAGCTACGACATGGATAAGAATTGCAACCGAGAAATCAACTTGACCTACCACGGATCCTGCAGTCTCTCCGAGACACAAACTAGGTTTTTACACAATTCTCCCATGCACCTGAGCTCTGTCAATAAGCTGTTCTACCTCTTCGCCCTTCCTTCATTACACACTCTCGGACGTAGATTTGAACGCTCGTCACGGCTCTTGTGGATTTGTTCATTTCAAACTTGAAATGAAACAAACAAACTCATTTCAAATTTGTTCATATCAAACCTACCCGTACTATCAAAAATATTTGAAAAAATTATCTACAAACAGCTGTACTCCTACCTTGTAAAATTCGACATACTCGACCCCTGTCAGTTTGGCTTCCACTCCCAAAAGAGTACTAACGACGCAATTATTAGTCTCCTTGATATAATTTACTCAGCCCTTGACAAAAATGAGTTTCCGATTGGACTCTTCATTGACCTGAGAAGGGCCTTTGATACTGTTAATCACAACTACCTCTTATGTAAACTGCATCATTATGGAATCCGAGGTCATGCCCTGGACTAGATCCAATCCTATCTTAGTGATAGACACAAATGTGTAGCCATCAATGATATAACCTCTCCCACTCTACCAATAACCATTGGGGTGCCACAGGGCAGCATCTTGGGACCTCTCCTATTTCTTATATACATCAATGGTCTGCTTAATGTCACCAACATTCTGAAACCTATATTGTTTGCTGATGATACTACCCTCATCTACTCTAACCCCAAAACACATACACAACATAATGCTGTTAATAATGAACTACAAAAATGTCCACTTATGGATGTCAACCAACAAACTAACACTTAACATAGAAAAGACCTACTACATCTTATTTGGAAGCAAATCAACAAATGCCATTCAGTCTCAGATTGACAATGTTAACATTAGTAATAAAAATGATGGAAAGTTTCTTGCCCTATTTCTAAATAAGAGACTCGACTTCAGCACCTACATACAACACATAACTAAGAAAGTCTCTAAAACAGTTGGTATACTCTCCAAAATCAGGTACTATGTATCTAACTCTGCTCTCATCTCACTATATTATACACTAATCTATCCCTATCTTAATTATGGTATCTGTGCATTGGGTTCAACCACTGCAAACCACCTCAGGTCCATCATCCCCCAGCAAAAATCTGCTATCAGAAAAATAACAAATTCTGTTTTCAGACAACACTCAGCCCCCTTGTTAAACTCCCTAAACCTGCTAAACATAATCTCACTCCACACATTCTCTTGTGTCAACTACATTTACAAAACCCTGTTCTTAAATGCAAATCATGTTCTTAAACTCTCCCTGGACAGATGTAATAGGACCCATTATCACCACAACAGAAATAAATATCTCTTTGATATCCCCAGAGTCAAACTTAATCTGTGCAAACAATCTATGCAAATAAAGGGACCTAGTCTATGGAACTCACTCCCTAATGAATTGAAAAGCTGTCCAACTTTTGTGTCATTCAAAAACAATACTAAAAAGTACCTAATTTCATCTTCATAGTTTTCTACCTTGTTGCTTTAAAATTGCACTGTATCTACTGCTACCCAATCTTCATGTACCCAATCCAAACAACATTACCATTGTGATCATTGCTGTCTTCTTATATGTGCTTTCAATTTGCTGTATGGTTCCTATTAACCCTTACACTGCTCAAGGGTCCTTGGGACATTTACACCCCTGTGCGCAAGAAAAAAAAAAATTCAAAAATTTTTTTTCGTCTTCTAAACATGTTAATTTGTGTCCCCTGAGCACGGAAAAAAATAAAAAAAAATCGTAGGTGACATATTTTGGGCGCAATTGACCGAGGAAGTCTGGCAAAAAGTGGGCGTTGACAGAGCAGTCGTCAGACCCGGTCAGTGTCACCCGCGTTGACAGATGGGAGTTGCCACAAAGATATTATTACCTAATTGTTTCAATGTCTCCGATTGATTTTTTCTTAGTTTTTTTTGCGGTAATATTATTCAATAGTGTGTATTGTAATATATTTATATAATAAAAGTGGTTAATAATCGCTATACTCAAAAGTATGATGTGCATATTAGTGATTCAATTATTATGTTTTTAAAACAATAAACAAATAGTTTTGCTGCTATTACACTCTATACACAGGTTATATATAAGTATTGGCATGTTTTGATCACCATAACGAACCACTAAGTTGGTATTGAGAGTCGAAAAGCAACGAGGAGTTACCGCCACACACCAGCCAGCCACTCGCTGCCACTCCCTCAACACACGCACTAAACTTTCTCCCCCAACAATACCAGTTGTGGTGTTATTACACTATATACAGACGTTATATATAAGTATGTGTATATTTTGTTCGCCACAACTGTACATCTAAGCTGATATAGTTAGTTCAGGCACTAAGAGTCGTCGCTATACACAGATGGCGGCTGGCGGCTCCCTCACTCTTTCAAGGTCACACGCACTAAACTTTCTCCCCCAACAATACCTTTTGCAGTGTTATTACCCTATGTACACATATTATATATAAATATCTACATGTTTTATGCACCGTAACTGTACACCTAAGCTTGTAGTGCGCCCAAAGAGCATAGTGGCCACCCTCTGAACAGCTAGACAAATCGTGCAGACGACGTCACCCATATGGCTCCTCCCAACATAATCCTTTTGCTGTTATTACACTAATACACACATTATATATAAGTATCTACATTTGTAATTACCTAAGTGTAATTACCTAAGTGTAGTTACAGGATGAGAGCTACGCTCGTGGTGTCCCGTCTTCCCAGCACTCTTTGTCATATAACGCTTTGAAACTACTGACGGTCTTGGCCTCCACCACCTTCTCACTTAACTTGTTCCAACCGTCTACCACTCTATTTGCGAAGGTGAATTTTCTTATATTTCTTCGGCATCTGTGTTTAGCTAGTTTAAATCTATGACCTCTTGTTCTTGAAATTCCAGGTCTCAGGAAGTCTTCCCTGTCGATTTTATCAATTCCTGTTACTATTTTGTATGTAGTGATCATATCACCTCTTTTTCTTCTGTCTTCTAGTTTTGGCATATTTAATGCTTCTAACCTCTCCTCGTAGCTCTTGCCCTTCAGTTCTGGGAGCCACTTAGTAGCATGTCTTTGCACCTTTTCCAGTTTGTTGATGTGCTTCTTAAGATATGGGCACCACACAACAGCTGCATATTCTAGCTTTGGCCTAACAAAAGTCATGAACAATTTCTTTAGTATATCGCCATCCATGTATTTAAATGCAATTCTGAAGTTAGAAAGCATAGCATAGGCTCCTTGCACAATATTCTTTATGTGGTCCTCAGGTGAAAGTTTTCTATCTAGAACCACTCCTAGATCTCTTTCTTTATCAGAATTCTTTAAAGATTTCTCACATAATATATAGGTTGTGTGGGGTCTATGTTCTCCTATTCCACATTCCATAACATGACATTTATTAACATTAAATTCCATTTGCCAAGTGGTGCTCCATATACTTATTTTGTCCAGGTCTTCTTGAAGGGCATGACAGTCATCTAAATTTCTTATCCTTCCTATTATCTTAGCATCATCAGCAAACATGTTCATATAATTCTGTATACCAACTGGTAGATCATTTATGTACACAATAAACATCACTGGTGCAAGAACTGAACCCTGTGGTACTCCACTTGTGACATTTCTCCATTCTGATACATTGCCTCTGATTACTGCCCTCATTTTTCTATCAGTCAGAAAATTTTTCATCCATGATAGAAGCTTACCTGTCACCCCTCCAATATTTTCCAGTTTCCAGAACAACCTCTTATGTGGAACTCTGTCGAAAGCCTTTTTTAGGTCCAGATAGATGCAGTCAACCCAACCATCTCTTTCCTGTAATATCTCTGTGGCTCGATCATAGAAACTGAGTAAATTCGATACACAGGATCTTCCAGATCGAAAACCATACTGTCTGTCTGATATTATATCATTTCTCTCTAGGTGTTCTACCCATTTAGTTTTGATTAGTTTTTCCAATACTTTCACTATTACACTTGTCAATGATACAGGTCTATAATTGAGGGGGTCTTCCCTGCTGCCACTTTTGTAGATTGGAACTATGTTAGCCTGTTTCCACCCGTCTGCTACGATTCCTGTACACAGGGATGCCTGAAAGATCAGGTGAAGTGGAATGCTGAGCTCAGATGCACATTCTCTCAGAACCCATGGTGAAACGCCATCTGGGCCAGCTGCTTTGTTCTTACCGAGCTCCTTGAGCATTTTTTCCACTTCGTCTCTAGACACCTCTATGTGTTCTATGTTGTTCTCTGGAATTCTTATTGTATCTGGTTCCCTGAAGATTTCATTTTGTACAAACACACTTTGGAACTTTTCGTTTAGTGTTTCACACATTTCCTTTTCATCTTCCGTGAATCTATTTCCCATTTTCTACCTCTGAATATTATCCTTTACCTGCAATTTGTTGTTTATGAATTTATAGAATAGACCTGGTTCTGTTTTACATTTGTCCGCAATCCCTTTTTCAAAATTTCTTTCTGCCTCTCTCCTCACTGCCGTGTAGTTGTTTCTCGCATCTTTGTATCGCTGGTATGTTTGGGGGTTCGGCCTCTTCCTGTATTGATTCCATTTTTGTGTCTTTCGGTCTCTAGCCCTCTCGCAATTTCTATTGAACCAATCCTGTTTCCTAGTTCTGCATCTCTGTTTTGGTATAAATTTTTTTGTGCCTTTATCATATATTTCACAAAACTTGCCATACATCTCATTCACTTCCTTGCCTAGCATCAAGTCTGTCCAATTATACTCACTAAAAAAATTTCTAAGGTCACCATAATGTCCTCTCCTGAAGTCTGGTTTTTCAACTGCTTCAACCTCCTTATTTTCTTCCAGCTTATAACGCATTGCATACTTTATTCCCAAAAAGACATGGTCACTTTTACCCAAGGGAGGAAGGTACTGAATGTCAAATATCTCTTCCTCCTTCCTGGTAAATATCAAATCTAGCATGGAGGGAACGTCCCCTTCCCTCATCCTCGTAGCTTGTTTAACATGTTGATACAAGAATGTTTCCAGGATGAGGTCTACAAATTTACAGGTCCAAAAATCTTCTGTTTTAGCTTCATATGCTTCCCAGTCTATGGATTTCAAGTTGAAGTCACCGACTATCAACAGTCGTGATCTATCGTTATCCGCTCTCGCTATAATCTCTCTCATTATTGTTATAAGACCTTCACGTTTACTATCTAGCTCCTCCTTTGACCATGTGCTGCTTGGCGGTGGACTATATGCATTTATCATCATTAGTTTATCATCCTCATAGCAGATCTCTAGTGCTATTATGTCAACTTCTTGTGGATTGGCAGTCATTATTTCCTTCACCTTTAGGTGTTCTTTTACCAGCACAGCAACGCCACCGCCTTTCCTAATTTTTCTGTCCCGTCTCCAAATTGAGTAGCCCCTTGGGAATATGACCTCATTTAAAATTACATCTTCAAGTTTTGTCTCCGTGAGTGCAACAATGTCTGGTGTCTGCAGCTGTATTACATCACTTAACTCCAGTATCTTCGATCTCACTCCATCTATGTTGGTGTATGCAATCTTCAGGAACTTGTTCCCCCTCTCCTTATTCTTCACTCCCCCTCTCTCTATTGATTTTGTTGGTTTGCCTTTATGTACCACTTTACTGGTTTGCCTACCCCTATCACTTTGTAGAAAAAAGAATTTATTTCTTCTTCATTCCTGCTCTCATTTAAATGTTTTGCCTCGGCGAGGTTCAGTTTCAGCTTCTCTCTATCTTCTTTTGAAAGATCTCGTCTTAACGACCACCCTTTCCCATCCTCATCCCTTTGCAATTTTCTAGCATTTCTTAGTACTTCTTCCATCTGTTTGGCACCGTTTAGGGTGATCCTCAAAGGTCGATCTTTCCCTTTTACGTACCTGCCTATTCTCCTGTAGTCGCACACATTCTCTCTGTTTGTAAGACCTTCCACGAGGCCAACAATTTTATCTACTACTTTAGCTTCTTCTACAGCTCTTTCTGACCTAGATGTTATCGCCTTTTCTTTGCAGCCAAAAATGATCAGGGACTTACTCCGATCAACTGTGTTTTGCACCAACTTCGGGTTAGATGCCAATTCTTTCCTCACTTCTAGCCTAATGTTTGTTTTATCTTGGTTGCTGCAGTGTTTGACTTCCTTTACTGCTTCTTCTATTTTTTCCTTCTCCTTGGCCACTTGTGCATAAGTGAGTTGCATATCTTTCTTGCACTGTTCTATTCCCTGTGTAACTTCCTCCATCTGTGCTGACAAAAGCTGTTTCTCCTGTTGAATTTCCTTGCCTAACCTATTGTAGTCATTTATGTTTAAATTTACTTTAACTTCTTCCAAAGCTATTTTTAAGAGTTTATTTTCTTCTTCCATGGCTTTGCAATTTGTTTCCAATTGATTCTTATCCTTGCGCAAGTCTTTCACTAAACCCTCAAGACATAAAACTTTGCTATTCAAATGGTCATTACTTTCTTTCAATTTACTAATTATTTCTACATGAGAGTTCACTATAGTATCTAAATTTACCAACTTGTTATGTAGACTACTAATATCAATGCTTTCTTCATTGAATCCCTCAAAATCAAGCTCTGTTTTGTTTTTCCCCTTGCCAGTGGCCATCTTGAATGTTCTTCTCTGCACTGTAAACACTAGGGCAACTTTTTCTCATCCGATTTTTCACTTCCCTTAGCACTTTCCTGTTATCTCACCTATTTTTCAAGAGCACTATACCTTTATGTTCTCTGGGACACCACTCACTACCATCAA
The DNA here is from genome assembly GCF_040958095.1 of Procambarus clarkii. Taxonomy (NCBI): domain Eukaryota; kingdom Metazoa; phylum Arthropoda; class Malacostraca; order Decapoda; family Cambaridae; genus Procambarus; species Procambarus clarkii. The sequence goes on along the minus strand of NC_091204.1, from coordinate 33,652,917 downwards.
CCTGTACTACAATACTTAGGATTGTTGAAATATGCTGGAGCTCCTCTGCTGCAAGTGTTGACCCTAGGGGTGTCACCTTCTGTCACCATTTGTGTTCACCATAGAGAACCACTGACCTGGTATGGTGAATGCAAACAATAACAGGTGGCCACACAGTCAGTAAACGATGCTGTCTCCCTCCATCTCTCAGCATCACTCCTCCCACAGCGCTAATTATTACAACAATCCTGCTATTATCACAACCCTGGTTATTTATATCACAGTCATTGGTCATCTGTAATATTGTCATCGCTAAATAATAACACTTATATATTTATTTTGACATTTTTCGGCGATGCTGTGGTCACAAGCTGAACATCAATGCTGTTCGCTCATGCTGCGTGCGCCGGCCTTGGTTGCTCCAACAGTACTGTGCCTCTCACACCTGAGAATATTGCTCACGATTTTTTTTTTAAATGGCATCTGTTTACAAGAGCCCTGAGGAAGCTACTGTGAACCCCGTGTAGCCGCGGGCCATTTGAATCAGGCCTGGCACCCTATGGCGTATATATACGCCATGCGCACCATGGGACATGTTACTCAGGGCGTATATATACGCCATGCGCAGTTTAAGGGTTAATCTTCGTTTAAATTACCAATCAAGCTGTCAATGCAATCAATCTGAACTTTAATATACCAATGTGCTTTAATATTCCTACTAATCTCTCTCATCTCATTTTTTTTCTTTCTTGCAAAATATCTGTTATCATTTTATTAATTCCGCTAGAATTTACCTACTTAAAATTATCAGTTAGATTAAGAACCTGCCCAAAACGCTGCGCGTACTAGTGGCTTTACAAGATTGTAAATACCATGCTATGTATTCTCACAAACCCAATGTACCTTCTTGTGTATAAATAAATAAATAATTAAATAAATAAATAAATAAATTTGATGCATCACACTATTGTGATTTCTATGTGTAATAAGAGTATTGTTCAATTGAAGGGACAGCAGTTACACATACTGTACTAATGAAGCCACTATTACGCAAAGTGTTTCGGGCAAAATTAATAGTAATATAGAAATTTTTTAATTAATGTTGTGATGGGGTAAAACACTTAATACTATAAGAGAAGTAAGTTAGCAAAATGAGTGTTCAAGGAAAATAAAAAATTAATACAAAGGTGATACATAAGGATGACAAGCATTTATTTATTTATTTATATACAAGAAGGTACATTGGGGGTTAAGAGAGAACATAGAAATGAAGTTGATTTTACAATCCTGTAAAGCCATTAGCACGCATAGAGTTTCGGGGAAGTCCTTAAACTAACAAATAATTTTAAGTAGATAATTTACAGTAAAATAGACAAAAAATGTGTACAGGTACTTTACAGCCTTACTTTACAGGTACAGAGTATAGTCAGAGTAATGGCATAGATTATTACATTATGGAGTCAGTAGTTCTAGCAACAGTACAGTAGTTTATTTACATTAATTACAGAATGGAAATACAAGGTGTATTTTAGAACTGCTCCTCATGACATTTTCTTGGAACATATCAGAACATAGAGTAACATAGTATAATTTAAGGTTAATGGGGCCAACACTTACAAATAACCAAGATCATAAAGGACACGAGTAAACACTTTATCAAAGAAATGCATGAAATTAAATGACATTAAATGTAGACAGTAAATGTAGAAATTATATGAGTAGTGTGTCCTCGCTTGAACGAACTATATGGGGGCGTAGCTGATTCATTCCAGTGTGGAATTCATTCCATCAATCCGGCCCCAGCATTCCCCTTCCCCCCCAAAAAAAAATTAATAATACATATGCCAGTACACATTTGCCTTTTGAAAAATTTAAATAACAAAAATTTGAATTGCAATGAAATAAATTGATATTGCACGTTACAGTACTGTACTTACCCTACCAGTTGAGTTTTGTAGTGCAAACTTTGTTAGTCTTAATATCCTGAGAGTGCCACACACATGAATATAAATTGTTTAAAGAACAGTAACTTTTCTAACAAATGTACATTATACACTACAGTCTGTACATAAAGTACAGACCACTAAAATCATACTACTGCAGTACACTTATATCATATAAACTACACTTTGTACATTTAATGTCATTAGAACTGTGCTGTACAGCTCAATTGGTACTCCCAGGTAAGTTATGGCTAGTGCTGGGTGCTGGTCCAGTTGCCTGGGCATCCTTGGAAGGTGAGTCCTTGCTAGTGCTGGGTGCTGGTCCAGTTGCCTGGGCATCCTTGGAAGGTGAGTCCTTGCTAGTGCTGGGTGCTGGTCCAGTTGCCTGGACATCCTTGGATGTTCAGGCAACTGGACCAGCCCAGGTTCGGGGCGGGGTTTTTGGTGGTGTTGAGACTCGGGCAGTCTCGGGGAATTCCCCTTCCGGGGTAGTGACGGGGGCATTTGGGCCTGTTCCTCCAGCCGTGTTGTATGAGTCTGCCAGTGGAAGGTGAGTCGTTGCTAGTGCTGGGTGCTGGTCCAGTTGCCTGGGCATCCTTGGAAGGTGAGTCCTTGCTAGTGCTGGGTGCTGGTCCAGTTGCCTGGGCATCCTCGGAAGGTGAGTCCTTGCTAGTGCTGGGTGCTGGTCCTGTAGGCCTACTGTGAAACCATACCAAAAACTTTTGAATCTTAGTTTGTTTCTTTGTTGTGAGCTTCATTATAATATCTTTCATGTCCTTTAGGTGCAGGTAATAATCTGTCAGCTCTTCATTATCAGTTACAACAACCAAATCAAGCAGATCATTAACCTTTTGCAATGATGCAGCATATGGAATAGGTAACACATTATCATCTTCCTCTGTCACATCCTCATCATTATTACCAGTAACACACTGGATAATCTCATTATCAGTTAATTCAACATAACCTGGATCATCAGCATCATTATCTAACCACTCATTTACATCAGAAAGTTGCAAATCTTCCTCACCTGCATCTCTGAATGTCTCAAAAATCGCATTAGCAAAGCCCTCAAAATCATAGTCATATTCGTCTTTATTCTAACCAGGTACCGGACTCAGAATTTTATTCCATGCATTCTTTAATGTGGTGACCTTCAACTTGCTCCATTCTTTGGCCTAGTTGTAAATTGCGTATTTAATTGAATATTTCTTGAAGTTTTCTAGTGTTCTACTAACCTTCGTATCCTTATTAGGCATCTCGTCTTCCTCAGAAAGCAGAACTTCCATAATATCTGAATTCATAGCTCTTTTATAAAGCCTTTGAGAGCATAGATAACCCCTAATCCATGGGCTGTATTACAGATGTAGTGTTTGGTGGTGAAGCCATACATGTTATTTTGCCATCAGGCGACGTTAATTTAGCAATGGGGTGAGCTGGGGCATTATCAGTCAACAACATTGCCTTTATCTCAGCAGGATGAATTCTACACATATTGATCTGCTGCTTTTTTATTTCTTTACAAAATTGATTCTGGAACCAATCCTCAAAAATAATCTGTGTGAACCAGGAATTTTTTGTGTTGTAGTAGATGACAGGTAGTCTGTTCATGCAGTTTTTCAATGCTCTGAGGTTGACAGATTTCCCAACAATTGCGTACTGTACTTTGTTCGGTGACTGCCATCTGCGTTACACCACAATAATGCTGAAATTCTTTCCTTCTTTACCTTGTAACCAGGAATACCCTTCTCAAGCCTGAAGGCCAAAGTGTTTCTTTGAAGGCATTTCCAGTTAAAGCCTGTTACATCTGCATTGTACACTTAAAACCAGCTTAGATTATTAGATATCATGTGCTGAGAAAGTTTATGCTTATATGCATTAGCACTTCCAACATCTGCACTTAATGCATCGCCACAAGTTTTCTTGTTAATGATGCCATGCCTCTTATTTAAATCGACATACCCATTCAGTGCTAGCCTTCAAATTGTCAATGTTTAACTTTACAGCAAGTCTTTCAGCTGCATTTCTAATAGAATCAACTGAAACAGCAGTTCCTTTCACACTGCTGTGTAAATCATTTACATACATATTAGTCCAAATCTGTATACTTAGCAGGTTTCAATGTTTTCCTGTTGCCTATTGCATGAGTTTGAGCAAAGAATTTCTTAATATTATCCTTGTGCTTTTTTATAACACAAACTGTAGCTATACCGATGTTGAATTCTTGGGCGAGTCAAATGACAGAGTATCCACGCTCTGCTTTCTCTGTCAAGTCAACTGTCTGATCAATTGACAAATGTTTTCTCTTTTGTTTTATACCTTCAATACCATGAATGCTGCTCTGAGACATCTTGACAGATTAAATGAGTTCAAACAGTAAAATTTGTTCAAATTTATCACGAAAATCCTTCGCGTGCGAGCCCGACATTTTTACCCCAGGAAGAGGAGAAGCACATGGTGCCAGCCATCTCATCCAGGCCCAACGTGTTGACATGACCTGTGGTTATTTTATAGGCTACTCAAAATTTTATGTACATATTGACTGTTACAATTTGTTTTATTTAAAATATTATTATTGCTATAATTAGAGAAATATTGTTAGTTTTGAACTTGTATGCATTTTATACACTACAGTTCTGTATTAACCCTTAACCCTTAAACTGTGCAACACATCATATGACGTGCTGAGTAGCTTACCGAAAAAGTGCGCATCACTTCATATGACGTGTTGGAGTACTGCGCAAGATTTAAACGGCCCGCAGATACACGGGGTTCACCACACCTTCATCAGGGCTCTTGTAAACAGACCCCATTTTAAAAAAAAATTGTGGGCCAAACTCCCGGGTGCCTCAGTATTGAGTGAGCTACCAAGCCTGACGCATGCAGCATGAGCTCACAGCACTGCTGTTCAGCTTGTGACCACAGCATCGCCTAAAAATGCCATAATATACTTGTTCATGCTATTATGTAGCGATATTATTACAGAAGCCCCCTGACTGTGATAAAACTGACCAGGATTCTGATAATAGCAGGATTGTGGTGATATTTAGTGCTGTGCGCCATGGAGGGAGGAGTAGTGCTGTGGGAGGGAGGGTGGTGGCGATGTCTTTTGACTGTGTGTGGCCACCTTTTATTGACTGCACTCACCATACCAGCTTAGTGGTTCGCTATGGTGAACACAAATGTAGATACTTATATATAACGTGTGTATAGAGGGTATAAACAGCAAGAGGAGTAGGTTGGGAGCCGCCATTTTGGTGAGGGTGGTGGCGTCGTCTGCACGACGCCACCGTGCAGACAACGGTGTTGTTTACTGGTTACCACGATGGTCTTTGGGCACCATACCAGTTTACTTGTACAAGTATAGTGAATAAAACAGGTAGATATTTATATATAATGTGTGTATATTGCGTAATAACACCACAAACAGTATTGTTGGAGGAGAAATATTAGTGCGTCTGGCCTTGAGGGCGGCAGCCATCAGCTGACTGTGTGAGGTCCTACGTCTTTGTGCCTTTACTCACCATGCAAGCTTAGATGTACAGTTATGGTGAACAAAACATGTAAATACTTACATATAACGTCTGTATATAAAAGCAAAAAGAGTATGGTGGGTGGAGAATTGTGGCAAGTCAGGTGAGGTGAGGGAGGGAGGGAGGGAGTGGCAGCCAGTGGCGGGCTGCCACTGCCTGCCACTGCCACTACCACTCAGCATACCAACTTAGTGGTTCATTATGGTGAACACGAATGTAGATATTTATATATAGCGTTTGTATATAGTGAATAAAAGCAAAAACAGTATTGTGGGAGGAGAATGTGGGTGAGTCAGGTGACTTGAGGGAGGGCGTGAGTGGCTGGCTGGTACACCGCAGTCACTCCTCGTTACTTTTTGACTCATAATAGCAACTTAGTGGTTCGTTATGGTGAACACGAATGTAGATACTTATATATATAGCGTCTGTATATAGTGAATAAAAGCAAAAATAGTATTGTGGGAGAATGTGGGTGAGTCAGGTGACTTGAGGGAGGGCGTGAGTGGCTGACTGGTACACGGTTACTTTTTTGACTCATAATAGCAACTTAGTGGTTCGTCATGGTGAACAAAACATGCAGATACTTATATATAACCTGTGTATATAGTGTAATAAACGACAAAGTATTTGTTCACTGATTGATGAACATAATTGAATCAACAATATGCACACCATATTTTTTAGTACAGCGATGATTCACTCATTTTATTATATAAATATATCAAACTACACACTATTGAATAATAATACAGCAAAAAACTACAAAAAATCAATCAGAGACATTGAAATAATTAGGTAATTATCTCTTTGTGGAAACTCCGGCCTGACAGCTGGCGATCAACAGACCGCCTGGGACGCACGCTGAATCAGCGCCTGTTTTCTGGGGGGAGCCCCGTCGTCTCCCCGGAGCTTTACCGGCTGATATGCTAATGTCAGACTTTGGCATCAGTCATGTGTATGGAGTTCTAGGGCCTACCGGGGACCACGAGCCAGAACCTGGCCCCCTCAGAGAGGCAAGGGGAGCAATGGCCTATAGAAACCCCCGTGTGGTTGGAAGCATTCTATGTCTGCCATCGACCGGGTCAAGCATCCAGAAAGGTAAGCATTCCAAAACAAACCCCTATTCTGGTGAAAATTGCTACCTAAGCCGAACTAGTGGATAGAACTCTTCAACAGAAAACAAGGAAACTAGTATGACGTCATACGTCACCGCGCCGCTGTCTGCGCAGCTCCCCCCTCCCCGGGAGGGGGAAGGGGGAGCCCCAGACCTCCCACGCCGGCTATCCACCCATCAGTTCTTCGGCTGATGCTATAGGCAATGGTTATGTGCTCCGGCTCCAGTGGTTGTTTCAGCACTGTACCTAGAGTGTGGTGTCTGTTTTCTAGGTGGTGCGTGAGCCGGGAGTGATTCTCCAGTACTCGGGCTGCATGCGCCTAGGGATCCTTTCCCTAGGTGCCCTGTAAGTACTGCCCTTGGGGCTTGGGGCCACCTTCCACAAGTTCCTTGGGTCCTGCCCCTGCTTGGCCGTTTACTGCTTGGTTTTTGGCCGCTCTTTGTGTGCTCGGGTGTTCTGTCTCCCTTGTTCGCCTTAGAGTAAGGGGCAGTGTTTGCACTGGTGGGGCACGGGGTACTGTGCAGCTTGTCTTTACCAATCATAGCGGCCGGCTCTGTTCCGCTTGGGTACGCTGTCCTCTTGCGGGGTTTTCTTTTTCTTTTTGTTTATCTACCTGGTGGGGGGGTCTGCCTTCGTTCTTGCCCCTTGTGTCCCTTGTGTTCTGAGTATTTTCTGGTGGTACCCCTGCTAGGTCCCCGTGAGTGTACATGCCCCGGGGGTTCAGCTCTTAGAAAGTTGTTTGGTAGCTTTGGGTGCCGGTTAGCAGTACCCTGCCTGGGATTACCTGAGCGCGAGTCCTCTTAAAGTAAAAGCTCGGGACCCTGGGAAACCCCTGGGGGCGCGCGGGTCCGATGGATGTGACCCCAGAGCCCCCCCCTCGCTTCCAGCGAGTTTGAGGGTTGCTCTCACCTTTTGTCTCTGGGTGACTCTCTGTTTTGCCTCCGTCTGCTGCCTGTGGGGTCGGTGACACCTTCGACCCGGAGTCCTGCGAGTTTGGTTGCTCGTTGTGGCTCGGTTACCCGGTTGTGCTAACAAAGCGGGTGCGGGCAGCAGGGGCGTTGCGCTTGAGCCTTGGTGGTGGCAACGTTCTCGTGGTTTCCTCCCCAGGAGCCCCGGGGCTGCCCCGTTGTAGTTCGTTTCGGGACTTGGGGGTGTTGGTTGCTTCGGTTCCATCCACGCCCCCTTGTCTTTCCCCTGGTTCACCCTTCCTGCCTGCATCCGGTTTCTTACCGTCTGTAGGTTCGGGGCGGGGTTTTTGGTGGTGTTGAGACTCGGGCAGTCTCGGGGAATTCCCCTTCCGGGGTAGTGACGGGGGCATTTGGGCCTGTTCCTCCAGCCGTGTTGTATGAGTCTGCCAGTGGGCTCCCTTCCTTAGTGTTTTCACGGCTGCCCCGGTTTTCTGGTACGGCCGGGGCTTTGGGGGAACGGCTCGGCCCCGGGGGCCTTGTAGGTTCTTGTAGGTTCTTGTAGGTTCCCGGGGCTGGGGAGGGGCTGACTTGGGGGGCCTTGGCCCCGTTAGACCCCGTGGGGGTTTTTATCCCCCTCTAGGCGGGGCTTGTGGTTACGCGGAGTGGGGTCTTTCCTCCCCACTCGCCGTACGTGCTGTTGGACGTCGGCCCCTCCCCGCGCTTGGTTCCTTGGCCTTTGAGTCGGTTGGTTCCGTCCTGTGGGTGGATGTTTCCTCCCCCCCCTTTTTGGGACGGTGTTTTTGTCATGTTTCCCCATTCGATAGGGTTCCGCGTGACTTCTGATCTCGGGTGCGCCTGCGCCTTCGTGTGCCTTCGGGACTAGTGTTGGCTTCTGTGTTCTCGAGGGTACGGGAAGGTTTTTCGCTACTTCCTGCATTATTGGAACGTCTGTCGGCTCCTCGTACTTGTCGCCCTGTTGGGCTACTTGTCGCCCTGTTGGGCTACTTGTCGCCCTGTTGGGCTGCTTGTCGCCCTGTTGGGCTGCTTGTCGCCCTGTTGGGCTACTTGTCGCCCTGTTGGGCTACTTGTCGCCCGGTTGGGCTTCTTGTCGCCCGGTTGGGCTACTTGTCGCCCGGTTGGGCTACTTGTCGCCCGGTTGGGCTACTTGTCGCCCGGTTGGGCTACTTGTCTCCCTGTTGGGCTACTTGTCGCCCTGTTGGGCTACTTGTCGCCCTGTTGGGCTACTTGTCACCCTGTTGGGCTACTTGTCGCCCTGTTGGGCTACTTGTCGCCCTGTTGGGCTACTTGTCGCCCTGTTGGGCTACTTGTCGCCCTGTTGGGCTACTTGTCGCCCTGTTGGGCTACTTGTCGTTCTGTTGGGCTACTTGTCGCCCGGTTGGGCTTCTTGTCGCCCGGTTGGGCTACTTGTCGCCCGGTTGGGCTACTTGTCGCCCGGTTGGGCTACTTGTCGCCCGGTTGGGCTACTTGTCTCCCGGTTGGGTTCCTTTTTTGGGCTCTTTGCTTCTTTGGCCGGTTTTATTGTTCCTGCTTCCTCTTTTGGCTCCTTTTCTCATGCAGTAGTCCTGGCTGGCGCCTTTCCGCAGGGAGGGTGTGCGGTTCGGCCAGCGTGTTATGCGCATGCGCCGTGGAGTTTGTTTTGGTCTGGGCGGTGTTTCAGTGCTGGGGTTTTGCGCCCTTTTTTGCTACAGTGCTTCGCCTCTCGTTCTTCTCCCTGGCTGCGGTATGTGCCCCTTCGCGCCGGGGGTGTCCTGGTTCCCAGTTGTGGGGAGGACACCGCGGTTTTCCCTGTGTCATGGGTGTGGACCGCCTCCTTCGCCTCTCCCTGTTCTCCTGCGGGTCCGGCAGGGTGCGGCTCTGGCGTCTTCACCTGGCGGTGCTCCCAAGTTCTTCTGGGCACGGTTGAGTCGTGTCAAGTTCGTGCCACCATTCGCCAGGTGAGTTTCTGCGGTCTGGCGTCTTTTGGCCGGGCGCTGGATGCGGCGGTGTTTATATACCTGTCTTTATTTCGGTATATTTTTGTACGACTGAGACCGTTCGCACACCAGTGACTGTCCCTTTATCACCCCTTCCTGTCCCCCTCATGTGCATGTCCAACCCATGCTGGAGTCATTCAGGGGACCCTCCTTTTTTAATGTTGTGAGGTGTGGGGGGTTGTAGGGTTGGTTCTGTACTCACCTGGTAAGGCTCCTGGCTGTGCTTACAGGATTTGAGCTCTGGCTCTTGGGTCCCGCCTATCTGGTAGAACTTGCGGGATAGTACCAGTGGAGTGCAGTGGTGCTGTTGGCACTTTTGAGGAACACTGTATTACCATCAGTGGTCTGTGCTTGTTACACGACCTACTTGCGAGCATAAGCCTTCTTGCTGGTTTGTCCGTGGACTTCCAGGGCGCACTGGCCTGTTTTCGTATGGCAGTTCCGGCCCGTCCTGGTTGTGGGGGTATGTGGGCCGGTGGACTGCTCCTAGCAGCTGCCTGGTGGGCCATCCTCTGGCCGGTCTGGCCTGACCTTGGGCCGGGCTTCAGGTGTAAAAGAGCTCCCAGTACCTCATCCAGCAGGTATCGAGCGGGGTTTCTCCGCCGTCGGTCGCCTGGTGCAGGTTTCTGGGCCTGCAGGGTTTTGTCGTGTCTCCATTGGCCCTGTCTAGGGTCTGCCTGCTCCGTTCTCTGCCTTTGCAGAGGGGAGTTGCTATTTACATGTTGCTTGTTGCAGTGGTGCCTGTTGCTGCTGCTGCACGTGTGCATTGGTACCGTGTTTCACGGTGGCATGTCCTTCTTCCTGTGTCCGGTTGTGGAGTGGCACTTTGCTGCCGTTTTGTGCCTGGGGTTTGCGTGGGGTTTTTGTCCCTGCCTGATTGTCCACCCCTGGTTGTTCTCCTGGGTTTTTTTGTGCTTCTGCTCTTTCTTCCTGCCTCCTCTGCAGCAGGGATGTTCTGCGTGTGTTCTTAGGCGTTGGTCAGCCTGTGTCCTGTGATGTGCTTCTTTGTCTCGGTCTATTGCAGTTGTTCGTGCCCCTTGGTTCGGGTACTGTTCTGGCGGCGACCCTTCCGCCTTCTTTGGTTTTCCTAGCTTGCCCTGCCGTTTTTTTTTTTTTTTTGGGGGGGGGTCTTGCGATGTCTCGCGTCGGACCCGTTGTTTCTGAACTCCTGGCGGGCTTGCATGCTTTGGGGAGTTTTTCTGTTCGGCAGACGTTCCATCTCCTCGTGCCGCCTGGGTTTCGGTGGTCGCGCCCGAGATCTTCTCGCGGCTCCGCCTTTTCCTGGGCTCGGGTAGGGGGGTAGGTGGCTTTGTGGTAGGTGTCCCACCTGCGTGCTTCTCTTGGCGGCAGTATGGGGTATTTTGGCGGTCCTTCCTTTTCCTGTCCCTTCTTAGGTGGTTACTCTTGTTCGCTTGGTTTACTCTCGGCTTGGTTTTCTAGTGGGGGTTGGGGGCCGTCGTCTTGCCGCATACTGTCGCCTCTTTTCGTGCGGCACAGGCGGAGCCTGCGCCGCACGAAAACCAGCATTGAATGTAATGAAACGCCATTTTCTGGGTGAGACCCGGAGGCTCCCCGGCAACCCTCCCTCCCTCCGGTCGGCGTTTTTCGTGTGTTTTGACATCCAGCCTCAGAACTGATGGGTGGATAGCCGGCATGGGAGGTCTGGGGCTCCCCCTTCCCCCTCCCGGGAAGGGGGGAGCTGCGCAGACAGCGGCGCGGTGACGTATGACGTCATACTAGTTTCCTTGTTTTCTGTTGAAGAGTTCTATCCACTAGTTCGGCTTAGGTAGCAATTTTCACCAGAATAGGGGTTTGTTTTGGAATGCTTACCTTTCTGGATGCTTGACCCGGTCGATGGCAGACATAGAATGCTTCCAACCACACGGGGGTTTCTATAGGCCATTGCTCCCCTTGCCTCTCTGAGGGGGCCAGGTTCTGGCTCGTGGTCCCCGGTAGGCCCTAGAACTCCATACACATGACTGATGCCAAAGTCTGACATTAGCATATCAGCCGGTAAAGCTCCGGGGAGCCTCTGGGTCTCACCCAGAAAATGGCGTTTCATTACATTCAACGCTGGTTTTTTTCCAGACTTCCCCGCCCTATAGCGGGCAATATATGCCACTTACGATTTTTTTATTATTTTTTCCCATGATCAGTAAACACAAATTAACAGGTTAGGAAGAAAAAAGATTTTTTTTTTTTTTTTGTATGCGCCTGTGGGTGTCAAATGTTATATAGCCATGCGCCATTTAAGGGTTAAGCTGTGTATGGCATACATATACGACAGGACCTGATGGCAAAGTTCAATTTCTCAAATTTGCTCTAATGCTTTCCAATTTTTTGTGCATACTAGCAAATCCTGCAACTTTGTCTAAATGATCACAAACGTAACTTGAAAAATAAGAAAACAAAAAAATTATAAAATTGAATATTGAAAACTTCAGATTTTGAAATCAGCTGCAAAAATATAAACTAACACCAATTGTTCATTTGGTGTTGTTATGCTCTCAGATTAGTATATGATCTTCATTTTCATAGATTTAGAATATATGTTTTCAATTTAGTTTACTGTAAAAAAAATTGTCATTGTGGCATCTGAATTATGGGCCAAATTTAGAAAAAAAAAAATTGATAACTCCAAACGTTTAGGGTTTGTGAAAAATCCATTCTAATAGGATTGTAGAACAGATAGCTATGCACATTATTTGTAAAAATGGTGAGAATCGGTGAGAAACTGGATTTTTTGAAGCTGACTCAAAGTTGAAACTCTAGTTTTAGAGATAATTGAAGTTGAAGTTATCAACAATGAATAAGGTAGTTCTAATTCATTAATTTACTTATATGTTTTAATAAAAGTTGTTTGGTATTCGTACTCGAGTATGTGAAAGTTGTAGGTCAATATGTGTTGTAATGATGTCAAGAAAAAATAACCCCCCAAAAAACAAAATATGGGGGTAATTATAATGATTTATGGGATAAAAATGTATACTTTATAGAAGTGATAAAGCTCTAATCTGGTCCCTAATCATCAAAACAGCACAAAGAGACAATGGAAATAGAATTTGAAATCGGTGAAAAACTCAGTAAGGAAAAATGCAAAGTCCCAAGTTCTGCCAGTTGTGACTGATTCATTTGATAACCAATTTCATTCTATCTTGACATAGTTAGGGATGGGTATGCACTCTCCAGGATGTAGAGGTTACAACAAAATCAGATAATAAACAAAGGAGATAAAAAAAAAAATACCCCCCCCCCCTGTCCCTGAAAAACATTTTTTTGGACATTGGTGAAAGTAACAGATATTAACATTAGGCAATGCATTTTTATGATATTTAACAAAATAGAGCATGATAACATACTCGTTATTATTGGTATTATTATGTATTACTCAGCAATGCTATGCAGACACCAGCTGCATATCTAAGTTGTGGACACTTCTTGCTACTATTCTTCTTTGTACATTGAACAGGTGCTCACATCTCTTTATTACTGCATTATCCCTCAGTTCCAGTTAATAGATGTTCTCCTTATCAACAAAATGTTCTTTAAAAAAAAAAATGGTCTTAAATATATTTTGAAAATATTGGAATGAAACTTTCATGATGCTTAAGCCAATAAGTTGGAGATTTGTTTAACATTTAATATTAATTTTCACATAATTCAAATATTTTTTGCCCTGCCCCAGCTTTTACAGCCCAGGCTGTAGCAGCTTTAGGGTTAATGCACGTGGTTTGTATTACGTAGGCTGTTAGTGAGGGAGGGGGAGGCAGCCGAGAACCCGCCCATACCCCCTTCCCCTTTCCTGCCCACCCTCCTTACTCCTGCCCACCCTCCTTATTCCTGCCCATCCTAATTACTCCTGCCCACCCTCCTTATTCCTGCCCATCCTCCTTACTCCTGCCCACCCTCCTTACTCCTGCCCACCCTCCTTATTCCTGCCCATCCTCCTTACTCCTGCCCATCCTTCTTACTCCTGCCCACCCTCCTTATTCCTGCCCATCCTCCTTACTCCTGCCCATCCTTCTTACTCCTGCCCACCCTCCTTATTCCTGCCCATCCTAATTACTCCTGCCCACCCTCCTTATTCCTGTCCATCCTCCTTACTCCTGCCCATCCTTCTTACTCCTGGCCACCCTCCTTACTCCTGCCCGCCCTCCTTACTTTTGCTCAAAGCACAATACCTAAAAAAAATTTTTTAATTTTTCTAAACATTTACTATGTTTTGGTGGGAAAAATTTAGTCATAGAAACTTTAAATTTGTTTTATTTTGCCTTAATGGGTAATACTGCTTCCAGTCTCTGCTCGGCTACCCAGGACGATAGCAAACACAACTTCTGCCCATTAATGATGGTAAGGACAATTTTATTCTTACTGTACTACCAGTGTGTGTGTTTATCATGTTGATGTCAATAACCAGTGATTGTCAGTGTATTAATCAAGATATTTTCATTAACTAGTGTATTAATGTGGGTGTTGTCATTTACCAGTGATGGTGAGTGTAATAATTATAGTCATTACCCAGTGATGGTGAGTGTATTAATCATATTGTCATTACCCAGTGATGTTGAGTGTATTAACCCTTGTGTTGCTAAGGGCTGTTTGCCCCTTGTCACCCACAGGCGCATAACAAAAAAGAAAAAAAAAAATCTTCCTAAACTGTTAATTTGTGTTCCCTGACACAAGAGAGAGAAAAAAAATTAATCGTACATACAAATGACATAAATGAGCCGACAATATGAGCGATGACGTCACACCCTGCATGCTTGCTCATGCAAGGTGCATCCCAGAGGCATTGCGCGCAGTCTTCAAGCAGTCAGAATTGCCACAAATTTATTTTTGCTGCATTATTTACAGTGTCTAGGTGTATTTTATCACAAATATTCTTCACTAATTGTGTTGCATATAATGTTACTTCATGTTCAATGGTAATAAATGTTGCATATATTGAGTATACACATGCACACAAAAATATTTTCCCATTATGCAAATATAATATGTATTCACATTGTTCATTATTATATTTACACACACATGCACACACTATTTACAGGTTTTTGCACTATTATTGCACATTTAGAATTCTTGGAGAGAGTGGTAGTTGTTGAAGCAGTTGACAGCACACAATGGGACTGCACACGCTTCACACCATGTTTGCACAAGTTTACGTTTCTGATCTCGTTTATTGTTCTACAAACTAAGCAATCACATTGGCCTATTGCACGCTTTCCAGCTGGTGGCAAACGTTTTAGTCTGTGTGCTTGAAAGCACTCCGTGTGAGTGAGCCTGGGTGTAGCAGCATGCTGCAACACTGGGTTCATGATGGGTCTTTGTATGCCAGAAATATCTTTGCCAAACTTTGCCAAACTGTGTCCAAGTGTACAGCAAACAAACGGAAACATGGTTTATGTCCAGTTTTCACCAGATACATATTATAGCTGTTCAGGATGCTTATGTCAACAAGATCGAAAAACACTTTTTTCGTCCACTTCAATGTTTTCCGCACTCACTCGATAGTGCCCACCATCATGTCAGATTTATCAACCAAATGCATGTTGACATTATAGGCAAGAACACAATCTGGCTTATTGGTTCTTGCGTTACTCGGTTCACCTTGCCAATGTTCACTATTGTACTATCATGAACGGTTGTCAGCAAGTTCACTTCTCTCGTGTCTTTCCACCTAACTGAATGTATTTGATCACTTTTTCTTAGCTGGCAGTCACCAACTTCAAGTTTATTGTCAAACACTGGCATTTCCCTTCTTCTTGGCTTTACTGTGCCAAACAATCCAGTTCTATTTTAAATCAAGAACCTAGATTGCAAGGGACTCGTATAGCAGTTATCCGTGTATAAAATGTGGCCCTTGTTCAGCCATGGTGTCATCAGTGACTTTACCACACTACCCGAGAAACCATGTTGGTCGTAACCGAGAATGTCTACATCGCTAGCAGAATACAGAATCGTGTGTAACACGTATCCTGTTTCACAGTCACAAAAAACAAAGAATTTCAATCCAAATCTGTGGTGTTTAGAGGGAATATACTGCTTGAATGAAACACGTCCTGTGAAAAGCACAAGGGAATCGTCAATCACCAGCTTCTGTGCTGGTACGTAGAAATCTCTGAACTTACCAATCGCTTCATTCATATAGTGCCTGACTCTCCAAAGTCTATCGTCCTCTGTCCAGTCCTCATTACTTGCAAAATGAAGACACCTGAGGAGTATCTGAAACCTGTCTCGGAACAAATATTTCCCGAAGAAAGGTGTTGGAATAGTCTGGTCTTTGCTCCAATAATCTGTGATAGCGTGTTTGACACAATGTTTCATCAACATACATATTGCCAAAAATACATACATTTCACCTACAGTAGTGTTTTTCCAACGCTGCAATCGTGAATATTCTGTTATCTCTTTTCCAATGAGATGAGTCACATGAAGGTTCATTTGGTATACAATATATTCCATGAGCAGCTCATCATAAAATGTTGTAAAGTAATCCATTTCACACATGTCCTCACCATTATCAGGGAAAAGGTCTGTAATCCCAACTTCTTTATTGTCAAAGGCAGGAATTAGAGGAATAAAATCGTCACCATCACTCCACACAAGTACACCTGCTGTCCTGCAAGACGCAACAGCGGCACGACAGCGAGGAAGCGTTGCACACCGTGGACCAGGAGTTGAAGCCCGTCTACGCAAAGTATGGGTGCTATGTGAACGTGAGGTGAAATCACGTGAACATGAGGGTCTTGGTTCCTCATGTTGTTCCATGCAGCGGCGCTTGGCTGGGCGAGACGCTGCTGACACGACATGTTCTCGCCCGGTATCACCACTGGTACTAGCAACAGTCACAGTAACATTATGCTCTGAATCCACTTCACTAAAACCAGAAAATGAGTCACCTTTCTCTGACTCGTCGCCCAAAATATCCTCATACTCTAAATAAGCACAAGAACTGTGTGGTCGTGGGTGAATTGGAGTAGACACTGGGAGAGGAGGCACGGGTGAGCGTGTAGGCCTCGCCATGGGAGGAGGCTGTATCTCATATTCACTGTCTGTGCTACTATCATCGGTCAATTGTCTGTAGTCCTTATCAATGTCAGGGTCATCAAAATCACTTTTCTCACCATCAGAAAATAATTAACTAGTTATTTGCTTTTGAGTAAGTGAGTGCGTGGTTCGTGCTCGGGAGGCGTTTGGCCGTGCGTTCGCCATGGTGACCGCTGGGTAATTGGAGCCTCCCACGTGTTGGTAACGTGAGCTGGATTTTTATACAAAATGGCAGCTGTTTACTATAGCCCCTGGGCAGCATATGGGGGCCCCCCTACCCCGCTGACCATTCAAATCTTGTGCGGTATTCCATTACATCATATGACGTGATGCACAATTTATAGCAAGTTACTCAACACATCATATGACGTGTTGTGCAGTTTAAGGGTTAATCATGGTGTTATTACCCAGTTATGTTGAGTGTATTAACCCTCTGAAATGCAAATACTGTAGTGCCTAATTTTACTCGATCAGGGGGTGCGCATAACACCTTAACCACTGCACTGCACCAAATGACAAATACCATTCGCCAATTATTGCGCCAACCGACAAAAGTATTTTTCATTTTTTTCGTACACAGTTGAAACGCGCTCGAGGTAGGTTGGGTACGAAATGGATTCTTAGGACCTCCAGTGAGAGACAGCCATCTTGGAAAAAATTCCAAAATCTCCTAGGGCGAAAGGGAGATGGAACTTTCACCGATGACAACAAAGAAATGAGCGAGCTACTGAGGAAGCAGTACGACTGTTTTCAGTGAGCCATTAAATGCACTAAAGATCGATAACCCAAATGGATATCATATCTCATGGATATGATACCAACATCAAATCATATATCAGACGTCACCCTATCCCCACTGGATTTTGAAGAAGCCATAAACAGCATGCCTATGCACTCTGCACCAGGCCCGGTTTCTTGGAACTCCATATTCATCAAGAACTGTAAAAAACCACTATCGTAGGCCCTCCACATTCTGTGGAGACAAAGCCTAGATACTGGCGTTATTCCTGATATACTAAAAACAGCAGAGATAGCACCACTTCATAAAGGAGGAAATAAGGCAGAGGCAAAAAAATTACAGACCGATAGCACTAACATCGCACATTATAAAAAATTTTGAGAGTGCTAAGAAGTAAGATCACAAAATACATGGAATCACAGCATCTCCATAACCCCGGACAACATGGTTTCAGAACAGGGCGCTCTTGCCTGTCACAGTTGCTGGACCACTATGATATGGCATTAGATGCTATGGAAGACAAACAAAACGCTGATGTAATTTACACAGATTTCGCAAAAGCTTTTGACAAATGTGACCATGGCGTTATTGCACATAAAATGCGTTCAAAAGGAATTACCGGAAAAATAGGCAGATGGATCTACAATTTCCTGACCAACAGAACCCAATGTGTAATAGTCAACAAAATAAAATCCAGCCCATCAACTGTGAAGAGCTCAGTCCCCCAGGGTACTGTGCTTGCTTCAGTACTTTTTCTCATCCTCATATTGGACATAGACAAGAACACAACCTATAGCACTGTATCATCCTTTGCAGATGACACTAGGATCTTCATGAGAGTAGGCAACATAGAGGACACAGCAAACCTCCAGTCAGATGTAGATCAGGTCTTTCTATGGGCTACAGAAAATAATATGGTGTTTAACGAAGATAAGTTCCAGCTCATGCACTATGGAAAAAATGAAAATATAAAAACGGAAACCACGTACAAAACTCAGGCAAATCGTAACATAGAACGAAAAGGCAATGTAAAGGATCTGGGTGTACTCTTGTCGGAAGACCTTACCTTTATAGAACACAATAAAGTAGCCGTCACAACTGCAAGAAAAATGACAGGTTGGATAACAAGAACTTTTCACACTAGAGATGCTATACCTATCATGGCACTTTTCAAAACGCTTGTGCTCTCTAGAGTGGAGTATTGCTGCACAATGACAGCCCCTTTCAAAGCTGGAGAAATTGCTGACCTGGAGAGCGTGCAGAGGTCCTTTATCGCTAGAATCCACTCAGTAAAACATCTAAACTATTGGGACCGACTAAAGAGCCTAAATCTGTACTCCCTTGAGCGCAGGCGGGAGAGATACATAATAATTTACACGTGGAAAATATTAGAGGGGCTGGTCCCAAACCTGCACACAGAAATAACATCACATGAGACCAGAAGACATGGCAGGATGTGCAGAATACCCCCATTGAAAAGCGGAGGTGCAACAGGTACTCTGAGAGAGAACTCTATCAAGATCAGAGGCCCGAGACTGTTCAACACGCTTCCGCTACACATAAGGGGCATAACTGGCCGACCCCTCACAGTGTTCAAGAGAGAACTGGATAAGCACCTCCAAAGGATACCTGATCAACCAGGCTGTGACTCATACGTCAGGCTGCGAGCAGCCTCGTCCAACAGCCTGGTTGATCAGTCCAGCAACCTGGAGGCCTGGTCGACGACCGGGCTGCGGGGACGCTAAGCCCCGGAAGCACCTCAAGGTAACCTCAAGGTAAGGTAGGGCTGCTGGCTGGATTAGTACTGGGTGAGCAACAATGGGAGGCACACGCGCCTCTGGCTCCCAAACACCTGTCCAACGCAGTGTTGACTTAGGTACAAGATGGATTCCTGAGGTGTTTGCCAGATTGAAAAAAATTCCCATCATTCCCCATGGTCATGGGCAGGCTCATATTCAAGGTAGCAACCATGTCATATTCATCCATATCGAGCTTCCAATCCTAGTTGGCCATGTTTTTAAGAAAACCCATCTGATGTTGGAATACCGGGCATATTGCTTGAAGATGAGCATTCCAATGATTTTGATAACCCAAATCTGGAAAAAGACCTAACACAGGTGTCTGCTACTAGTGATATGGATATTGAAGTGAACGATGTGGAGAGTGTGTACAGTACACAGCTCTCACAGCCCTGCCGTGCCGGACTAGGTCATCACCATCAGTGGAACAGCACAAATGAATTTTTGTATGTTCCACTGAACATTTAGTGCTAAATGCAATTCGTTCGGACCATCCGGCAATTCATTAGAGCGGGGTTTGTTAGAGTGATGATGCACTGTATTTGGAAAGAAAAAATGCAAGAATAGAGAAGTGATTGCAAATATTATTCAGCAGATATGTAAGTAATAAAATTTATCAGATACTGTATATAAGTAATAAAATTTAGCAGATATAAAAGTAAAAATAATAAAGAACAAGAGTGGGAAATTAGATAATTAATCAAATTAAGATTTCTAGAGTAAACGAATTGAGATTCAAATAATTAATCAATTGGAATACAAATAATTAGGTAAGTAAAGAATTAATTTAATATTGTAATACATGAATATAATATGGTAATAATACAAGATGGGCAAGGATATGTAATATAAACAGGCAAAAAAAAAAGAGAGAGAACAAAGTTAAAATTAAACAATTAGATTAAGATTATGAATAAACAAATGGATTCAGATTCAAAATAATTAATAAAAAAGGATACATAATTAATCAAATTAAAAATTCAGTAATCTCTTAAGATTGTAATACAGTAATATCATATGGTAATAAGACAAGTTGGATAAGGGTATGCAATAGAAACAAACACATATGGGCTGGAAACACTCATGTACTTAAAGCTTAAGAATCCATTAACAATACTGGAATATTAGACAACAAACAAGACTAGTAGCTAATATTAATGGGCAGATATATAAGTGAGAAATTAAATTATTAATTTTTAATTTACAAAGTAGTGAATTAATGATTCAGATAATTTTACAAATTAAGAGTTCAAGGTTTATAACATTTTGGGAAATTGAAGTGTTAGTATCAACAGATAAATGGGTAAGTTGCAAATATTGTAAGGTAAGAATCTGATAACTAGACAAATTTAGCATTCAAAAAATTATTACATTTTATAAAATTGAAGTCATTGTAGTAATAGTTATAACAGGGTAAATTATATGTATTTGAAGCCAATTATATAAAAAAGAAGCATATATTAATTGATATAAAAATATAAAAAAACTAAATTTAAATATGGTTAGGCTAGGTAAGGCTTGGTCACTCATGTGTTAGTTTCAGCAATGACATTGGAAGTTTGCTGGTTTCCAGTTATGTCACAATCAACAAAGAAAGCCTATAATTGTTGGACATTTTTTATTTCACGTCTTTTGCTTGTTCTTTCTTACCAATGATTGTTCCATTCCTGGTGTAGCACTGCTTGATAAGATTTAGGTTTTGTTTGTGAACATGATGCAGTCTGTAGAGGAGGATCAACGCTGCTTGGTAAGGCATTCATTAATATAAAGGTTGGTTTTATATTTATAGCTGATTGAATGAGATCTTACTTATCATTGGGATAAGCTAGTTTAGTGAGCTTACCTGTCTGGTGCTTTAGTGATTGTTTTTATCTATTCTGATAGATTTAATAGTATCATTAAAGTTTATCTCTGATCTAATCAGTTGATGAGCTACACCTGAGTAGTTCTCACATTCTTGTTCTTCAGGCAGTTCAGTAGAGCTGATGATGAGCAAATCATGGAGTTTTTGTTGATCCCTATTGTTTGGAGAACCTGAAACACTTATAAATCCATTACAGTAGAACCTCGAGTGATGACCGCCTCAAATGGCGCGCAATTTGGTTAACGAACACCCCGATCGCTGACAATTCGTCTTGTTAGGCGAGCGCTCGTTTGAATAATGTGAACACCACATGGTGGGGTTGCACTGCTTCTCACAGATTCTCGGACGCCTCCGACGATGCAAATAAATTATTTTTCTTTGTTTAACATTATACATTAATAGCTGTTTTAGTGTTTAGTGCCTTAATTTAAACACCCCGCATAGGATAGG
Source organism: Procambarus clarkii (assembly GCF_040958095.1). Classification (NCBI taxonomy): domain Eukaryota; kingdom Metazoa; phylum Arthropoda; class Malacostraca; order Decapoda; family Cambaridae; genus Procambarus; species Procambarus clarkii. The sequence continues at coordinate 33,631,543 of NC_091204.1, read as the reverse complement.
GGGCAGCTATAGTGCAGCCACGACCGATAGTTGACAGACACCACCTAAAAAAAAAATCCTGGCCAACATTCCTTGGTGTGAGAGCTTCAGTACTGAGCGATCCACCAAGGCTGACACATGCAGCATGAGCTCACAGAACCACTGTTCAGCTTGTGACCACAGCATCGCCTAAAAATGTCAAAATATATATGTTCATGCTATTATTTAGCGATGATAGTATTACAGAAGACCCCCTGACTGTGATCAAACTGACCAGGATTCTGATAATAGCAGGACTGTGGTGACATTTAGCACTTTCCTCCATGGTGGGAGGAGTAATGTTGAGGGAGGGAGGGTTGTGACATCGTCTTCTGACTGTGTGTGGCCACCTTTTATTGACTGGACTTACCACACCAGCTTAGTGGTTTACTATGGTAAACACAAATGTAAATACTTATATGTAACGTGCGTATAAAGTGTAATAACAGCAATAGAAGTACTGTATGTTGGGGCCGCCATTTTGGTGAGGGAGGTGTGTCGTCTGCAAAACATGTCATGTTGTTTACTGGTGGCCACTATGGTCTTAGGGCACCATACCAGCTTAATTGTACAGGTATGGTGAATAAAACATGTAGATACTTATATATAATGTGTGTGTATATAGTGTAAAAACACCACAAACAGTATTGTTGGAGGAGAAATATTAGTGCATTTGGCCTCGAACTAGTGAAGAAGGCTGCCACAAGCTGACTGTGTGAGTAGCTACGTCTTATTGTCTTTACTCACCATATATGCTTAGATGTACAGTTATGGTGAACAAAACATGTAAATACTTATATATAAAGTCTGTGTATAGTGAATAAATGCAAAAACAGTAGCGTGGGAGGAGAATGTGGGCAAGTGAGGTGTTGTTGAGGGAGAGAGTGGCAGCGAGTCGCTGGCTGGTGTGTGGCGGTCACTCCTCGTTGCATTTTGACTCACAATACCAACTTAGTGGTTTGTTATGGTGAGTAAAACATGCAGGTACCTTTATATAACCTGTGTATATTGTATAATAACAGCAAAACTATTTGTTTATTGTTTTATGAACATAATAATTGAATCACTAATATGCACATCATAATTTTGAGTATAGCGATGGTTCACACATTTTATTATATAAATATATCACAATACACACTATTGAATATTATTACTGCAAAACAACAACAGAAAAAATCAATCAGAGACATTGAAATAAATAGGTAATAATATCTTTGTGGCAACATCCCACCTGACAGCTCGGGCAGAGCAGACCTCGTCTGGCGACTGCTCTGTCAATGCTTCTCTTTTGCCAGACTTCCCCACCTGATTGTGGCCAAAATATGCCACCTACGATTTTTTTGTTATTTTTTCCGTGACCATGGAACACAAATGAATACTTTTATAAGACGAAAGAATTTTTTGGATTTATTTTTTTATTGCGCCTGTGGGCGTTGAAGCCTTTATGACCCTTAGTGGCTCAAGGGTTAACCCTTAAACTGCGCATGGCGTATATATACGCACTGAGTAACATGTCCCATGGTGCACATGGCGTATATATACCCCATAGGGTGCCAGGCCTGATTCAAATGGCCCGCGGCTACACGGGGTTCACAGTAGCTTCCTCAGGGCTCTTGTAAACAGATGCCATTTTAAAAAAAAATCGTGGGCAATATTCTCAGATGTGAGAGGCACAGTACTGTTGGAGCAACCAAGGCCGGCGCACGCAGCATGAGCGAACAGCATTGATGTTCAGCTTGTGACCACAGCATCGCTGAAAAATGTCAAAATAAATATATAATTGTTATTATTTAGCGATGACAATATTACAGATGACCAATGACTGTGATATAAATAACCAGGGTTGTGATAATAGCAGGATTGTTGTAATAATTAGCGCTGTGGGAGGAGTGATGCTGAGAGACGGAGGGAGACAGCATCGTTTACTGACTGTGTGGCCACCTGTTATTGTTTGCGTTCACCATACCAGGTCAGTGGTTCTCTATGGTGAACACAAATGTAGATACTTATATATAATGTGTGTATTAGTGTAATAACAGCAAAAGGATTATGCTGGGAGGAGCCATATGGGTGACGGAGGTGACGTCGTCTGCACGATTTCTCTAGCTGTTTAGAGGGTGGCCACTATGCTCTTTGGGCGCTCTACAAGCTTAGGTGTACAGTTACGGTGCATAAAACATGTAGATATTTATATATAATATGTGTATATAGGGTAATAACACTGCAAAAGGTATTGTTGGGGGAGAAAGTTTAGTGGGTGTGACCTTGAATGAGTGAGGGAGCCGCCAGCCGCCATCTGTGTATAGCGACGACTCTTAGTGCCTGAACTAACTATATCAGCTTAGCTGTACAGTTGTGGTGAACAAAATATATTGTGACGATAATCTCCTTCAAGAGATTGAGCCTGCTCTTCCCTTCATAATTACGTCTTCACAACTATATAAAAGACTATGGAAGAAATGTCCAACAACGCCAACAACACCAGCACCAGCAAGGCTTGCCAGGGTGAGCAGAAACGTATGCAACCAGCCACCTGTTCGAACTCCAACCACCAAACTACCCGTTGATCGCTACGGCTCCGCTGATTGGTCGCCGGTCTGGCTGCACCTGCACTCGCCCCAATACTACCTGATGTCTGGGGTCGCCCCAACATCAGTCCTCAGAATGTTCCGTGCTTTCGTAGCCAGCACTCCTCCCAGCTAGACTCTTAGAGTGTACTGAGAGAGGTGGTGGCTTTAAGCCAATATTCCAGCACCTCCCACTTACTGTTGTATTGCACTTCTTGTTATTTTGCCTTAACGTAACTTTTCATTTTGTCATTTAAGAATTCTTATTATTTTGATTCATTGATTTTATTATAAGAATTTGTTTGTGCATTATTTTCATGTTTTGATTTATTTAACGTCATTAAAATTTCATTGTTAAAGTTTTACTTGTGTTTTGTGTGTCTTCTCCTTACCTTACCACAGACGAAGTTCCAGTTTTTCTATTTTTTTTTATAACTATGTGACGAGGCCATACCCCTAGCCTTAAACAGCCGAACACCAACGCGTTACCGTCACAAGTTTTATGGGGGCCTGTCCTAGGAGCCTCACTCAGGTACTGGTGCCAAGTGGTAATTTATGGTAAGCGTATTTAACTCTGTTAACGTAGCTTTACTATTTTTCATTCAATTTCATTTTTTATAAGGTGCGGTGTATTGTGCATTACGAGAGTAACATATAGTGAAGGTGAGACAACTTTGGATTACGTGGTGACTGTAGGCCTCAGTCATACTCTTAATTGGTCATCTCTCCCTCCATGTTATTACTCGTATTTACCATCTATGTCCCTTGAATATTTCTCATTCTGACAGATCATCATATTGGTACCCTGGTACTGTGGTCTGCCCCGGGTCAAGAGTACCCAATCTTCTGCAATCTGACTGTAGGAGGACAAAGAGGGCCATAGTTCCTCTAGCTCGAACTTTAGTTGCTGAATTGGGACCTCAGCAGCAGTTCTCGTCACCAGTTGACACCTCGCACCCCTACACGTCAGTCAGAGATGATGATACATACAACGGTAGGGAATTAGCTTATTTTTTCAGAGCACAAAAGTTCGCTAATTCTGTAAGTATCATATTAAATTCAGTAGGAAAAACTTGCTTTATGTCCTATAGAGACTTGGCAAGGTATGCCTACATCCTTGGACTACCAATTTTACTTTTGAAGCATTTAACTGTTTCATTTGTTTTCGAAACTTTGTTTCATTTGTTAGTAGGATTTTCTTGCCCTTATTCTCTTACATGAGTACCGGGTACAAGATTTCCTGCGCCCTTGATTTAATTTAATATCTTTCACTTAACGTTAATTGTTAAAGATCACACAGGATAGGTACCAGTTGCCACGTTGTCCTGTTTCTGACATTTCATTATTGAACATTCGTGTACCTTTATTTGCTAATTTCACCATGTTTCGTCTCCAAACTTTCCGTGCAAATCCAGCAGGTGAAATAGGGACTTTAAGTCGTGCCAAGAGGACTGAACTACAAACTCTTGCACATGAGTATCAACTAGAAGTTCCCTACCAAGCCAACAAAAATGACCTACACAACCTGTTGCTGGATTACTATTTAGAGCAAGGTAAGATAGACTCTGAAACTCATGAAACTTACTATATTGCAGATAAAACTGACTTGGCAACGATGAAACTTAAACTAGAGCTGGCTAAGATTGAACGTGAGCAGCAAAAGGAAGCCCGCGAACAGCAAAGGGAAGCCCTCGAACAACAAGAACGAGCAGCTGCCATACGAAGAGAAGAACAAGAACGAGAAATCACCCTCCGAGAACGTGAAGCTGCCTTGAGGAGAGAAGAACACGAACGTGGACTCGCCCTCCAGGAACGTGAGGTTGCACTACTCCAGGAGCGGGAACGAGTACAGCTTGAAACACTCCAGGAGCGGGAACGAGTACAGCTTGAAACCAAACGACGCGAGTTGGAGATGCAACGCGAACATGACAAGCAACAAGCAACTCTGGCTCTAGAGTGTCGTCAACGCGAAATCTCCTTGGAAACTTCACACTTCACTCAACGCCAGCAAGCTACTGCAAATCTTCCCGTCAGTTTTAATATATCACATGCAAGTAAGTTAATGCCATCCTTTGTAGAAGCAGAAGTTGATGTGTTCTTTACCACCTTTGAAACCCTTGCTAATCAACTCAGTTGGCCTGTCGACCAATGGGCCACACTTCTCAGAGTCCATCTTACAGGTAGAGCTGCAGTCACACTCAGTACTTTGGCGTCTGAGAATGACTACTACACTCTGAAACAAGCAGTGTTGGACGCCTACCTACTTTCCACCGAAAGTTATAGAAGGAAATTCCGTGACCACCTGAAGGCAAGTACCACTACCTTCCTCGAGTTTGCTAACACGAAACGGAGGTATTTCATGAAATGGCTGGAAGCAGCACATGTCTCTACTTTTGCAGAACTCGTCAACCTGATGCTTGTTGAAGAATTCTTGAGACGTGTGCCGCCTCCTGTCCGCCTCTACTTAGCAGATAAAGAAGAAACCGACTACCTGAAGTGTGCTAAGTCGGCTGACACTTACAGCCTCATCCACCGGCTTACACCTGAACCATCCTCCAGTAAGAAGTCGTGGTACAGTTACGAGAAGGTGAGCCCCGATCAAGCTGGTTCACAACTGTACTGCAAGTATTGTAGACTCTATGGACATACCATAGACAAGTGTGGTAAGTCTCAATACAAGGGAACCACTGACCAACAACGACCCAAACCAACTCCTCCTAAGTCCGGTAAGCCTGTGATGAATGTTGGTGTTGATGTTAATGATCTTTCTCTTTTCAGTAACCACCTGTATACTGGAACTGTCTCTGCCAACGGTTCAAATCCGGAGGGACGTTTCAAATTGAAGATCTTGAGGGACACAGCGGCTCTACAATCGATCATCTTGAAGTCGGCTGTGCCCAACATAGTCTACACCGGGGAAACGGTCTTCATCACTGACCTCACTGCTACTACTCCATACCCTCTCGCCAGAGTCCACCTGGATTGTCCCTACGTGAACGGGGAAGTCCAAGTCGCCGTCAGGGAAAAGCCTTTTCCCATGCCTGGAGTGCAACTTCTCCTAGGCAACGACTTGGCAGAAGACCTGCAACCAACCAACCTGATCGTCATGGACAAACCCCAGGTGTGTAACTCTGTGCCAAGTAACCCTATTCTTGAGTATGTTCCAGCAGAGGTTCAAGAGAGTGAAGTTTCTCCTCCGGTTCTCGTGACCACCCGTGCACAAGCCGCACGTCCACAGCCAGCTGACTCTACTGCTACCGCTGTCCCTCAAGACCCTCAGAAACTACCCCCGCATCTGACCAAGTTGGAGTTCCGTAAGTTGCAGAGGGAAGATCTTACTTTAACACCATTGTTTTTCCAGGCTGAGACTCAACCCGACAGTATTCCTGGGTTCTTCCTAGAGAACGACTTGCTCTACCGCCGATATAGACCCAGTAAACTGAAGGAGGAGGACGATTGGGCCAACACCGAACAACTTGTGATTCCCACCAGCCTGCGGCCCACTATTCTACACCTGGCCCACGGATCATTCTCCCACTACGGCTTCAACAAGACTTACCATGGGATTCGTCAAGACTACTACTGGCCAGGTATGGTAAATAACGTCAAACAGTACGTAAAACAGTGTCATACATGTCAGATGGCAGGCAAACCGAACGTCTCCATTCCCAGAGCACCACTGATTCCCATACAGGTGCCTGCGGAACCTTTCCACAGACTCATAATAGACTGTGTTGGTCCTTTACCTCGGACCAGTTCAGGTAACGCCTACATCCTAACCATCCTGTGTCCTACCACCAGATTTCCCATAGCAGTTCCAGTGAAGAACATCACGGCTGCTACGGTTATCAAACATCTACTGAAGATCTTCACTCAATACGGATTTCCCAGGGAGATTCAAAGTGACTGTGGCACCAACTTCACCAGTGATCTCTTCAAAAGGACACTGGAGGAGTTCAACATCAAACAGGTATTGTCCAGCCCCTATCATCCTGCTTCACAGGGTTCTCTTGAACGTAGTCATCAGACCATCAAAGCACTCTTGAAAAAGTTTTGTAGTGAAACCTCAAAGGATTGGGATAAGCAGATTGACCTAATAATGTGTATTTTCAGAAGTCTCCCCAATGAGTCCCTAGGAGTATCTCCTTATGAGATGCTCTACGGCCGTAAGTGCCGTACTCCCCTTAAGGCTTTCAAAGACTCTCTCAGAGATGCCACCTTCAGTGAGCATCAGAATGTGCCCCAGTTTCTTCAAAACCTTCAGCACATTCTAGAGAGAGTCCACCGCTTTGCCCATGATAATCTATTGAAAGCCCAGGTGAGAATGAAGACTCATTACGACCAGACCAGCAAAGTAAGAAAATTCAAGCCGGGAGACTTCGTCCTTGCTTATTTCCCTATCCCAGGTTCACCTTTACAGAACAGATTTTCAGGACCCTACTGCGTCAAAGAGTGCAGGAATAATAATAATTATGTGATAGAGACTCCAGATAGGCGGCGGAAGACCCAGCTGTGCCACGTCAACCTCCTGAAGCAATATAATGGTACTCCTCCCACTGTCTTGATTAATTGTTCTACCTTCACAGAACCCTACATCCACAGTGAGACCATCCCGGCTTCTTCTCCCGAAAGCACTGACAAGGAGTCGGCGCTTTCTAATTCCAAAATCCTTAATGATCTTCCCAAATGCTTTCAGGATAATAATCGTGCTCCTATGCCCTCTTCTAATTCCACTCTCACCTCGTCAGATAAGCCCTTCATCCTCCATGTCGACGCCAATGGTACCGACGTGGGTGGTGTCGTGATGCAGCAACGAGGCGAGAAGAATACACCTGTCAGCGACTACTGCTACAAGGATCTACGGAACAATTGGCAAGGAGCTACTCTTCCTCATCCTGAAGCTTCAGCACTTCACTCCACACCTGAAAAGTGCTCGGTCCACCATCAATACGGACCACACCACCCTACACCTCCTGCAGCACGCCCACTTCTCATCTCAACGTCTTCTACTATGGGCTTGCTACCTGCAGAAATTCAACCTGGAGACACGCTATACCAAGAGTCTGACAACATCTTAGCCCATGATCTCTCCAGAGTTTATGAAGTAGAAGCAACTCCATCCATTACTCCACCACATAACGACGTACTTCTTCCAGAACCGCAGGCTTCGGGGGAGAGTTGTGACGATAATCTCCTTCAAGAGATTGAGCCTGCTCTTCCCTTCATAATTACGTCTTCACAACTATATAAAAGACTATGGAAGAAATGTCCAACAACGCCAACAACACCAGCACCAGCAAGGCTTGCCAGGGTGAGCAGAAACGTATGCAACCAGCCACCTGTTCGAACTCCAACCACCAAACTACCCGTTGATCGCTACGGCTCCGCTGATTGGTCGCCGGTCTGGCTGCACCTGCACTCGCCCCAATACTACCTGATGTCTGGGGTCGCCCCAACATCAGTCCTCAGAATGTTCCGTGCTTTCGTAGCCAGCACTCCTCCCAGCTAGACTCTTAGAGTGTACTGAGAGAGGTGGTGGCTTTAAGCCAATATTCCAGCACCTCCCACTTACTGTTGTATTGCACTTCTTGTTATTTTGCCTTAACGTAACTTTTCATTTTGTCATTTAAGAATTCTTATTATTTTGATTCATTGATTTTATTATAAGAATTTGTTTGTGCATTATTTTCATGTTTTGATTTATTTAACGTCATTAAAATTTCATTGTTAAAGTTTTACTTGTGTTTTGTGTGTCTTCTCCTTACCTTACCACAGACGAAGTTCCAGTTTTTCTATTTTTTTTTATAACTATGTGACGAGGCCATACCCCTAGCCTTAAACAGCCGAACACCAACGCGTTACCGTCACAATATACATACTTATATATAACGTCTGTATATAGTGTAATAACACCACAAATGGTATTGTTGGGGAAGAAAGTTTAGTGCGTGTGTTGAGGGAGTGGCAGCGAGTGGCTGGCTGGTGTGTGGCGGTAACTCCTCGTTGCTTTTCGACTCTCAATACCAACTTAGTGGTTCGTTATGGTGACCAAAACATGCCAATACTTATATATAACCTGTGTATAGAGTGTAATAGCAGCAAAACTATTTGTTTATTGTTTTATAAACATAATAATTGAATCACTAATATGCACATCATACTTTTGAGTATAGCGATTATTAACCACTTTTATTATATAAATATATTACAATACACACTATTGAATAATATTACTGCAAAAAAACTAAGAAAAAATCAATCGGAGACATTGAAACAATTAGGTAATAATATCTTTGTGGCAACTCCCATCTGTCAACGCGGGTGACGCTGACCGGGTCTGACGACCACTCTGTCAACGCCCACTTTTTGCCAGCCTTCCTCGGTCAATTGCGCCCAAAATATGTCACCTACGATTTTTTTTTTATTTTTTCCGTGCTCAGGGGACACAAATTAACATGTTTAGAAGACGAAAAAAATTTTTTGAATTTTTTTTTTTCTTGCGCACAGGGGTGTAAATGTCCATATGACCCCTGAGCAGTGTAAGGGTTAATGATGCTATTGATGCTGGGATGTTGTAAAGCATTGACTTTTTTGTAGAAAAAACGAAATTAACACTTAAATGGCGCATAGCTATATACCATTTGACACCCACAGGCGCATACCAAAAAAAAAAAAAAAAAAAAAAATGATTTTTTCTTCCTAACCTGTTAATTTGTGTTCACTGATCACGGGAAAAATTATAAAAAAATCGTAAGTGGCATATATTGCCCGCTATAGGGCAGGGAACTGTAATTACCTAAGTGTAGTTATAGGATGAGAGCTACGCTCGTGGTGTCCCGTCTTCCCAGCACTCTTTGTCATATAACGATTTGAAACTACTGACGGTCTTGGCCTCCACCACCTTCTCCCCTAACTTGTTCCAACCGTCTACCACTCTGTTTGCGAAAGTGAATTTTCTTATATTTCTTCGGCATCTGTGTTTAGCTAGTTTATATCTATGACCTCTTGTTCTTAACGTTCCAGGTCTCAAGAAATCTTCCCTATCGATTTTATCAATTCCTGTTACTATTTTGTATGTAGTGATCATATCACCTCTTTTTCTTCTGTCTTCTAGTTTTGGCATATTTAATGCCTCTAACCTCTCCTCGTAGCTCTTGCCCTTCAGTTCTGAGAGCCACTTAGTAGCATGTCTTTGCACCTTTTCCAGTTTGTTGATGTGCTTCTTAAGATATGGGCACCACACAACTGCTGTATATTCTAGCTTTGGCCTAACAAAAGTCGTGAACAATTTCTTTAGTATATCGCCATCCATGTATTTAAGAAAGAAAAATGTCATAAAGGTTTGTTCAGTGTATGTAAGGTAGGCTACTCCATTATTTATAGCATCGAATATCATACTGATGTTTTTCGGTGGTATAACGGAATATTTTTATTTACATTATTTTAAATGGGGAACTTCGTTTTGAATGACGTCAGTTTCACATGACGACCACGGTGCCAGAATGGATTAAATTTGTTATTCGAGGTTCCACTGTATTACCTACCTAACTACACATACTGTATTGCATATTAATGGGTTATAAGCCAGTCCAAACATGGTATAAGTATGGAATACTATAACTCTCATACTGGGTGGGGTGGATATTATGAGGGACTGGTGGCTCTTAACAGTTGTTGCTAACGTGTGTTGGTGAGTGTATTAATATACCTGAGTCTTGTCTCTCCTTAATCGTAACCTTTGTGTACCTGAGTTTTGTCTCCCCTTATTCATAACCTTTGTGTACCTGAGTCTTGTCACCCCTTACTTGTAACCTTTGTGTACCTGAGTCTTGTCTCCCCTTACTTGTAACATTTGTGTTCCTGAGTCTTGTCTCTTTATTCTTAACCTTTGTATTCCTGTGTCTTGTCACTCCAGCAATGTGAGAGTATGTTAAACTGAACATTAGTAAATGTGTATGATTGTGTGTGTTAAGTTTTCCCACAAGTTTTCGTGAGAGTACCGTCCCAGCAGTACGAGGACAGAGAGGGAGGAGCGAGACTTCACACGCTGCGGGTGTGTGGTGTGTGCTGGTGAGGAGTCCACCTCACTGTGTGGGGTTATTTACCTCCATTATATCTCTGTGACTGGAATACTGTCATTAATGGTGAGCGAGATGTTATTCCTTGGTAGTGTATTGTCCCATTTCCTGGGTTTTAATAAATGTAATGCATGTACTGTACTTTGATTGTCGAGTTCTGCCAGTTCAAAAAATATGGTACCGGTCCCACGTTGTTACTCTTGTGTTTGAAGGTTTGAAGTGTTTATAAATGCACATTGGTTCTACATCCCTGTTTTAAAGTAACATATCTACACTATAAGTAAGGAAGTAAAGGATTGGTTTTGAGTTCGTACTCTAGGGTACGGCTTACAAGTTCATGCCCTTATACTCTTTATTTTTAAACTTTGTATACCCGAGTCTTCTCTCCTACTTGTTCTTAACCTTTGTAAAGAATGTAAAGAAAGTTTTTAATCTCTTTATCAGGGACGTTCCTAATTCCATGGATTGTGTTTGTCATCCTTCTCTGTACATGTTCATCAGGGAGGTTCCTAATTCCCAGGATTGTGTTTGGAATCTCTGTTCATGTTCAAAAGTTTGTTTGAATAAATTCAAATTGAACAGTATTGAACAAAAGCTCAATACTGTACTGAAGTTCTGTCCTCTGCGATGTTTGTCAGCAAATTAACCCATATCTCAGATGTTTCTCAGAATGTTAATCTAGCTGTGGGATGTTTCTCAGAATATTAACCCAGCTCTGGGATGTTTGTCAGAATATTAACCCAGCTCTGGGATGTTTCTCAGAATATTAACCCAGCTCTGGGATGTTTGTCAGAATATTTACCCAGCTCTGGGATGTTTCTCAGAATATTAACCCAGCTCTGGGATGTTTGTCAGAATATTTACCCAGCTCTGGGATGTTTCTCAGAATATTAACCCAGCTCTGGGATGTTTGTCAGAATATTAACCCAGCTCTGGGATGTTTGTCAGAATATTTACCCAGCTCTGGGATGTTTCTCAGAATATTAACCCAGCTCTGGGATGTTTCTCAGAATATTTACCCACCTCTGGGATGTTACATTCCCCAACCTAACTGCCGGACCTCAATCTTTCGTTTATTCCATCTATTCGTTTGCTGTCCGGCCCCAAGCGGCGCCTCAACTCATGAGAGGCTTATGTAGTTTCACATCCGACCACTGCGTTGTAGCAGCGCAACCTCTGCACCTGCTCGATGACCCTGTATTGCTTTTGTGGCTAACTGCAGTGTGCAAAACCTTTTCCCCTCTTACCTGGGCATATTTATTTATATCTGGGCATATTTTTGGGGAAGACCCTTTGGCTTCTCGGAGCTATCCAGGCTGATATGGATATATATTTGACTTTGGCATCAGTCAAAATGCTACTCAAAAAGTATGTTAAAAAGTACTCAGAATGGAGTACTTATGCCTACCAGAGACCACAAGCCAGAACCTGGCCCCCTCAGAGAGGCACAAGGAGCAATTGGCTATAGAAATGCACATGTGGTTTGGAGCATTCTATGTCTGCCATCGACTGGATCAGGCACCCAAAAGGTAAGTGCCCCAAAACAAACCTCTATTCTGGTTAAAACTGTTACTGAAAGTCAATTGAGTTGACAGAACTCCCTAAATGAAAACGAGTAAACGAGAATGACTTCACCATGTGCCGCGCCACTGTCTACGCAGCTCCACCCCTCCCAAGAAGGGGGAAAGGGGAGCCCCAGGCCCCAGTTTGTAAGCTGATGTGATAGGCAACGGTCGTAAGACTCTGGCTCCAGATTTGTCCTCTAGCTCTGTGCCTTATGGTGTGGTGCTGTTCTTTGGTGGTGTGTGAGCCAGGAGTAAGTACTGCCCTTGGGACTTAGGGCCACCTTCCACAAGTCACCTTGGGATCTACCTCTGCTTGGTCTTTTGCTGCTCGGTGATCTGCTACCCTTAGTGTGCTGGGGTGTTTTCTACACCCTTGGTTGCCTTTGGGAAGGGGTAGTTTGCACTGGAACTGCGCAGCTAATTATCACCTCATAGCGGCCGGCTCTGTTCCGCCTGGGTACGTTGTCCTCTTGTGGGGGTTTTTCTTTTGTTTCCCAGCCTGGTGGGGAGTTGCCCCTTGTGTTCGGTTATTACCATTGAATCTTAGTGGTATCTCCACTAGTTCCCCGTGAGTGAACATGTCCCGAGGGTGCAGCATTTAGTGGTTTTCTTGGTAGACTTGGGTGTCGGTTCGCAGTACCCTGCCTGGGCTTTCCTTAGTGATACTAGTCTAAGGGCCCTGGGAATCCCCGTGGGGAACCTGGGTCTAATAGATGCGACCCCTTAGGTCCCCTCTCGCTTTGTGCGAGTTTGAGGGGGTTGCTCTGTCTTCTTGTCTCTGGGTGACTCTCACCGTGTTTGCCTCCGTCGTGCTGCCTGTTGGGTTGGTGACACCTTCGACCCAGAGTTCTGCAAGTTTTGTAACTTGTTTGTGAATCAGATCACCCAGTCCACTGATGATTCTATTTGGGTGCAGGCAGCTCATGCATTGCATGCACAGTTTAGGTTGCTGCAATGCGCTCTTTTGATGGCTGCCCTGTTTTGGTTATAGAGACCCGTACAGTGGTACCTCGGCTTACAAGCCCTCCTGGTTACGAGTTTCTTTAGTTACGAGTTTTTTTTAGTTACGAGCAGGATTTGCTCGGAAAATTTGTATCGGGATACGAGGATTGCCTCAGGATACGAGGGTGTTGATACACGTACGGGCCGACTAGCGTGTGGTGGCACGGCAATCGTCGCTCAGTTTACCAGTGCCTCGCGCCCAGTGACTATCTCGCCTCAATTATTCACCAGGATTTACAGTGTTTTGTTGGATATTTGGCCATTTGAACATAAATGTTGTTATTATATATCTCGCAATGGGTCCCAAGAAAGCCATTGGTAAGGTTCAACCTAAGAAAATAGTTGTGATTAGAGGATGTTCCTTTCTCATTAAGAAAATGTGTGAAGTATGGGAAGAACTGCAAAGTTTCGTTGAAAAAACTCGCCCAGATAAAGCTGTAGCAGGCTGTTGCATTGATCTTTTAAATGACAATGTGATGTCTTATTACAGACAAGTGTTAAAATGTAGGGAAAAGAAGTGTCTTTAGACAGATTTTTAGTAAGACAAGCAAGCAGTGAGCCACAAGCAGGTCCAGGTGGTATGCAGGCAAAATGTGCCAGAGAGTGCACACCAGAGAAGTCCTCACTGCCTGATGTTATAATGGAAGAGGACTTCCCTTCCAAACAGTAACATCTCTCCTTCTTCCCCTCCTCACCATCTTCCATATGCCAACAGCAGTCATCAGCAAGGGTAAGTAATAACTTGAACATAGTTTTGTAGTGTAGATTTCAATGAATTAGGTATAAACTTTAGTTTGAAGTGAGGTTTTTGGGTAGTCAGGACTGGATTAATCCGTTTCACATTATTTCTTTTTGGGAAATTAGCTTCGGTTTACGAGTTTTCGGGTTACAAGTCGTCTCCAGTAACGGATTAAACTCTTAAACTGAGGTACCCCTGTACTTGGGGGAGGTAGTCACCTCGACAATGGTTCTGTCCACGCCCCCTCGTCCTTCTCCTACTGTGGTTCATTCTGGTCCCCCCCCTCCCCTCCACCCTGCTTCCGGCTCCGAAGTGTCTAAGGGCTTCGGGGTCGGAGCAGGGTTTAGCTGGTTTTGAGACTTGGACAGTCTTGGAGGATGCCCCTTCCGGGCTGGCAATGGAGGCATTTGAGTCGGTTCTTTATGCTGTGGCATCTGGGTCTGACCAGTGGTTCCCATTCCTTCCTGCCTTTCTGGCTGCTCCGGTTTTTCTTTTCAGGCTGGGGCTTTGGAGGACGACTCAGCCCCGGGTCCTGATGTGGAGGTTCCCGGGGCTGGGGAGGGGTTGACTTGGGGGCTTTGGGGCCCTATTGGACCCCTTAGTATTTTTTTAACCTTGGAGCGGGGCTTGTTGTTACTAGTTTTTTTTTTTCCACCCCTCCTCTGCGTACGTGTTGGTTTTGTGTCAATTCCTCTTCGGGTTTGGTGTCCCTTCGGGTCCATTGGTCCCATACTTTCAGAGGTTATCGGCTTCCCGCATCCCGCCTCATGAGGTGCAGGAGGCCATTGCAGCTTACCTCCTCCAGGACCCGGATTCTGCCTCCATCATGAATCCGTCTTCATTCAGGTTTGGGTCTTCATCTCTTTACCGGGTTCATTATGAGGTTCTGGAGTCGTCCTGGCTAGCGAGTTGCCCTTGTTTTTGTTGGAGGCTTGCCATACTTTCTGTCATTACCGCACGCTAGAATGGCGCGAGGCGCTAATGGTGGTCCAGGTTTACCTCGGGGGAGGGGGGGGGGCAAGTTTGAGCACCTCAGTGCATGCTTTTTTACCCCTGCCCTTCCTCAGAATATTGGTGTAGTGCAGCTCCACGTGCAGGTTCCCTCCCTTTCAGCTGCACTAGTTGCTGAGGACTTGCACGCTCGTGGCCTGTTGTGTACAATCTTGCAGTTCTTTTTCCTCTTGAAGCTATCCTCGGATTGGCTTGAAGATGTGGAAGTGCTTGGGGCTGTTCCTGGGTCTTGTGCCTGGATCTCGGCAATGCATTTTCTGGGGGGAGCCCCGTCGGCTCCCCGGAGCTATCCCAGGCTGATATGCTAAAGTCAGACTTTGGCATCAGTCATGTGTATGGAGTTCTTAGGCCTACCGGGGACCACGGCCAGAACCGGGCCCCCTCAGAGAGGCAAGGGGAGCAATGGCCTATAGAAGCCCCCGTGTAGTTGGAAGCATTCTATGTCTGCCATCGACCGGAACAGGCACCCAGAAAGGTAAGCGCCCCAAAACAAACCCCTATTCTGGTTAAAATTGCTACCAAAAACCGAACTAGTGGATAGAACTCCCCAACCGAAAACAAGGAAACTAGTGTGACGTCACACACTGCCGCGCCGCTGTCTGCGCAGCTCCCCCCTCCCCGGGAGGGGGAAGGAGGAGCCCCAGACCCCCCACGCCGGCTACCCACACCTCAGTTCTTGAGGCTGATGCTATAGGCGATGGTCGTGTGCTCTGGCTCCGGTGTCGCTACTACACTGTGCTTTGCGTGTGGTGTTAGTTTTGTGGGTACGAGAGCCAGGAGTTATCTTCAGTACTCGGGCTGCATGCGCCTAGGGCTGCCTTCCCTAGGTGCCCTGTAAGTACTGCCCTTGGGGCTTGGGGCCACCTTCCACAGGCTCCTCGGGGTCTGCCTCTGCTGGTCCGTTTTACCTTTCGGTTTTTCGGCCGCCTGTTGGGCTCTTGGGTGTTCTGTTCTCCCTTGTTACCGGCGGGTAACAGGCAGTTTGCACTGGTAGGGGCGCAGGGTGCTGCTCAGCTTGTAATTCCCGACATCGCGGCCGGCTCTGTTCCTTGGGGTTCGCTGTCCTCTTGTGGGGTTTTGTTTTTCTTTTTGTTTTTGCCTGGTGGGGGGTTCTGTCGTTTTATTCAGTTTGTTTTTGCCCTTCCACTGTTCTCCTCGGTGGCGCCCCCTGCTAGGTCCCCGTGAGTGTACACGTCCCTGGGGTTCAGCTTTAGAAGTTTGCTTGGTAGTTTTGGGCGCCGGTTTGCAGCACCCTGCCTGGGACTACCTGAGCGCGAGTCCTCTTAAAGTAAACGCTCAGGACCCTGGGAATCCCCTAGGAGGCGCGTGGGTCCGATGGATGTGACCCCGGAGTCCCCACTCGCTGTGTGCGAGTTTGAGGGTTGCTCGGTCCCCTTGTCTCAGGGTGACCCTCATTGTTTTTGCCTCTGCCACGCTGCCTGTTGGGTCGGTGATACTTTCGACCCTGAGTCCTGTGAGTGTTGCTGCTTGCTTGTGACTCAATTTACCCAATCCTCTGATGATTCTATTCGGGTACAGGCGGCACGTGCGTTGCAGTCTAGGTTTCGTCTGTTGCAACGCGCTCGGTTGGTTGCTTCCCCGGATGCCCCGGGGCTGCCCCGCTTTGCTTTTCGAGACCCGGACTTGGGGGTGGGGGTCGCTTCGATCCTGGTTCAGTCCGCACCTCCTCGTCCTTCCCCTTCTGTTCGTTCTGGTCCCCCGCCCCTGCTTCCGGCCCCGAAGCGTCTGAGGGTTTCGGGGTCGGAGCAGGGGTTACTTGATCTCGAGACTCGGGCAGCTTCGGGGGTTGCCCCTTCCAGGGGGCGGCAGAGGCATTCGAGTCTTGTCTCCCGGCCGAAGCTTCAGGGTCTGACCAGTGGGCCCCCCTTCCTCCAGCTTTTCCGGCTGCTCCGTCCTTGTCTTGTGGGGTCGGGGCTTGGGGAGAGGACTCGGCCTCGGGTCCTGTGGTGACGGACCTTGAGGCTGGGGAGTGGCTGACTTGGGGGCCTTGGGCCCCGCTGGACCCCGCCTGGGTTTTTCTTCCCACTGAGCGGGGCTTATTGTTACAAGGAGTGGGGTTTTCTTTTCCCCCCTCTGCGTACGAGTTGGATTTGGTGTCGGCCCTTCCCCGGGTTCGGTTCCGTGTTCCCCCGGGTACGTCGGTTCCGTCCTTCAGGAGGTTTTCGGCTTATCGCATCCAACCTGGTGTGGTGCGAGCGGCCTTTGCAGCTTACCTCCTGCGTGACCCGGATTATGCCTCGGAAATGGATCCGTCCACGTTCAGGTTTGGGACTTCGTTCCCTTTCTGGCTCCGTTCCGAGGTTCTGGAGTCGTCCTGGCTAGCAGACTGCCCCTTGTTTGGTCTGGATTCCTGGCATTCCTTCTGTCGTTCCCGCACGCTGGAGTGGCGGGAAGCTTCCCCAGTGCTTCAGGTTTTCCTGGGGGGTGAACTTGAGTACCTGAATGAGTGCTTGTTTGCCCCTGCCCTTCCCCACGATGAGGGCTTTATTCAGCTCCATGTGCAGGTTCCCTCCCTTTCGGCGGCGCTCATGGCGGAGGACTTGCGCGCCCGGGGCCTTTTGTGTTCGGCCTTGCGGTTCTTTTCCCTCCTGGAGCTGTCTTCGGATTGGCTCGTGGAGGATGTGGGGACGCTTGGATCCGTCCCGGGGTCCGGCACCTTGTCCTCGGCTGCGCGTTCGTCGGCTGCCTTGTTGAAGCTGTTCACGCCGATTTTGCGGGATGCGGTTTCCCTATTCTATGCTTCCCGTCTCGCGTGTCGGCAGGCAGTGCTGGGTTCCTCCGTGGAATCTGCTTGGGCTCTGGCTCTTAGGCGTTCTTCACCTTTTTGTCCTCTCCTGTTTGGGGAGTCGGCCGTGGCACAGTTTATTCAGGCTGCATCGGCGGCTTGTCATCCGATGTCGGACTTGTTGGTTTTCCGGGGGTCCCGGGGTGGGTCTTCCCGGAAAGGTCGTGCCAGGGCTCGGGGTTCCTCTCGTCGTGGTAGGCCTCTGGTGTCAGGTTTGGGGTTGGCTCCTCCTGCGGACCCTCCCTCGTCTGGTCGGAGCGGTGTTCGCGCTGTGCGGGGTTCTGGGTCTCGTAAGGGTCGCCGGCCCTTTCGCGGTTTGCCCCCTTGACGGGGCGATGGGGGGGCGGCTTGCGCTGTTCGCCTGCGCCTGGTCCCACGATTCGTGGGCCTTTCGGGTCGTGTCTCGCGGCCTGCGGTGGCGTTGGGTGGTCCCCCCTTTGGGGGGTCGGGGCTGGCAGGGCAGGTTTCTTCCCCTGCGCTCTGTCGAGTCGTCTTGGAGTGGGTACGCTTGGGCGTCGTCGAAACGACGTCGTCCCTCAGATGGGTTTCCCGTCTGTTTCCGGTTCCGAAACGGGACTGCGCGGACCTGCGGTTCATTCTGGACTTGTCCCGTCTGAACCCCTGGGTTCATTGCCCCTCCTTTCGGATGACTACGCTGTCTCAGGTTCGGCTCCTCTTGGAGCCGGGAGCTTGGATGGTGTCCCTGGACCTCCGGGACGCTTATTGGCATGTCCCGATTCATCCGCGGTTCAGGGACTGGCTCGGTTTTGTTGTGGGGCGTCTGAGTTACCGCTTTCGTTGTCTCCCGTTCGGGTTGAACCTGGCACCTCGCGTGTTCACGCGCCTTACACGGGTTGTGGTGGCTCGTTTGCGTCTCCTAGGTGTTCGAGTGTTGGCCTACCTCGACGACTGGCTGGTTTGGGCTCCCAGCCAGTCAGCTTGCTTGCTAGCCAGGGATTTGGTTCTTTCCCAGCTCGCCGAGTTCGGGTTCTTGGTGAACTGGAGGAAGTCCCATCTGGTTCCCTCTCAGGTTCGGACTTGGCTGGGTCTCGTGTGGGACTCTCGAACCGCCTCCTTGTCTCTCCCTCTGGAGTCTCTCCTGCGGCTGCGGTCCCGCCTTCGTCTGTTTCTGGAGGGCCCTCGGGTCACCCGGCGGTTGCTCGAGGGGCTGTGCGGGAGCCTGACCTTCGCGATGGTGGTCTACCCGCCGGGTCGGGTTTGGCTTCAACGGCTGTTCTGGTTCCTTCGGGGTTCCCCTTTCCGCCTCTCTCGCGATCGCAGAGTTCGACCCCCGGGGGCCTTGCGTCGGTTGCTGCGTCACCGGCTTCCTCTGCGGGTTTTTCGGGGTTCAGTGCCTTGGCGCCTACCCGAGCCCTCGCTCGATGTGTACACGGATGCGTCGTCTCTCGGCTGGGGTTTTGTGACCAGTGCTCACCAGGCCGGCCAGGGGCGTTGGGATCCGTCCTTCCGTCGAGCTCACAGTACGGTGCGGGAGTTAGCGGCAGTGTGGTTTGCTCTGGGGAGGATTCGGGTGGCCCGCGGATCGACGATTCGGCTCCATTCGGATTGCTCTCCGGTGGTTCATTGCCTGAACCGCGGGGGTTCGATGCGGTCCTTGTCTCTTTGGGGTTGGTCGCTTCGGGTGACTCGTCTGCTGAGTTCTCGGGGTTTGGCTCTCCTGGCGGTTCACGTACGGGGCGTGTCCAACGTCTTGGCCGACGCCCTGTCTCGCTTCGTTCCCCTCTCCACGGAGTGGACGGTCGACGACGAGTCCTTCCGTTGGCTTTACCAGACGTTCGGGCGCCCCGAAGTGGACCTCTTTGCGTCGGCGTGGTCGCGGCGTCTTCCCGTTTATGCGGCGCCCTTCCCCGATTGCGAGGCCGTCGGGGTCGATGCCTTTCGGCTAGACTGGTCGAGGTGGGGGTTCCTGTACCTCTTTCCCCCGGTTCGGCTGTTGCTCCAGGTCCTGACTCGCTTAGAGACTTACCGGGGGAGAGTTGTTCTTCTGGCCCCTTGGTGGCCGGCCCAGCCTTGGTTTCAGGCGCTGGTTGCTCGGTGTCCGAACCCAAGGGTTTTCCCGCGGCTCCGCCTCTTTCAGCAGATCGAACCGGTACGTCACGTAGCTGGTTCGATCTTCTCCTCGAGTCTTCGCGTATGGTTTTTTTGACTCAAGTCTATCATCATCTCTATGGTGATCAGGTGGCCTCCTTGTTGGTGTCCCACCTGAGGGCTTCTTCTCGGCGGCAGTATGAAGTTTCCTGGCGGTCCTTCCGTTTCTTTTTGCGTCTTCGTCGTGTTAGCTCCTTGTCTGTTCGGGTGGTCTTGTCCTTCCTCTCGTGGTTGTTTCAGGACCGTCATCTTATGCCTAACACTGTCGCTTCGTATTGTGCGGCGCTGGCGGAGCCGCTTCAGCTTGCTTTCGGTATCGATGTTACGTCTGCGCCATTTCGCAAGCTGTCTCGTGCATTGTTTCACCTCCGGCCTGCTCATGCGTCGCCTGAGCCGTCCTGGTCTTTGGACAGAGTGCTCGCTTTCCTTTCATCTCCTCGTTTCGTTGTGGCCCCTTCGGTCCAGGATTGTTTTTCCAAGGCACTTTTCTTGTTGGCTTCGGCCTCTGGGGGTCGGGTAGGGGAGCTTCATGCTCTCCTCCGGCGCAGGGGTTTCTGCTCTTTTGGTCGTGGTGATAGTTTTGTTCGTTTGCAGCCGTCTCCTTCTTTTCTGGCGAAGAATGAGACTGCTGCGTTCCGGAGGGGTCCATGGGTGGTTGATGCTTGGTTGGTCAGGCCGGGGGTACATCATGTTTTGTGTCCGGTTGCGGCGCTTCGCCGTTATTTGCGCGCCACAGCTTCTGTGTCCGGGGACGCGCTGTGGGTTGATCCGGTTTCCCTTCTTCCCTGTTCGCGGGTTCGGGTCTCTCAGGTCGTCCGCAGGGTTATTAGGTCCAGCCAGCCTGCGGTCTATCCCCGTGCCCATGACGTTCGTAAGTTCGCGGCTCTTGCTGCCGTCTTTGGGAATATGTCTTGGTCTGATATTCGGGCGCGGGGATTTTGGCGGTCGAACAGGGTCCTGGCTGCTCGTTACCTTGTGAATGGTCCTGGGCCTCGTCGGGCCTGTGTTGCTTTGGGTCGGCGGTTGCAGCCAGTTGTCTCGGCTTTGAGTTGAGGGGTGAGCGACGACCGCCTCCCGGGTAAGTCCCTCTTTTTCTGTCTGTGGGTAGTTAGCTCCGGGGAGCCGACGGGGCTCCCCCCAGAAAACCAGCGTTGAATGTAATGAAACGCCATTTTCTGGGTGAGTCCCGGAGGCTCCCCGGCATCCCTCCCTCCCTCCGGTAGGCGTTTTTTTTGCGTTTTTGACATCCAGCCTCAAGAACTGAGGTGTGGGTAGCCGGCGCGGGGGGTCTGGGGCTCCCCCTTCCCCCTCCCGGGGAGGGGGGAGCTGCGCAGACAGCGGCAGTGTGTGACGTCACACTAGTTTGCTTGTTTTCGGTTGGGGAGTTCTATCCACTAGTTCGGTTTTTGGTAGCAATTTTAACCAGAATAGGGGTTTGTTTTGGGGCGCTTACCTTTCTGGGTGCCTGTTCCGGTCGATGGCAGACATAGAATGCTTCCAAGTACACGGGGGCTTCTATAGGCCATTGCTCCCCTTGCCTCTCTGAGGGGGCCCGGTTCTGGCCGTGGTCCCCGGTAGGCCTAAGAACTCCATACACATGACTGATGCCAAAGTCTGACATTAGCATATCAGCGTGGGATAGCTCCGGGGAGCCTCCGGGACTCACCCAGAAAATGGCGTTTCATTACATTCAACGCTGGTTTTTTGATGCTGTTTGCGACGATCCTGCGGAATGCGGTGTGTCTTTTTCGCTTCGAGTCTCGTGTGTCAGCAGGTGGTTCTTGCTTCCTCCTTCAAATCTGCTTGGGCCTTGGCTCTTAGGTTTTCTTCACCTTTTTGTCCTTTACTGTTTGCAGAGTCTGTGGTTGGGCAGAACTGCATAAACCCGCTAATCCGGACAATACGGGAAGGATGCTCAGCCGGATTAGCACGTTTTCTGGATTAACGTACTTTTTGACAGTACAGGGTGTGGGGAGGTAAAGGCAGGCAGGGTGGGAGGCAGGCAGGCAGGCAGGCAGGCAGGCAGGCAGGCAGGCAGGCAGGCAAGGGGGAGGGAGGGGGCAGGGAGTGAGAGAGGGAAAGGCAGGTAGGCAGGGTGGAAGGGAGGGATGCAGGCAGGCAGGTAGGCAGGCAGGCAGGCAGGCAGGCAGACAGGCAGACAGACAAGGGGGAGGGAGGGGGCAGGTAGTGAGAGAGGAAAAGGCATGCAGGCAGGGGGGAGGGAAAGGCAGGCAGGTAGGGTGGAAGGGAGGGAGGCAGGCAGGGGGAGGGAGGGAGGGAGGGAGGGAGGCAGGCAGGGGGAGGGAGGGAGGGAGGCAGGCAGGGAGGGAGGCAGGCAGGGAGACAGGGAGACAGGCAGGCAGGCAGGCAGGGAGACAGGGAGACAGGCAGGCAGGGAGGGAGGGAGGCAGGCAGGCAGGGAGAGAGGGAGGGAGGGAGGGAGGTAGGCAGGGAGGGAAGGAGGTAGGTAGGCAGGGGGGGAAGGAGGTAGGTAGGCAGGGAGGGAGGGAGAGACTGGGAGGTAGGGAGGCAGGCAGAGAGGGAGGAAGGCAGGCAGGCTATGTGACCAGTGGAGCAAAGAGTGTATGGGATGTGGGGAGAGGGGGTGAGGAAGTGAGTGTGGGAGGAAGAACAGCAGTGAGGGGTGACTCCCTCCCTCCCCTTCATGACTCCTGCCCTCCCTTCATGACTCCCTCCCTCCCTTCATGACTCCCTTCCTTCATGACTCCCTCCCTTCATGACTCCTGCCCTCCCTTCATGACTCCCTCCCTCCCTTCATGACTCCCTCCCTCCCTTCATGACTCCCTCCCTCCCTTCATGACTCCTGCCCTCCCTTCATGACTCCTGCCCTCCCTTCATGACTCCCTCCCTCCCTTCATGACTCCTGCCCTCCCCTTCATGACTCCTGCCCTCCCTTCATGACTCCCTCCCTCCCTTCATGACTCCTGCCCTCCCCTTCATGACTCCTGCCCTCCCCTTCATGACTCCTGCCCTCCCTTCATGACTCCTGCCCTCCCTTCATGACTCCTGCCCTCCCTTCATGACTCCCTCCCTCCCTTCATGACTCCCTCCCTCCCCTTCATGACTCCCTCCCTCCCCTTCATGACTCCCTCCCTCCCCTTCATGACTCCCTCCCTCCCCTTCATGACTCCCTCCCTCCCCTTCATGACTCCCTCCCTCCCCTTCATGACTCCCTCCCTCCCCTTCATGACTCCCTCCCTCCCCTTCATGACTCCCTCCCCTTCATGACTCCCTCCCTCCCTTCATGACTCCCTCCCTCCCCTTCATGACTCCCTCCCTCCCCTTCATGACTCCCTCCCTCCCCTTCATGACTCCCTCCCTCCCCTTCATGACTCCCTCCCTCCCCTTCATGACTCCCTCCCTCCCCTTCATGACTCCCTCCCTCCCCTTCATGACTCCCTCCCTCCCTTCATGACTCCCTCCCTCCCCTTCATGACTCCCTCCCTCCCTTCATGACTCCCTCCCTCCCCTTCATGACTCCCTCCCTCCCTTCATGACTCCCTCCCTCCCTTCATGACTCCCTCCCTCCCCTTCATGACTCCCTCCCTCCCTTCATGACTCCCTCCCTCCCTTCATGACTCCCTCCCTCCCCTTCATGACTCCCTCCCTCCCTTCATGACTCCCTCCCTCCCTTCATGACTCCCTCTCTTCCTGGTGGTGGTGTACAAAGAGTGTTAGGCCGGACTTATCTCTCAGTGGTAAAGGTTCACATTTCATATTTGGTGGCAAGTAGACCCTTGGTTTTGGAGAGATTTTTAGGTATCAAACTCTATCATTATACGCTGATCCGGCCAAATATCCGCCAGTCTGACTTCTATAAACAGTTTGGCCGGATAGGGAGATAACTTTATTTGGCCACGATTTTTGCCGGATTAGGGCGTTTTCCGAATTGGTGGATCCCGCATTAGGGAGTTTCTACAGTACTTGCAGGCAGCCTCTTTTAGTTGCTGTCCGATGTTGGACTTGTTGGTTCTCCGGGAGGCCCGAGGGGGGGGGAGGGGGTTCCCGGAGAGGTGGTGCCAAGGCTCGGGGTTCCTCTCGTCATGTTAGGCAGGTGGTGCCAGTTTTCGAGCTGGCGCCACCTTCGGACCTGTCTTCGTCTGATCGGTGTGGTGATCGCTCTGTGTGTAAGTCGGGTTCTTGCAAGGGATGTCGGCCCTTTCGCGGCTCGCCCCATTGATGGGGCAATGGGGGGGGGGGGGGGTGTTAAGTGGCTCCTTCTCCTTCGGGGGAGTTCAGGGCTAGTGGCAGGCCACCTTTCCTGCACTCTGTCGAGTCATCTTGGAGTGGCTGTGCTTGGGCATTGTCGAAACGATGACATCCATCGGATGGGCTTCCTCTCTGTTCCCAGTCCGCAAAACGGGACTGTGTGGACCTGCGGTTCATTCTGGACTTGTCACGTCTGAACCCCTGGGTTTCTTGCCCTTCCTTTCGGATGACTAGTCTGTCCCAGGTCCAGCTGCTTTTGGAGCCGGGCGCTTGCATGGTGCCCCTGGACCTCCGGGTCGTGTATTGGCACATCCCAATTCATCCGGGGTTCAGGGACTGGCTCGATTTTCTTGTGGGGCATCTCAGTTACCGCTTTTGTTGCCTCCCATTCGGGTTGGATCTGGCTCTTCTCGTGTTTACACGCTTTACCTGGGTCGTGGTGGCCCGTCTGCGTATGTTAGGGGTTTGGGTGCTGGCCTACCTCGACGACTGGTTGGTGTAGGCTCCCAGCCGGTCCGCGTGTCTGCTTGCAAGGGATTTGGTGCTTTCCCAGCTCGCCGGGTTTGGGTTCCTAGTGAACTGGAGGAAGCCCCATCTGGTTCCCTCTCATGTTCGGACTTGGTTGGGTCTTGTGTTGGACTCTCAGACCGCTTCCTTGTCTCTCCCTCCGGAGTCTCTGCTTCAGCTTCAGTCTTGCCTTCAACTGTTTCTGGGGTGCTCTCAAGTCACTCGGCGGTTGCTCGACGGTTTGTGCGGGAGTCTGAACTTTGCTGTGTTGGTCTACCTGCCGGGTCGAGTTTGGCTATGCTGTCTGTTCTGGTTCCTTCAGGGACGTCCCTTCTGCCTCTCTCGGGATCGCTGGGTTCTGCCTTCAGGGGGCCTTGTGTCGGTTGTTGCTTCGTCGGCTACCTCTTCAGGTTTTCAGGGTTCAGTGCCTCGGTGCCTACCTGAGCCCTCTCTCAATGTTTTTATGGACACGTCGTCTCTTGGCTGGGGCTTTGTGACCAGTGCTTACCTAGCGAGCCACAATGGGCCAGGACAATGTTCCTGGCCCTAGCTGGGCGTGTGTCGCATTTGGTCGGCGGTTGCAGCCTGTTGCTTCGCTTTCAGGTTGGTATGCGAGTGGCGACTGCCTCCGGGGTTAGTCCCTCGTTTTTTCTTTGGGTAAGTAGCTCAGGCGAATGGATGGGGTCTCCCCCTCCCCCCCCCCAGAAAATCAGCGTTGAATGTAATGAAACGTCAGTTTCTGGTTGAGACCCGGAGGCTCCCTGGCAACCCTCCATCTCAAGCTAAACGAAATTTCACTCGTCCTAAACCTGCTTCCAACACTAGTAGCACTGTACTATGCCTTCCCTTCATATCTGAACTCAAAACTTTTACTAATACCTTTTGTCCTCTTGACATAAAGCTCGCTTTTTGACAAACTAACACACTTCGTAGCAATCTAGTTCATACTGCTCCTCCTGCTTCTAATACTGCTGGTGTCTACTCTATTTCCTGTTCGTCTTGTCCTCTCCAATACTTTGGCGAAACTGGCCGTACTCTTAATGACAGGCTTAAAGAACACAAGAGAAGTTAGTGTCTGCAGACACTAACAATGCTCTCTTCTGTCATGTGAGGGATTCTAATCATCCTATTGATTAGTCTTCCTCCAAAATAATCTTTCCTGCCTCTATTCTACACAGACGCCGTCTTGTTGAATTGGCTCCAATACACAACGTACCCAACATGAACTTGAGTCCTGGCTTTATTGCTGTGGACTCTTCCCTTTCATAGTACAGTATATACTCAAATGCTCTAATCTTTCTAACAAACGTGCTTTCCTAACATAAGCTTACCCTTCCATTTATCTTTCTTTCTCTTTCCTTTTCTTTCTCTCTTCTCTCTCTTTTCTGTTCATTGTTTTCTCTTATGTTCCCTTGCTATCTTCTTCTTATTCCTATTACTATCCCCCTTCTCATTCGGTGGTTATAATAGGAGCTGCCTCGTATGGGCCAATGGGCCTTCTGCAGTTCTTATTCCTACTATTATCCCCTCTACTACACCTTACCTTGCTTTTCACCTCTCTCTTGCCTATTTATTGCCTGCATCAACTTCATCACAATCGACTTGAGAATGGTCCAGGACGGACCGAAACGTCGTCGTCCCTTCACCTTCTAGTGTGTGGTCTGGTCAACATTCTTCAGCCACGTTATTGTGACTCATCGCCTGCAACCCTCCATCCCTCCAGTAGGCATTTTTTTGCATGTTTTGACATCCAGCCTCAGAACTGGGGTGTAGATAGCCGGCACAAGGAGTCTGGGGGCTCCGCCTACCCCCCTCCCAGTAAGAAGGGAGCTGGGCAGACAGCGGAGCGGCACGTGGTGACGTCATGCTCGTTTGCTTGTTTTCATTTGGGGATTTCTGTTCACTCGTTTGAATTTCAGTAGCAGTTTTAACCAGAATAGGGTTTGTTTTGGGGCATTTACCTTTTTGGGTGCCTGACCCGGTCGATGGCAGAGATAGAATGCTCCAAACCACATGTGCATTTCTATAGGTCATTTCTCCTTGTGCCTCTCTGAAGGGGCCAGGTTCTGGCTCATGGTCTCCGGTAGGCCTAAGAACTCCATTCACTTGATTGATGCTAAAGTCTAATACAGTATATCCATATCAGTCTGGATAGCTCCGGGAGCCTCCGGGTCTCACCCAAAAACTGGTGTTCATTACATTCAATGCTTTTTTTTTTTTGCATCCTGGTAATATATCAGGAAATGCAGGAAATCTGTTGTTCATGGCTTCAACAAGTGGTAGAGCCAAGAGAAAACAGGTTGTGATGACTTTTGAACAAAAAGTTCAGCTTATAAAGGAAGTTGAAAGTGGATTTCCTAGAAGTGTTGTGTGCACCAAGTACCGTGGCACCTGGACTTACAACTGCCCCTGCTTACGAATTTTTTGAGTTACAACATAAATTTCGTCGGAAAATGCAACTCGATTTACGTCCTTTGCCTCGACAAGCGACTTTGTTGAAACGCATATGGGTCGACCAATCCCGTGATTCCTGGAGGCACGGCCGACCCGGCCTCAGTTTATCAGACCTGCCTGCTTAGTGATGATCGTGCTTGTAAAGAATTTAATTATTTTTGTGCTTTTTTGTTTTTTGAACATAAAAGTAATTATTATATATCACGTAATGGGTCTCAAGAAAGTCGGTGGTAAGGTTCAACCTAAGAAAGCACATGTGAGGATGACCATAGAGGAAAAACAAGAGATCATTCATAAACACGGAAATGGTATGAGGGTTGTTGATATAGAGTAGAGGATGTCCCTTCCTCATTTATTAAGAAAATGAGTGCAGCATGGGAAGAATTGCAAAGTTTTGCTGAAAAATGTCACCCAAATCAAGCTGTAGCAGGCTGTTGTGTTAACTTTTTATCCCTTAAACTGCACAAAGCATCATATGATGCTTTGAGTAACTGTCAAGAAATTGGGCACAGTATCATATGATGTTTAGGAGTACCATGCAAGATTTAAAAGTCCCATGGCTACTCGTGGTTCACATCAGCTTCCTCAGGGCTCTTGTAAACAGATGCCATTTAAAAAAATCTTGGGCAACATTCCTGGGTGTGAGAACCTCAGTACTGAATGAACCACCAAGGCTGGCGCATGCAGCATGAGCTCACAGCACTGCTATTCAACTTGTGATTACAGCATCACCTAAAAATGTAAAAAATATATGTACCAATATTATTTAGCGATGATAGTATTACAGAAGATCTCTGACTGTGATAAAAATGACTGGGATTCTAATAATAGCAGGATTGTTGTGATATAAATAGATAAATAAATAAATAATAATTTGTGCTGTGCGTTGTATTGGGGGGAGGAGTAATGTTGGAGGGAGGGCTATAGTGTCATCTGTCGAATCTGTGTGGCCATCTGTTATCGTGTGCACTCAACATACCAACTTAGTGCCCTTGGAAGCACAAACCGAAACTGTCTCTATTTTCCGCTTGTTACAGCTTGTAATAAAGTTGTTACATCTTGGCTTAACGTGTTTATGAGGTATTAGAACATTGTTACAACTTGCTATATTGGTTGATATCACTGGTTAGGTGGTGTTAAAACGTGCTCGAACGTTATACCAACGTCGTAGTTTCGTTGTGTGTGTTTGGCAGGTGGTTCCCTATGGTGAACACAAATGTAGATACTTACATATAATGTACTAGTATTTTCTATGGCCCAGTCGAAAACTTTATTAATATCTGCTTGAAGTTTTTCAATGTCTTCAGCAGAGGTAATTTTCCTACTGATTTTTGTGTCATCTGCAAAGGATGATACGAAGCTGTGACTTGTATTTTTGTCTATATCTGATATGAGAATAAGGAAAAGCAGTGGGGCACAAACTGTCCCTGTTAAAAGCACAGAGCTTTTAACTGTGCTTGGACTCAATTTTTTATGGTTGACTGTTGCTCTTTGTGTCCTGTTTGACCGAAAACTGAGTATCCAGTGTCCTACTTTACCGGTTATTCCCATTGACCTCATATTGTGTGCAATTGCTCCATGGTCACATATATATTGAATGCTCGTGCGAAGTTCATGTATACCACATCCACATTCTGTTTTTCTTCTAATGCCTCAGTGACTTTGTCGTAGTGATCAAGTAGCTGTGAGAGGCACGATTTTCCCGCTCGAAATCCATGTTGGCCTGGGTTGTGAAGGTCATTGGTCTCCATAAAACTGGTGAACTGACTCCTAATCACACCCTCAAATACTTTTATTATGTGGGACATTAGTGCAACTGGTCTATAATTCTTTCCCAATGCTTTGCTACCTCTCTTGTGTTGAGGGGCTGTCTGCTACTTTAAGTGCATCTGGTATCTCCCCCATGTCCAAGCTCTTCCTCCACGCTATATTGAGTGCCTGTGCTACTGGCACCTTGCATTTCTTTATGAATATTGAATTCCATGAATCTGGACCCGGGACTCAGTGTATGGGCATGTTTGCAATTTCTCTTTCAAAATCTAGTGTTATAAAAGGGGAGTCTGTACTATGGGGGATCTAGTATAACATGGATGTAGGGGCAGTAGTTAGCATTAAGAGTTATCAAATATGGGAGATCTAAAAGGCCCAGCCCCCAAAATAAACTATCCACAGTGAATATTAACTTGCTACTAGTTCATGTCAGTCTAGAGGTTGATCATAGATCTCCTACACAGGAAGAATGGATACTCCTTTAACTAACTTATTTATTAACCCCTTAGCAACCCCCCATATACACTCACACCAATAACAATAATAATAATTACTTTACCACACTATCTTACGTAAAAGCCTTGGTCCACATAAGCAGGATACAAGGTTTACACTGAGAACAAGCTAAGGTAAAGTTCTACTAGGCAAGGGACACTAGCAATGACTCTAGGGAGCTTACTGGTAACACTGGAGCCCACGTGGTTCCCCTGGAACCCCCTAGAGTAACTTGTAAAAATAAACACTAGTGAACACCTAATTGCTACACATCAATACTATACACATAGAACATGTTTATGCCAGACAATGAGGATACTACACAGTCTATTTAACTGGATAACAACGACACAGAAATAAAGAAACAGAGGAAGGGGAGGAGGTTTCCTTTCACCAGAACGCCAGCCAGAGAAGAGCACATCCAGCGACCAGGACAGTGCTCCCCCAGTTGTGTGGTGTCGGGAAGAGCCCAATTGATCGTGCAGCTATACACATTACAATCTTCACCTATGTACCATATTGTTTACTTTACTCGGTCTAGGGAAAGTTACTAATTACTACAATGTTATACTTAATCCCCAACAAGCTCAAGAGTCTGAATGGTTTGTGAGCACTCAAGATTCGTCCTACATTTGGCAGGAAAGATACGAACAAAGACACGTCGACTTGCGTCTTGCTAATCTAACGTAGCTTATTTAGTTCAATTTAACCTCTGGTTTCCACTTGAGGAACCCAGGGTCATAACATCTAGTACGCTCGTGTTGATATCAGTTATATATACTGGGGTTTGGATATCACTCATAAAGAAATTATCTGGATCTTCCACTTTCATGTTATTTATTGGAGAGCTAAACATGTCCTCATACTGCTTTTTAGGATTTTACTAATTTCTTTGTCATCATCCGTGTATGAACCTTCACTCGTACGAATGGGTCCAATACTGGCAGTGGTTTTTGCTTTTGGTTTCACATGTGTGAGGAAGTATTTTGTATTTTTCTTTATTTCCTGAATTGCTTGCTGTTCTAACCGCCTTTCTTCAGTCTGATATGAGTCTTCCAATTTCCACTCGATTTCTTCAATCTCCCTATTTAAATTATTCTTTCTTTGTAAGGAAAGTTGTGTCTGCTTAGTGTGTGTGTGTTGTGTCTGCTTAGTGTGTAATTACCCAAGTGTAATTACCTAAGTGTAGTTACAGGATGAGAGCTACGCTCGTGGTGTCCCGTCTTCCCAGCACTCTTTGTCATATAACGCTTTGAAACTACTGACGGTCTTGGCCTCCACCACCTTCTCACTTAACTTGTTCCAACCGTCTACCACTCTATTTGCGAAGGTGAATTTTCTTATATTTCTTCGGCATCTGTGTTTAGCTAGTTTAAATCTATGACCTCTTGTTCTTGAAGTGCCAGGTCTCAGGAAATCTTCCCTGTCGATTTTATCAATTCCTGTTACTATTTTGTATGTAGTGATCATATCACCTCTTTTTATTCTGTCTTCTAGTTTTGGCATGTTTAATGCTTCCAACCTCTCCTCGTAGCTCTTGCCCTTCAGTTCTGGGAGCCACTTCGTAGCATGTCTTTGCACCTTTTCCAGTTTTTTTTTTTTTTTTTTTTTTTTTGAGATATATACAAGAGTTGTTACATTCTTGTACAACTTGTAGTTTGTACAAACAAACTTGTAGTTTGTTGATGTGCGTGTGTGTGTGTGTGAAATGCTTATGCATTTCCATTATTTTTTTTCCTTTTTTTTATAGTGTCATCTGCGTTTTCTTTCTATGCTGGACCTCTTTCTGGCTTTCCTCAAGGAACATGTTTCAGCCAGACTTGATATGCTTTTGAAGGCAGTTTTTCTATTCTTTCTGTAGGACATGTATTACTTACAACAGTTTCTCATGTAATGTTTGTAAGTTCTCTGTTTATTGTCTCCCAGTCTACCATTTTATTATTATAATTTAATTTACTGAATAACCCATCTCTCGCTTGATCATTGTTTTAGGTCTATTCTGGGTATTGATGGTAGTTTACACTTCAATGAGCTTGTGATATGAGTATGTGGTATCTGATATCGTAATGTCCCTGACTATGTCTTCATTGTTTGTAAAGACCCGATCTAGAATATTTTCATTCCTCATTGGCTCTGATATCTGCTGGTTGAGTGAAAATTTATCACAGAATCTAAGCAGTTCTCTAATCTGTGGTTGGTTATGTCCTGATAGATTTCCTGGTATAATAATATTGTTTGCTATTCTCTATCTTAGATTTAGCAAGTTGAAGTCACCTAGGAAGATAATATCAGGTATCAGGTTCGCAAAATTATCAAGGCTATTCTCTATTTTGTTTATCTGTTCTGCGAATTCCTCAGCCGTTGTATCTCACAGTTTGTATATTAGAATAAAAACTAAGTTTATTTTCTCTATTTTTACTCCCAGTACCTCTACCACCTCATTTGTAGAGTCAAGGAGTTCCGAGCATACAAGGTCTTCCCTAATATACAGACCCAGTCCTTCATGTGACCTAAATTACCCTATCACACCTTTATAGATTATATCCTGGAATCCAGATCTCACTGTCGAAGAATTCCCCTGCATGGGTTTCTGTGAAAGCTCCAAATACTGCATTTGACTCAGTGAGGAAGCCATTTATGAATTGTACTTTGTTTTTTTTCTTGATTTTAGTCCTTGCATGTTGGCAAAGATGAATGAGTTTACTCAATTTGGGATAGTTTGACTGGGAGACTTTTTTGGCAGGTACATTATGGGAGGACATGTTTAGTTTGTTTGGCCCAGTGCTGATTGTTGTAGGGCAGTTGCCTGTTGTAGTTGTAGTTCCTTTTTGGTGTACTCACCTAGTTGTTCCTGCGGGAGTTGAGCTTTGGCTCTTTGGTCCCGCCCCTCAACCGTCAATCAACTGATGTACAGATTCCTGAGCCTACTGGGCTCTAGCATATCTACATTTGAAACTGTGTATTGAGTCAGCCTCCACCACATCACTTTATATAGTGCATTCCATTTACTAACTACTCTGACACTGAAAAAGTTCTTTCTAATGTCTCTATGGCTCATTTAGGTACTCAGCTTCCACCTGTGTCCCTTTGTGCATGTACCACCTGTGTTAAATAATCCATCCTTGTCTACCCTGTCAAATTGTAATTTGTATCTGTAATGTATCTGTATTTGTATCGGGTGTGTAATTGTATCTGTGATTCTGGTATGCAAGTGGGTCTGGCATCCAGTTCCATACATTCTCTATGTTCCCCCTTTTGAAATCTCTTTTGGCTTGGTATAAAAAATTAATTGAGTTTCCTCAAAATTCATTATCTTGTTTGCCACTCTTTATGTAACGTTCCGTGCCTTTCACGTCAAAGTATTGGCAGCTGAGGTCATAGTATTTTCTGTCCTCGAGTGAGGTTTGGCACATGTCAGGATAGAAAAACCTACATGTTGATCCAAATTGACACTGTCCTTTCCTAAGTACATTTAAAAAAAATTTGGGATGGTGGTAACTGCATTCTAATCCTTTCTTATTACCAGCATATCTATGTCTGCATACGCCCTTTACATAAAATTTATATGTCTGTCCTTCTGGTCTGACTCGCTCTATCTGGGGCTGTTGTAGTGTTTGTACCTATCGTGCTGTCCATTACACTTTCTAGTCTACTGTCGTCTGCATCCGGGCATACTGAATCAGAGTTTAGAACTTCCAGAGTTTGCTTCAGTTTCCTCCCTGACTATAGTCTCTGCCCCTGGTCTATTAGAATTATTGTTGTTCATTTCAAACTCTCTCTGGATGGCTGGTACGCTTTCAATGAATTATGTTTTCCGGGATTATGCGTCATGTTATCTAGAAGTTTTTTTTAGGATATTCCAAGATGGCAAGTAATTTTTACACACCCAGAGCAAATGGCCAGCTCTCAGTCCCATGGTGTTACTCTTGTACAAGCTGAATGTAATCTATTCTTACATATATAACATTCAATTCCCGTTGCCTTTGACTTTAAGGTTTATTAGTGGCAGCAAATTAATTTGTTTACTGCCATTTTGTCCTGTTTTGCTGTGCACTTGGAATGGGGTTGCCAGTGTTCTATATTTGCACGAATGCCAACCTCTTGTACTTACCTAATCTTGAAAGTGTGTATTACAACATTCAATATGCAAGACCAGTTTGTCTGTTCCCTTTATCTCAAACCCTACCCAGCTGCATGTTCCATGGTATACTGTAGATGGCAACCTGGAGTTTAGTGAGTGGTCCACTCCCTGGCTGTTCCGCGGGTCACCATCACCACCAATGTGGAGGTGCCAGTTTTCTATTTGGTGTCCTTAGTATTTCAGTATTTAGTAAACTGTCCTCAGTATTTTACTATTTCTAATATTACAGTATATGTATATTTAAATTTATATGCTTAACCCTTATGTACAGGTACTTATCGTATGTAGAGGTGTACAAGTCACTGTTGTTGACCGTAACCTTCCCCTCAGGTCTCTGGGTTGATGAGTCCTGTTGCCACTTCTTTGTTCTTAAACCATTAATGACTGGTTGGCTGTATCCATTATCATAAGGAATTTTATGCTTACTTTCTGGCTTCCTCTGTTGACTTACTCTATTATTTATTTCTAGATTCCCATTCCCATATTTCAATATAAATTCACAGTATATTCTCACTGAGGACGGCTCTAGCCCTGGTCACCTCGTGGCTAGTGTATACAGTATATTCTCACTGAGGATGGCTCTAGCCCTGGTCACCTCGTGGCTAGTGTATACAGTATATTCTCACTGAGGACGGCTCTAGCCCTGGTCACCTCGTGGCTAGTGTATACACATTCAAGGGTGTTGCCTTATTTTGGCACTCTTATACATCTCCACTTTTTCACATGGCAATATTCCTACATTTCAACTTTTATGTGTCGTGTTACACTTCACTGTAACTTCACTGAATCACTGTTTTAGAATAGCTAATACAGTGGAACCTCAGTATTCGGATTTATTTGGTTCCTGAAGGAGAGACGAATGCCAAAAAGTGCGAATGCCGAATAATTTGTTCTCATATGAAATAATGTAAATTGGATTAATCAGTTTCAGACCACAAAAATAAATATAGTTATACAATAATTAAATGAAATAAATGCTAACACACTTTACCAACACTTAGACATATGTTGATGGCATATGTGGAAGGTGGTGAGGCAGAGGAAGAGAGATGTTCTTTGGCAGGGGAGTCCCATACCATTATAACTTCTGGTAGTTGTGCTTCTGGGATTCTTTCTCTTTTCTGTCTTTTTCTGTTTCCCTCATTTCCCTCATCACTGGATGCTTTTCTTACAAGAAACTTGTCCAAGGATAATTAATTTTGTCGGCACTTTAACCCTTAAATTGCGCATCGCATCATATGATGCTTTGACCGACTTGCAGTAAATTGCGCATCGCATCATATGATCCTTTGACCAACTTGCAGTAAATTGCGCATCGCATCATATGATGCTTTGGAGTACTATGCAAGATTTAAACGGCCCACGGATACACCGGGTTCACCACACCTTCATCAGGGCTCTTGTAAACAGACGCCATAAAAAAAAATCGTGGGCTAAATTCCCGGGTGTTAGGGGCCTCAGTATTGAGTAAGCTACCAAGCCTGACACACGCAGCATGAGCTCACAGCACTGCTGTTCAGCTTGTGACCACAACATCGCCTAAAGATGCCATAATATACTTGTTCAAGCTATTATGTAGTGATGATATTATTACAGAAGACCCCTGACTGTGATAAAACTGACCAGGGTTCTGATAATAGCTGGATTGTGGTGATATTTAGCGCTGTCCTCCATGGAGGGAGGAGTAATGCTGTGGGAGGGAGGGTGGTGGCGTTGTCTTCTGACTGTGTGTGGCCACCTTTTATTGACTGCACTCACCATAGCAGCTTAGTGGTTTGCTATGGTGAACACAAATGTAGATACTTCTATATAACGTGTGTATAGAGGGTATAAACAGCAATAGGCGAAGGTTGGGAGCCGCCATTTTGGTGAGGAAGG
The DNA here is from genome assembly GCF_040958095.1 of Procambarus clarkii. Classification (NCBI taxonomy): domain Eukaryota; kingdom Metazoa; phylum Arthropoda; class Malacostraca; order Decapoda; family Cambaridae; genus Procambarus; species Procambarus clarkii. The sequence goes on along the minus strand of NC_091204.1, from coordinate 33,596,170 downwards.
TGGCATCGTCTGCACGACTTATCATATTATTTACTGGTGACCACTATGGTCTTTGGACACCGTACCAGTTTACTTGTACAAGTATGGTGAATAAAATAGGGAGATACTTATATATAATGTGTGTATATAGCATAATAACACCACAAACAGTATTGTTGGAGGAGAAATATTAGTGCGTCTGGCCTTGAGGGCAGCCGCCACCAGTTGACTGTGTGAGTAGCTACCTCTTGGTGCCTTTACTCACCATACAAGCTTAGATGTACAGTTATGGTGGAACAAAACATGTAAATACTTATATATAACGTCTGTATATAAAAGCAAAAAACAGTATGGTGGGAGAAGAATGGTGGCAAGTCAGGTAAAGTGAGGGAGGGAGGGAGGGAGTGGCAGCCAGTGGCGGGCTGCCACTGGCTGCCATTGCCACTCAGCATACCAACTTAGTGGTTCGTTATGGTGAACACGAATGTAGATACTTTTATATAGCGTCTGTATATAGTGAATAAAAGCAAAAACAGTATTGTGGGAGGAGAATGTGGGTGAGTCAAGTGACTTGAGGGAGGGAGGAAGTAGCAGCCAGCAGCGGGCTGCCACTGCCACTGCCACTCAGCATGCCAACTTAGTGGTTCGTTATGGTGAACACGAATGTAGATACTGTCTCCACTCGATCATCCGGACTATATGGGAAGGACCCCCAGCCGGATTATCACATTTTTCGGATAATGGTACTTTTTCACCTACGAGTCCAAAAGTGACAATTTCCAACTACTTTTATACTACAAACAACGTAATTTGAATTGCCTTGCCACATATAATTATTAAATATTCAACTAGAAACCTCAACTTACCTTGTTGGTGTTCGTCTTCTTGATTGATGCCACTCATCTTGAAGTTAAGAATTCTTAACAATTTACGTAACCTATACTAACACAACACTAAAATTAACACTTAAAATTACTGTACAATTCATTAAGCAAAGTTAGTTTTGACTGCCTGCTGCTGAAGCCTCACTGGTTGAAGGCATTTGGGTTGCCTGTGACACCTCACTTGTTGAAGGCACTTGGCTTGCGCCTCACTTGTTGAAGGCGCTTGGCTTGCCTGTGAAGCCTCACTTGTTGAAAGCATTTGGCTTGCTTGTGACGCCTCACTTGTTGAAGGCGCTTGCTTGCTTGCGCATCACTTGTTGAAGGCGCTTGGCTTGCCTGTGGCGCCTCACTTGTTAAAGGCATTTGGCTGCCTGTGACGCCTCACTGGTTGAACAACACATAACTTGTCTTTAATTGCTAGGACAACCTTCTTCCTCTTAACACCTCCAGAATGATTGATGCTGCTACCAGACACAGTCTTGGCCAAAAATTTTCAAAGTTACTATGAAAATAAAAAAGTTATTTAAAAAAATATTTCACTAATGGCGCAGCACTGTGTATAACACGAGGGACAGATGCACATGGGTTGACCAGTGTTGGACAGGTCCACTTGGGGTGGGGCAGCTATAGCGCGTTACGTAGACCGCCAGGAGGAAAAAAAACTCACAATATTTTTGAAGGAAACTTCAGCCTGTGCACATTAATTTTAGGAAACTTATTTATTTGTTATTACATAATTACTAGTACTTATTTCATTTGTTTTTGGCTATGATTAAGTGTTCTAAAATTAATGGTAATTCCTGTACCTAGGTGGTCCCTTCCGACGCACCCCTCCCACCATCCCGACACCACCCACCCACCCCACCCCCTCCTCCACCATGCGTCTAGAGCCACAGAAGGGATTAATACGGTATGGCCAAATATTCATCCAGCCAAACCAGCTTTTATCCGGTTCCTGTGGCCATTTTGGCCAGATATTGTGATAACTTTATCCGATCACGATTTTGGCCATATAAGGGCGTTTTCCGGATGTTTGAATCCCGGATAATCGCGGGGTTACAGTACTTATATATAACGTCTGTATATAGTGAATAAAAGCAAAAACAGTATGGTGGGAGGAGAATGTGGGCAAGTAAGGTGTTGAGGGAGTGAGTGGCTGGCTGGTGTGTGGCAGTCACTTCTCGATACTTTTTGACTCATAATAGCAGCTTAGTGGTTCGTTATGGTGAACAAAACATGCAGATACTTATATAAAACATGCAGATACTTATATATAACCTGTGTATATAGTGTAATAACCGACAAAGTATTTGTTCACTGTTTGATGAACATAATTGAATCAACAATATGCACACCATATTTTTGAGTACAGTGATGATTCACTTATTTTATTATATAAAAATATCGCACTACACACTACTGAATAATATTACAGCAAAAAACTACGAAAAATCAATCAGACATTGAAATAATTAGGTAATTATCTCTTTGTGGCAACTCCGGCCTGACAGCTGGCAAGCAACAAAACGTCTGGGACTCACGCTGAGTCAGCGCCTGTTTTTTGCCAGACTTCCCCTCCCTATAGCGGGCAATATATGCCACTTACGATTTTTTAATTATTTTTTCCCATGATCAGTAAACACAAATTAACAGGTTTAGAAGAAAATATAATTTTTTTTTTTTTTTTGTATGCGCCTGTCCACGCCTGCAGGCCCTTGACAGGGGGTGAGCAACGCGCCTCCAGGAATTTTATATTTTTAGCGTATAATTCAAAACTCCCGCGGCTACATGGGGTTCACATCAGCTTCCTCAGGGCTCTTATAAACAGATGCCATCTTTAAAAAAAATCGTGGGCAACATTCCTGGGTGTGAGAGCCTCAGTACTGAGTGAGCAACCAAGGCTGGCACACGCATCATGAGCTCGCAGCACTGCTGTTCAGCTTGTGACCACAGCATCACCTAATAATGTCAAAATATATATATAACTTGTATTATTTAGCCATGATAGTATTACAGAAGAGCCTGAGTGTGATAATGACTGCGTACATTGTTCAAATATCAGTGAATCATGGCTGTTCACAATGTTCACAGTGCTAGCCACAGCACCACAGCATTATTTCATCCATCTAGGAACCTTCAAACGATTTCTTATGTTACTTTACAAAATAAAGCTGTAGTCAGTTATTCATTTACAGGATTTAGTGGCCAGGATTGTGATAATAGCTGGATTTTGGCGATAATTAGCGATGTGCGTAGTATTGTGAAAGGATGAAGTTTGGTGAGGGAGGGAGAGAATCCATATAGCGTCACTGTGTGGGGCAGTCACTCTTGTTTTGCTCACTAGCTTAGTGGTTCGCTTAGGTGAACACATATGTACATGGATATATAGAATGTGTATATGTAGTGTAATAACAGCAACAGGAGTAAGTTGGGAGGAGCTATTTTGGTGAGGGAGGTGACGTCATAATAGTAGCATCGTCTGCTGGCTGCTGTGTGATTTCTCATGCAGTGTATGGTGGCCACTGTGCTGTTTGGACACAATTCCAGCTTACTTGCATAGTTCTGGTGGATAAAACATGTAGATACATATACATAACGTGTAAATAGTGTAATAAAAACAATAACAGTATGGTGGGAGGAAGAGTGATGACGAGTACGATGTTGGAGGAGTGAGGGAGGGCTGGCTGGGAGTGGCAGCTCACACTTGCGGAGTTCTGAGTGTGTTTATGGAGAATGTATATAGTGTGTAATAGTGTATAGTGTGTAAATATGTTGTAAATATACATAAATGAACATGAAACATTGTTGTGAGTAACAGTATGGTGGGAGGAGGAGTGATGGTGAGTACGATGTTGGAGGAGTGAGGGAGGACTGGCTGGATGTGGCAGCTGACACTCGCTGAGTTCTGAGTGTGTTTATGGTGTGTGTATATATAGTGTGTGATAGTGTATAGTGTGTAAATAGATTGTATATATACATAAATTAGCATGATACATTAGAAGTATGTGCAAGATATGTGTACACGTGTCATGCACGTAACACAGTGTCTTCGGACAGTACGGATGTTCTACTGCCATAAAGTAGTGTACGTGTTCTTTATACATAGGATTGGCACAAAAAAAACAAATGAAATGTATTTGTAACTTTTTTTTTTTTGAGATATATACAGGAGTTGTTACATTCTTGTACAGCCACTAGTACGCACAGCGTTTCTGGCAGGTCCCTGGAATATGATCCCCGCCTTGAAGAATTGTTTTTACAACCAAGTACCCATTTTACTGTTGAGTTAAAGAGAAGCTACAGTTAAGGATTTGCACCCAGTAAATCCTCCCTGGCCAGGATACGAACCCATGACAAAGCGCTCGCGGAACACCAGGCGAGTGTCTTACCACTACACCACGGAGACTGGGAGCTGAGCGCAAAAAGTGAATAAAAATATATTCGTGGCAACTCGCGCATCTTGAGCCGGGCACCCTACTGGTCCTGGGAGCATATGCCACAGGCGACCGGGGATTGATGACATCACGCGCGAACTGACAGACCCCATAGTAGCCAAAGTAAGTAGTGGTGTTTCGGAGTACGAGCGTCCCTGTTTACGCATTTTTCAGATTACAAGCAGGATTTGCTCAGAAAATTTACATCGGAATACGAGGGTGTTGATACTCGTAAAGGCCAACCTAGTGCATGGTGGCACGGCGATCGCCGCTCAGTTTACCAGTGCCTCGTGCCCAGTGGACTATCCCGCCTCAATTCTTCACAAGGATTTACGGTGTTTTGTCGAATATTTGGCCATTTGAGCATAAAAGTTATTATATATCTCGCAATGGGTCCCAAGAAAGCCAGTGGTAAGGTTCAACCTAAGAAAATAGTTTGAGTAGAGGCAGTAGAGGATGTCCCTTCCTCATTAAGAAAATGTGTGAAGTATGGGAAGAACTGCTAAGTTTTGTTGAAAAAACTCAACCAGAAAAGCTGTAGCAGGCCGTTGCATTGACCTTTTAAATAACAATGTGATGTCTTACTACAGTCAAGTGTTAAAATGTAGGGAAAAAGAAACAGATTCTTAGTAAGACAAGCAAGCAGTGAGCCACAAGCAGGTCCTAGTGGTATGCAGGCAAAGCGTGCCAGAGAGTGCACACACCACCAGAAGCTGAAACTGAACCTCGCCGAGGCAAAACGTTTAAATGAGAGCAGGAACGAAGAAGAAATCAATTCTTTTTTCTACAAAGTGATAGGGGTAGGCAGACCAGTAAAGTGGTACATAAAGGCAAACCAACAAAAGCATTAGAGAGAGGGGGGAGTGAAAAATAAGGAGAGGGGAAACAAGTTCCTGAAGATTGCATACACCAACATAGATGGAGTGAGATTGAAGATACTGGAGTTAAGTGATGTAATACAGCTGCAGACACCAGACATTGTTGCACTCACGGAAACAAAACTTGAAGATGTTATTTTAAATGAGGTCATATTCCCAAGGGGTTACTCAATTTGGAGACGGGACAGAAAAATTAGGAAAGGCGGTGGCGTTGCTGTGCTGGTGAAAGAACACCAAAAGGTGAACGAAATAATGACTGACAATCCACAAGAAGTTGACATAATAGCACTAGAGATCTGCCATGAGGATGATAAACTAATGATCATAAATGCATATACTCCACCGCCAAGCAGCATATGGTCAAAGGAGGAGCTAGATAGTAAACGAGAAGGTTTTATAACAATGAGAGAGATTATAGCGAGAGCGGATAACGATAGATCACAACTGTTGATAGTCACCGACATCAACTTGAAATCCATAGACTAGGAAGCATATGAAGTTAAAACAGAAGATTTTTGGACCTGTAGATTTGTAGACCTCATCCTGGAAACATTTTTGTATCAACATGTTAAACAAGCTACGAGGATGAGGGAAGGGGACGTTCCCTCCATGCTAGATTTGATATTTACCAGGAAGGAGGAAGAAATATTTGCCATTCAGTACCTTCCTCTCTTGGGTAAAAGTGACCATGTCTTTTTGGGAATAAAGTATGCAATGCGTTATAATCTGGAAGAAAATATGAAGGTTGATGCAATTGAAAAACCTGACTTTAGTAGAGGACATTATGGCAACCTTAAAAAAATTTTCGGTGGGTATGATTGGACAGACTTGTTGCTAGGCAAGGAAGTGAATGAGATGTATGTCAAGTTTTGTGAAATATATGATAAAGGCACAAACAAAAATTATACCAAAACAGAGAAGCAGAACTAGGAAACAGGATTGGTTCAACAGTAAGTGCGAGAGGGCCAGAGACCAAAAGACACAAAAATGGAATCAATACAGGAAGAGGCCAAACCCCTAAACATACCAGCGATACAAAGATGCGAGGAACAACTACATGGCAGTGAGGAGAGAGGTAGAAAGAAATTTTGAAAAAGGGATTGCAGACAAATGTAAAACAGAACCAGGTCTATTCTATAAATTCATAAACAACAAATTGCAGGTAAAGGATGATATACAGAGGTTGAAAATGGGAAATAGATTCACGGAAAATGAAAAGGAAATGTGTGAAACATTAAACGAAAAGTTCCAAAGTGTGTTTGTACAAAATGAAATCTTCAGGGACCCTGGTACAATAAGAATTCCAGAGAACAACATAGAGCACATAGAGGTGTCTAGAGACGAAGTGGAAAAAATGCTTAAGGAGCTAAATAAGAACAAAGCAGTTGGTCCAGATGGAGTTTCACCATGGGTTCTGAGAGAATGTGCACCTGAGCTCAGCATTCCTCTTCAACTGATTTTTCAGGCATCCCTGTTTACAGGAGTTGTAGCTGATGTGTGGAAAAAGGCTAACATGGTTCCAATCTACAAAAGTGGAAGCAGGGAAGACCCCCTTAATTATAGACCGGTATCATTGACAAGTGTTATAGTCAAAATATTGGAAAAAATAATTAAAACTAAATGGGTAGAACACCTGGAGAGAAATGATGTAATATCAGACAGACAGTATGGTTTTCGATCTGGAAGATCCTGTGTATCAAATTTACTCAGTTTCTATGATCGAGCAACAGAGATATTACAGGAAAGAGATGGTTGAGTTGACTGCATCTATTTAGACCTAAAAAAGGCTTTCGACAGAGTTCCACATAAGAGGTTGTTCTGGAAACTGGAAAATATTGGAGGGGTGACAGGTAAGCTTCTAACATGGATGAAAAATTTTCTGACTGATAGAAAAATGAGGGCAGTGATCAGAGGCAATGTATCGGACTGGAGAAATAAACACCAGTGATGTTTATTGTCTACATAAATGATCTACCAGTTGGTATACAGAATTATATGAACATGTTTGCTGATGATGCTAAGATAATAGGAAGGATAAGAAACTTAGATGATTGTCATGCCCTTCAAGAAGACCTGGACAAAATAAGTTTATGGAGCACTACTTGGCAAATGGAATTTAATGTTAATAAATGCCATGTTATGGAATGTGGAATAGGAGAACATAGACCCCACACAACCTATATATTATGTGAGACATCTTTAAAGAATTCTGATAAAGAAAGAGATCTAGGGGTGGTTCTAGATAGAAAACTATCACCTGAGGACCACATAAAGAATATTGTGCGAGGAGCCTATGCCACGCTTTCTAACTTCAGAATTGCTTTTAAATACATGGATGGCGATATACTAAAGAATTGTTCACGACTTTTGTTAGGCTAAAGCTAGAATATGCAGCGGTTGTGTGGTGCCCATATCTTAAGAAGCACATCAACAAACTGGAAAAGGTGCAAAGACATGCTACTAAGTGGCTCCCAGAACTGAAGGGCAAGAGCTACAAGGAGAGGTTAGTCATTAAATATGCCAAAACTGGAAGACAGAAGAAAAAGAGGTGATATGATCACTACATACAAAATAGTAACAGGAATTGATAAAATTGATAGGGAAGATTTCCTGAGACCTGGAACTTTAAGAACAAGAGGTCATAGATATAAACTAGCTAAGCACAGATGCCGAAGAAATATTAGAAAATTCACTTTCGCAAACAGAGTGGTAGACGGTTGGAACAAGTTAGGTGAGAAGGTGGTGGAGGCCAAGACCGTCAGTAGTTTCAAAGAGTTATATGACAAAGAGTGCTGGGAAGACGGGACACCACCAGCGTAGCTCTCATCCTGTAACTACACTTAGGTAATTACACCAGAGAAGTCCTCACTGCCTGATGTTATAATGGAAGGGGACTCCCCTCCCAAACAGTAACACCTCTCCTCCTCCCCCCTCCTCACCATCTTCCATACACCAACAGTAGTCTTCAGCAAGGATAAGTAATAACTTGAACATACTTATGTAGTAAAGATTTATATGAATTAGGTATAAAATTTTGTTTGAAGTGAGGTTTTTGGGTAGTCAGGAACCGGTTAATTCATTTCCCATTATTTCTTATGGGGAAATTAGCTTCGGTTTACGAGTTTTCAGATTACGAGCTGTCTCCAGGAACGGATTAAACTCTTAAACCGAGGTACCCCTGTACAATTTCGACTTTTTGTTAACATATCCATACTCAGGTAAAGGTTTTTGACACTAAAAAAAAAAAAAAAATCCAGAGAATTTATTTCCTATGCACGGGGGGTGGGTGGGGTGCCGTATTCGGAAGCCGAGCAGCCCAGTGGTTAAGATATTTCTAAAGTGAGACATGGCATTGTCATTCAACAGGTTTATAACACAGTTTGTCAGGGGTGATAATTTTCATGAAAATGTTTGCCATTTTGCACACATTCCTTTTATTAGAGAACTAGATTTAGGAATACCAAACTCTGTGTCAAGAGCAGACACACGGGCACCACTTTCATATTCAGCTACGAGTTCTTTCTGTGGGAACCGACCTGTGAGATTTATATTTATTTAATTTATATGAATTTATATAGAATTTATATTTACGTTAATTTGTATACTTCGATAGCAATTTGTATAATGATAAGTGGACTGTATTTCTGCAATAATCTCATAATCTCACAAATCGCTCCTCTACACATTAGGGGGGGTTTATATTAAATTTATATATATGCAAGCCAATCAAACTACAGTATTAACTACACATTGAAGAGGTTCCTTATCTTATTGTACAGCAGGCCTTAGTCCACCAGGTATAACCAGGATGTAGACACCAAATTATCCTCTTTGAGGTAGCTTCCATCACCCAGTAACTGGTACACAAAGCATGCTTCCTCGTCTTGACCTGTCAAAAGGGCGCTAGCTGTAAAGCCAGAATCCTAATATATGACAGCTATATCAGAGTAAACACTGTACAAGGAACCATAAAGACCTGGCTTAATTACCTTTAGTATGAGGCGATCTCGTGATCTAACCGGATCACCCTATATCTATTGACATTAATGGCCATAAATGAAAGATAAACGGGTTTCGGAAAGACACTTCCCTTGAGATTGATGACAGTGTGTTGATGATGGCAGATCACTACTCTGATCTTCCATAACACTTCGTCCAAGAGAATTTATAGGAGCCGAATTTGCTCCACGACTCTGGTCTAATTACAATAACAATGGCTGACCACTCCCTCCTCCCTGACGCCTGGCTTACATTGTCCAGATGACAGTACCTACCTTGAGGCTACCTTGAGGTGCTTCCGGGGCTTAGTGTCCCCGCGGCCCGGTCGTCGACCAGGCCTCCTGGTTGCTGGACTGATCAACCAGGCTGTTAGACGCGGCTGCTCGCAGCCTGACGTATGAGTCACAGCCTGGTTGATCAGGTATCCTTTGGAGGTGCTTATCCAGTTCTCTCTTGAACACTGTGAGGGGTTTTGCCAGTTATGCCCCTTATGTGTAGTGGAAGCGTGTTGAACAGTCTCGGGCCTCTGATGTTGATAGAGTTCTCTCTCAGAGTACCTGGTTGCACCTCTGCTTTTCAACGGGGGTATTCTGCACATCCTGCCATGTCTTCTGGTCTCATGTGGTGTTATTTCTGTGTGCAGGTTTGGGACCAAGCCCCTCAATTATTTTCCACGTGTAAATTATTATGTATCTCTCCCGCCTGCGCTCAAGGGAGTACAGATTTAGGCTCTTTAGGTCGGTCCCAGTAATTTAGATGTTTTACTGAGTGGATTCTAGCAGTAAAGGATCTCTGCACGCTCTCTAGGTCAGCAATTTCTCCAGCTTTGAAAGGGGCTGTCATTGTGCAGCAGTACTCCACTCTAGATAGCACAAGCGTTTTGAAAAGTATCATCATCGGTATAGCATCTCTAGTGTGAAAAGTTCTTGTTATCCAACCTGTCATTTTTCTTGCAGTTGTGACGGCTACTTTATTGTGTTCTTTAAAGGTAAGGTCTTCCGACATGAGTACACCCAGGTCCTTTACATTGCCTTTTCGTTCTATGTTATGATTTGCCTGCGTTTTGTACGTGGTTTCTGTTTTTATATTTTCAATTTTTCCGTAGCGCATGAGCTGAAACTTATCCTCGTTGAATACCATATTATTTTCTGTAGCCCATAGAAAGACCTGATCTACATCTGATTGGAGGTTTGCCGTGTCCTCTATGTTGCAACTCTCATGAAAATCCTAGTGTCATCTGCAAAGGATGATACAGTGCTATAGGTTGTGTTCTGGTCTATGTCCGATATGAGGATGAGAAAAAGTACTGGAGCAAGCACAGTACCCTGGGGGACTGAGCTCTTCACGGTTGATGGGCTGGATTTTATTTTGTTGACTATTACACATTGGGTTCTGTCAGTCAGGAAATTGTAGATCCATCTGCCTATTTTCCCGGTAATTCCTTTTGAACGCATTTTATGTGCAATAACACCATGGTCACATTTATCAAAAGCTTTTGCGAAATCTGTGTAAGTGATAGAAGGGTCACATTTACTCTATTTTAATTCTGATAATTAAGTTAATTTATATGAGATGTTTTTATGATGGTAAAGTCCAAAGACTAATGTATTTAAGAATAATTCCCACCATAATAGGTGGTGAATTTATAATAGTATGTGGTAATGATATCCCGTTTTCTATAGACAGAATTCCACTACAATTTACATTTTCTATGGGTAACTTGTGTATACAATACAGCAGCAATATTATCTGTCTGTAGATATTATTAAATAGTGTCGGATTTTCCGACATGATTCCCCAGGGGCTGCTCACGGGTCGAAGTCCTATTTAGAACAGACCGAACACCGATACTCCTCCTTCGAATTATTAGATTAATTTGATGTTAGTAGTTAGTAATCACACATTTGTGCGTCTGTTCGTACAGGACGGATGTCCCCGTACTAGAGTTGCAGGGGTTAGAAGTCTAATTGCGATTTCATTTCCCTGTTAAACTCTTGAAAGGCTAAAATTCAAGCCTAATTACATATTATTTAACCCAGAAGACTGAATGTGATCAAGTACTACAGTCAAGTATGATTCAGGGACTGCAGTGAGATCAGTGACATTAGATATAACTTGAAGTTTGTTCAGGTAACTGGTCACTGATATATAAACAATGCAAGGTGATGGAGAAGATCGTGAGAAAAAACCTGGTAACACATCTGGAGAGAAGGGACTTCGTGACAAATCGCCAACATGGATTCAGGGAGGGTAAATCTTGCCTTACAGGCTTGATAGAATTCTACGATCAGGTGACACAGATTAAGCAAGAAAGAGAGGGCTGGGCGGACTGCATTTTTCTTGGATTGTCGGAAAGCCTTTGACACAGTACCCGCCATAAGAGGCTGGTACATAAGCTGTGAGAGACAGGCAGGGTGGTAGCTGGTAAGGTGCTCCAGTGGATAAGGGAGTATCTAAGCAATAGGAAGCAGAGTTACGGTGAGGGGTGAAACCTCCGATTGGCGTGAAGTCACCAGTGGAAGTCCCACAGGGCTCTGTACTCGGTCCTATCTTGTTTCTGATATATGTAGAATGATCTCCCGGAGGGTATCGATTCATTTCTCTCAATGTTTGCGGACGATGCTAAAATTATGAGAAGGATTAAAACAGAAGAGGACTGTTTGAGGCTTCAAGAAGACCTAGACAAGCTGAAGGAATGGTCGAACAAATGGTTGTTAGAGTTTAACCCAACCAAATGTAATGTAATGAAGATAGGTGTAGGGAGCAGGAGGCCAGATACAAGGTATCATCTGGGAGAGGAAATTCTTCAGGAGTCAGAGAAGGAAAAGACTTGGGGGTTGATATCACGCCAGACCTGTCTCCTGCAGCAACATATCAAGCAGATAACATCAGCGGCATATGCCAGGCTGGCCAACATAACGAACGGCATTCAGAAACTTGTGTAAAGAATCATTCAGAACTTTGTATACCACATATGTCAGGCCAATCCATGGAGTATGCAGCCCCAGCATGGAGGTCCATATCTAGTCAAGGATAAGACTAAACTGGAAAAGGTTCAAAGGTTTGCCACCAGACTAGTAACCCGAGCTGAGAGGTATGAGCTACGAGGAGAGACTACGGAAATTAAACCTCACTTCGCTGAAGACAGAAGAGTTAGGGGGGACATGATCACCACATTCAAGATTCTGAAGGGGATTGATAGGGTAGATAAAGACAGTCTATTTAAACACAAGGGGAACACGCACAAGGGGACACAGGTGGAAACTGAGTGCCCAAATGAGCCACAGAGATATTAGAAAGAACTTTTTTAGTGTCAGAGGTGGTTGACAAATGGAATGCATTAGGGGGTGATGTGGTGGATGCTGACTCCATACACAGTTTCAAGTGTAGATATGACAGAGCCCGATAGGCTCAGGAATCTGTACACCTGTTGATTGACGGTTGAGAGGCGGGACCAAAGAGCCAGAGCTCAACCCCCGCAAACACAACTAGGGTGAGTACTGAGGCCCATGGAATACATCTTGATTAAATAATAAATGTATCAAATCAGTCATCAGATTTATTGGGGTTTAATTTAGTTAATTGATTCAGAAGATTGAATAGCTTCATCATTAAAGTAAGTATGGTTCTGAGACTGCAGTGGGTTCAGTGACATTGGTCGCAGTGACTTGTAGCTGTTTAGGCTACTGTTCACTGAATTGCCACTGAGGCCTCATGAACTCATCTCCAGCTTTAAATGATGATACTAACATCAACCTCTGTTACTATAGTCAGCTGTAATCTCCTTAGTATAATGCTACTGGAGAAATATAATCAGCTGACAAAATTTAGATTTCTATTGGTATTGTTTATCTGCAGGCATAGGTCTCCTCAGGCTTGATACTGGACCTGAGGAGTAATTTACCTCCTGCAGAGTTTAACATGGTTATGCCCTGATATTTAGTAGGGCTACCGATGAATCGATGACAATAGTCTGTCCCTACAAGGAGACCGAAGTCGGTGAGGTGATCAGACTTAATATTATCTGCCAATTTTATTCCTCTATTTCTCAGGAATTTGGCTGTTGCTCTCAGACCTTGAACTTGTAGGTCTACTGGTATTTTGTCCACCACAATGGCTTGTACTCGACAGACGTACCTGCCTAAACGTACTGATGGTTATGTACCACCTGGTAGACTTGAGGTCCTGCATCTGTTTACAAACCCTGAGATATTGAATGACATCTGGGCTACAGGCCTTAATTGTAGTTCATCTGCCAACTTTTTAGTGACATATGTTCTCTGGGATCCTTGGTCAAACAACCCACGGGTATGGACCTTGGCCCCTCTTATTCAGGATGGTAATTTGGGCAGTTGGCAAAGTTGTATTACCTTTAGACTTCGCGGATTGGACACTCTTTGTTGGTTGCACCTTGCAGTACTGTACTGTGGTGGGAATGCTATCTTCCACCTTGGGGTTTAGAGACGTTGTTTTGATGTCTCTGCACAATGCTGCATGGTGCTGACCTTTGTTACACCTATTACAGGTGTGTAATTGGTCTCAGAGTCCTTGATGTTATGTTTCCTGAGGCACCTCGTGCAATGTTGCAAATCTTTGAGTCACTCAACACGGGCGTCACTATCAGGAAAATTAGAGCAGTGGTACATTGAATGTTTCTCATCGCAGAACAAACATGTTCCATAGCTTCAGTACCCTTTGGTGTCACGTTCTTGGGTGACACAGTAACTATAGGCTTGGAGGATCCCACTGCATATACACCCACACTGCTACTGTTCCACTTTGGTGTTGAATTATATTGTCTAGATTGATTTGGAGTACCTTTGGTACTCTGTGGTTTACTATTATTGGTTTCTGAGGGTTTACTTGGTGGTTTTAATTTGTCATGTGTTCGTAATTGATGAACTACTGACTTTAAAACCTTCAGATATTTCATTCATGGATAAGATGCTTTTATTGTAATGAGCACTCATTTGTCTCAATATGTCCCTAGGTATTTTCTCCTGGACAATTATTTCAAGACCCACTCAGCCCCGTTTGTATCTGCTGTCAGGCTGAGGGCATTGATCAATGATTCTACCTCCAGCTTGAAGACTTGGAGTGAATCAGCTGAAGCCTCCGGTGGGGGTAAATGCAACAGCTCATGAACTAATTGTGATGTTCTTACTTCTGGATCAGCATAATTATCCTTGAGGAGTTTTACTGCCAGATCATAGCCGTCATTAGTTAATCTCAGATGGGATACTACTGTTTTAGCCTCACCTGATAATTGGCCTTGCAAATAAGAGAATTTACTACTCTTTGGTAAAGATTGTTTTGAGTCCACAAGGTCAACGAATTTGTTCCAAAATTTGTCCCAATCTTCCTCATCTTTTCCTGAGAAAGTGGGTAAATTAATTGGATGGAGTCGAGCTTCTGCTTGACTCGTATTAGATGCAACTGTTGTTGTTGCTGTTGCCTTGTTCTGGGCAATTAATTTTGACGTAAGGCTGTAACGTGGCCTGAGTGTGATCTTCATAACTCGCTAGATCAACCATAATGTCGTCTATTTCTGTTTCTGATAAATTGGTGTTGGCAAGTTCAGCCACATATGTTGCTATTTGGCATTGATTTGCTCAAATTTACCTGCAGCTGCTTGATTAATAGCTTTCCAGGTCAGCATAATCAACTTGAGATTGTTGTAACAAATCTTCACATTTCTTGATCTGTCTTGTTAAGTGGCCTTTAAGACCTGCAAGGGTTCTTTTCATTCTCCCTGCATTATCCATACTGGCTAGTTGGTGAAGCCTTGTGGGGCTTGTACTTGGGTCGCTCATAATACTGAACAAGCACTGATGGTAGCCTAGGGTCAAATTCTGCACTCACTAGGCTGTAATCCTACCTCTACTAGAGGTTAGCACTTAAAATTAATACACATTATATAATACAATCATACACACTAATGATTTGAGTGATAAACCAGTGTCACTGGAAGTACCTTTAGGTTAGCTCTTCTATATCACCCTAGGATGGTATAGACACTAATTAATCCCTCAGAGATGTAATGACCATAAGTAAATTATTATATATACAACTCAACTCGAGTTGATAAAAATTACACCCAAAATAGGGTCTGGACCATTCATTAATGGTGCTAGGTTGTTCAATATAGTACAACTAGACTATGGTAATAATGGGACTAGGATGAACAATAAATAGTTCAACTAGTCAATGGTTAATATCCTACCCTGTTGTGGGTTGGCAATTAGTAAATATTATATTGAGATCACTAGTGCAATATATATTAAATAATTCTCTATTTTGGAGAAATAATCTACACAATTATTGATAATAGCCTCTTAATTAGCCTCTATGAAACTTCTAATATTATCTAGAAGTATTAAATATTATTAGTGACCTCGCGAAATAAACTCCACAAAATTCGTAGATAATCTCTCGCGAAATTTAACACCACGAAATCAGTGAACAATATCACGAAGACACAGTTACTAATTTGGCTGGCTTCAATATTAGCGCTGTCATTTCACAGAATAACACGCCACCAAATCTGTGGGTGTGCATGAAACCGCTGACTAAGGCTTATCTGAACTGAGCGGGGCTCGTGAATTCACTCGAGGCAACGCTGCCGTCTTTGACTGCTGGCTTTGTATAAATCACACTGCACTAGTATATTTAATGAATCCACTGGTTAACTGGTTCATCCGGTACTAAGATGACCAAATGTGGGTTCATAGGACCAATATTCCGGTTCCGAAGGTCCAAATAATGTGGGAACCGACCTGTGAGATTTATATTTATTTAATTTATATGAATTTATATAGAATTTATATTTACGTTAATTTGTATACTTCGATAGCAATTTGTATAATGATAAGTGGACTGTATTTCTGCAATAATCTCATAATCTCACAAATCTCTCCTCTACACATTAGGGGGGGTTTATATTAAATTTATATATATGCAGCCAATCAAACTACAGTATTAACTACACATTGAAGAGGTTCCTTATCTTATTGTACAGCAGGCCTTAGTCCACCAGGTATAACCAGGATGTAGACACCAAATTATCCTCTTTGAGGTAGCTTCCATCACCCAGTAACTGGTACACAAAGCATACTTCCTCGTCTTGACCTGTCAAAAGGGCGCTAGCTGTAAAGCCAGAATCCTAATATATGACAGCTATATCAGAGAAAACACTGTACAAGGAACCATAAAGACCTGGCTTAATTACCTTTAGTATGAGGCGATCTCGTGATCTAACCGGCTCACCCTATATCTATTGACATTAATGGCCATAAATGAAAGATAAACGGGTTTCGGAAAGACACTTCCCTTGAGATTGATGACAGCGTGTTGATGATGGCAGATCACTACTCTGATCTTCCATAACACTTCGTCCAAGAGAATTTATAGGAGCTGAATTTGCTCCACGACTCTGGTCTAATTACAATAACAATGGCTGACCACTCCCTCCTCCCTGACTCCTGGCTTACATTGTCCAGATGACAGTAAGTGATAGAAGGGTCACATTTACTCTATTTTAATTCTGATAATTAAGTTAATTTATATGAGATGTTTTTATGATGGTAAAGTCCAAAGACTAATGTATTTAAGAATAATTCCCACCATAATAGGTGGTGAATTTATAATAGTATGTGGTAATGATATCCCGTTTTCTATAGACGGAAATTCCACTACAATTTACATTTTCTATGGGTAACTTGTGTATACAACACAGCAACATTATCTGTCTGTATGATATTATTAAATGGTGTCGGATTTTCCGACACTTTCTTCATCTGTATCATGATGAAGAATATAACTTATTTTTTTTTTTTTGCTTGGCCCTTATCACTAACTTCATAAGTGACATGATGACTTATTTACACTAAGAATATCAAACATATCCAAAATATCCAAGAGAAAAGTGTAGTGGGTTGTGTAGTGAACAACAGCTATGGTGAAACTGAAGCATCAGGGATGCATGTTTACTTCTGAATGCTGTGCAAACGAATGAATACCGAACATGAACACAGTGTCTGAATACTGTAACGTGTGAATTGGAAGCAGTGCAAATATTGAGGTTCCTCTGTACAAGGAAATTATGTAAATATTATATAATTTGTATTGATAAATACAGTACAGTACTGTAATATTACTTTTTGTTGCAAATACATCTAGCTTAACCAAATATTCTTTTCCACAGGATAACAAGCCAGAGGAATGTTCAGTGTGTTATAACGATTATGACGACAATCAACTACAGCCTCGCACACTGCCGTGCGGCCACACATTCTGCTCCCAGTGTATTGACAATGCTATCAAGAATGGTCAGCTGAACTGCCCCAGCTGCCGTGCCGAGCATGCTGCCACAGCTGCTACTCTGTTCCCAATTAACTATGGTATGGAGGCCCTTATCAGAAAACTAAAAGGTATCGAGGTTGTGCCAGGGGTAACAGTACCAGCAAAACCCATTAAAACTCCTGCGAGAGGAATCAGTAAGAAGTTACGTTCCCTGGTGCAGGAGCAGAAGAGCATCATCAGCAGCCTCATTACTAGCTGTGAAGAGGTACTGTCCCAGCTGGGGGAGTACCGGGGGCAGCTGGGGGACTGGAAGACTCACCACCTCCAGCTCCAGGACAGACTCTATGCTCTGGTAGAGCAGAACAAGTCAGCAATGAAGCTCTTGGAACTGGAGGATACCAGTGTGGTGGATATGACAACACAAGGAGAGGAAGGGAAGACTCAGCTGCAGGCCATGTTGGGGAGCCTCAACACAGTCAACACCCTACAGGAGGTTGACACAACCATAGACACAGCTGATGAGTGCAGCATGAAGGTAGAAGATTGGCTCAAGAAGTGCCAGGAACTCTTCCCAGATGTCAAGACTGTCCACACCTCAGTGAAGGTACGTTGCTGAAGGTCACATTGTTCTCACCCAACTGAGTGTAGTATTGCCTCTATATAAACACTTTTGACATGGAGACACATCAAGATGAGAGTAGACTTTATATATAGGAAACTTTCTGGGGGAAGCCCCTTCTGCTCCACGAAGCTATCCGGGCTGATATGAATGTATTAGACCCCTGACATCAGTCAAGCGAATGGAGTTCTAGGCCTAACACTGACCTGAACCTGGCCTCCCCTCAGAAAGGCACGACTAGCAATGGTCTATAGAAACCCTGTGTGGTTGAAAGCATTCTATATCTGCCATCGACCGGGTAATGCACCCAGAAAAGTAGGCATCCCAAAGCAAACCTCTATTCTGGTTAAAAGATTGCTACTGGAAGCCGAACTATTGGACAGAACTCCCCAAATGAAAAATGAGCAAACGAACATGATGTCACAACCTTCACCGTGCCGCCGTCTGCGTAGCAACCCCCCCTTCCCGGGAGGGAGTAGGGGAGCCCCAGACCCACATGCCGGCTATCCACATCAGTTCTGTGGCTGATGTGCTTCCTGGACGGTTGTGCGACTCTGGCTCTGAATTTTCCAGTACTGTACCTTGTGATGTGGTCCTGTCCTGTGGTGGTGTGCGAGCCAGGAGTACTTTTACCAGTACTCGGTCTGCTTGCACCTAGGGTTACCTTCCCTAGGCAGGTAGCCCTAGAGTACTGCCTGTAAGTACTGCCCATGGAGCTTGGGGCTACCTTCCACAAATCACCTTTGGGGTCTACCGCTGCTGTGGGCTTTTGCTGCTCGGTGATTACCCTCCATTGGAGTCAGCTGGGGTGCTTCATGCACCCCTCTTTGCCTCTGGGAAGGAGGTAGTTTTCGTCACTGGTTGGGATGCAAGGTACTGTGCAGCTAGTTGTCATCTACTCATAGTGGCCGGCTCTGTTCCACCTGGGCACGTTGTGCTCCTGCGAGATTTTTTGTTTTTTTATTGTTTTTGTTTTCCTGCCTGGTGGGGGTCTACCCCATGGTTTTGGTCCTCTCCCCAATTATATCTTGGTGGTCCTCTACTAGGTACCTGTGAGTGTACATGTCCCGGGGGTTCAGCAATTTGGAGTTGGTTTTGGTAATTTTTGGCGCTGGTTAGCAGTTCCTAGTCTAGGCTTCCCCTAGTGAGAATACGCGACAAAGGGCCCTGGAAAACCCCATGTGGCTCAGTGGTCTGATGGAGGCGTCCCCTCTTGCTTCGTACGAGTTTTAAAGGTTGCTCTGTCTCCTTATCTCAGGGTGACACTCATCGTTTGTGCCTCCGTCATGCTGCCTGTTAGGTCGGTGACACCTTCAACCTGGAGTTCTGCGAGTTTTGTTCCTTGTTTGTACTCCAGTACACCCAGTCCACTGATAATGATCTTCAGGTGCAGGCAGCTACAGCATTGCATGCGCGTTTTAGGTTGCTGCAATGAGCTAGGTTGGATGCTCACCCAGAAGCCCTGAAACTGCCCCATGTTTGGTTATAGGGACCCAGATTTGGGGGTGTTAGTCGTTTCGACTTTGGTTTCGTCAGTGCCCCCTTGTCCTTCCCCTGCTGTTGTTCGTTTTGTTCCTCCCCCCCCCTCCCCCTTGCTTCTGGCTCCGATGCGTCTGAGAGTTTCAGAGTCGGGGTAGGGTTTAGTTGGTGTTGAGACTCGGGCAGTTTCAGGGGATGCCCCTTCCTGTGTGACGATGGAGGCATTTAAGCCTGTTCCTTCAGCTGGTGCTTCTGGGTTTGACCAGTGGGCCCTCTTTATTCCAGCTTTTCCGGCGGCTTCTGCCTTTTCTTTTGAAGCAGGGGGGCTTGGAGGACGGCTCAGCCCCAGGTCCTGATGTGGAGGCTCCCGGGGTGGGTGGAGGGGTTGACTTGGGAGGCTTGGGCCCATTTCACCCCGCTTGGTTTTTGGTACTCTCGGAGCAGGGCTTGTTACAGGGGGTAGGGGTTTCTTATCTTCCCTCCGTGTACGAGTTTGATATGGCATCGACCCCTCCCCAGATTCGGTTCTGTGTTTCCTTGTGTGCTTCAGTCCAGTCCTTCCGGAGGTTTTTGGCCTCTTGCATCCCACCTCATGAGGTGCAGGAGGCTCTTACGGTGGTTCAGGTTTACCTGAGGGACAACTTTGAGCACCTCAATGCGTGCTTGTTCGCCCCTGCCCTTCCTCGGGATGTCGGCATTGTGCAGCTTCACATGCAGGTTCCCACCCTTTTAGCTGCCCTGGTTGCTGAGGATTTTTGCACCCGTGGCCTTTTGGTGTTGGTCTTGCGGTTCTTTTCCCTTCTCGAGCGGTCTTTGAATTGACTTGAGGAGGACATACCTTGAGGTTACCTTGAGGTGCTTCCGGGGCTTAGTGTCCCCGCGGCCCGGTCGTCGACCAGGCCTCCTGGTTGCTGGGCTGATCAACCAGGCTGTTAGACGCGGCTGCTCGCAGCCTGATGTATGAGTCACAGCCGGGTTGATCAGGTATCCTTTGGAGGTGCTTATCCAGTTCTCTCTTGAACACTGTGAGGGGTCGGCCAGTTATGCCCCTTATGTGTAGTGGAAGCGTGTTGAACAGTCTCGGGCCTCTGATGTTGATAGGTACTCTCTCAGAGTACCAGTTGCACCTCTGCTTTTTCAACGGGGGTATTCTGCACATCCTGCCATGCCTCCTGGTCTCATGTGATGTTATTTCTGTGTGCAGGTTTGGGACGAGCCCCTCAATTATTTTCCACGTGTAAATTATTATGTATCTCTCCCGCCTGCGCTCAAGGGAGTACAGATTTAGGCTCTTTAGTTGGTCCAAGTACACTAATTTAGATGTTTTACTGAGTGGATTCTAGCAGTAAAGGATCTCTGCACGCTCTCTAGGTCAGCAATTTCTCCAGCTTTGAAAGGGGCTGTCATTGTGCAGCAGTACTCCACTCTAGAGAGCACAAGCGTCTTGAAGAGTATCATCATCGGTATAGCATCTCTAGTGTGGAAAGTTCTTGTTATCCAACCTGTCATTTTTCTTGCAGTTGTGACGGCTACTTTATTGTGTTCTTTAAAGGTAAGGTCTTCCAACATGAGTACACCCAGATCCTTTACATTGCCTTTTCGTTCTATGTTATGATTTGCCTGAGTTTTGTACGTGGTTTCTGTTTTTATATTTTCAATTTTTCCGTAGCGTATGAGCTGGAACTTATCCTCGTTAAACACCATATTATTTTCTGTAGTCCATAGAAAGACCTGATCTACATCTGATTGGAGGTTTGCCGTGTCCTCTATGTGGCCAACTCTCATGAAAATCCTAGTGTCATCTACAAAGGATGATACAGTGCTATAGGTTGTGTTCTGGTCTATGTCCGATATGAGGATGAGAAAAAGTACTGGAGCAAGCACAGTACCCTGGGGGACTGAGCTCTTCACGGAGGAGGCACTTAGGACCGATCCTGGGTCTAATGGTTTTGGCAGTGCGGGCATCGCTTGCCCTGTTGAAGCTGTTCGCGTTGATCCTGCGGGATGCGGTGTCTGTTTTTTGTTTCTTATCTCACATGTCGGCAGGCGGTGATCGTTCAATCCATGGAATCAGCTTGGGCTCTGGTTCTTAGTTTTCTTTGCCTGTTTGTCCTTTGCTGTTTGCAGAGTCTGCGGTGGTGCAGTATCTTCAGGTAGCCTTTTCCGGTTTCCGTCCCATATCGAACTTGTTTGTTCTCCAGGGGGCCTGTGGGGAGGTCGTCCCAGAAGGGTTGTGCCAGGGCTTGGGGTTCCTCTTGTCGTGGTAGGCCAGTGGTGCCAGTTATGGGGACGACACAGCCTTCGGAACTGACGACGGCTGGTTAGCGTTGTGATCGCTCTGCTCATAATGGGCTTTTCATATCGTTTCTGATGGCCTGCGGTAGTGTTGGGTGGCCCCTCCTTTAGGGGGTTCGGGGCTGGTGGGTGGGTCCCTCAGGTGGGTTCCGCATGTTTCCGGTTCTGAAACGGGACTGTGCAGACCTGCAGTTCATTCTGGACTTGTTCTGTCTGAACCCTTGGGTCTCTTGCCCCCTTCTTTCGGATGTCTACTCTGTCCCAGGTCTGTCTTTTCTTGGAGCCGGGCACTTGGATGGTGTTCCTTGACTCCGGGATGCATATTGGCATGTCTCAATTCATCTGGGGTTCAGGGAATGGCTTGGTTTTGTTGTGGGGCATCAGGCTTACCATTTTCATTGCCTTCCATTCGGCTCGAATCTGGCACCTTGCGTGTTCACACGCCA
This sequence comes from Procambarus clarkii, assembly GCF_040958095.1. Taxonomy (NCBI): domain Eukaryota; kingdom Metazoa; phylum Arthropoda; class Malacostraca; order Decapoda; family Cambaridae; genus Procambarus; species Procambarus clarkii. The sequence goes on along the minus strand of NC_091204.1, from coordinate 33,573,856 downwards.
TGTCTGCTCGCCAGGATTTGTTTTTTTCCCAGCTCGCCTGATTCGGGTTCCTGGTGAGCTGAGAAGTCCCATCTGGTTCCCTCTCAGGTTCGGTCTTGGCTGGGTCTTGTGTGGGACTCTCGGAGTGCTTCCTTGTCTCTTCCTCCGGAGGCCCTTTGGCAGCAGTCCCGCCTTCGCCTGTTTCTGGGGGCTCCCGGGTCACGCGGCGGTTGCTCGAGGGTTTGTGCGGAGTCTGAGCTTAGCAGTGATGGTCTACCCACCGGGTTGGGTTTGGCTTCGTTGGCTGTTCTGATTCCTTTGGGGTCATCCCTTCGGCCTCTTCACGATCGCTGGGTTTGGCCTCTGGGGGCCTTGCATCAGTTGCTGAGTCGCTGACTTCCTCTTTGGGTTTTTCGGGGGTTCACTGCTTGCTGCTACCCGAGCCCTCGCTCAATGTGTTCATGGACGCATTGTCTCTAGTCTGGGGGCTTTGTGACCAGTGCTCAGAGGACCGGCCAGGGGCGATGAGGTCTTTCTTCCTGACCCACAGTTTGTGGGAGTTCGCGGTGGTGTGGCTGTCACTTCGTAGGGTTCAGGTTGCTCGCGATTGATGGTCAGGCTCCATTTGGAGTGCTCCCCAGTGGTTCATTGCCGGGGTTCGATGCGGTCCTTGGCTCATTGGGGCTGGTCGCTTCGGTTGACTCGTCTGCTGAGTTCTCAGTGTTTGGCTCTCCTGGCAGTTCACGTTCGGGGGGTGTCCAACGTCCTGGCGGACGGCCTGTCTTGGTTCATTCCACGGAATGGACAGTCGACGCTGACTCGTTCAATTGGCTCTGCCGGACATACGGGCTCCTGGAGGTGGACCTCTTTGCATCTGCATAGTTGGGGCACCTCCCATTATATGTGGCACCCTTCCCCAACTGCAAGGCTGTCAGGGTCGATGCCTTCAGGCAGGACTGGTCAAGGTGGGGTTTCCTGTACCTCTTCACCCTGGTTCAGCTGTTACTCCAGGTCCTAACTCGCTTGGAGACTACCAAGGGAGAGTAGTCCTCTTAGCTCCTTGGTGGCCGGCCCAGCCTTGGTTTCAGTGCTGCTTGCTCGATGTCCGAACCCCGCGGGTCTTCCCGTGGCTCTGCCTCTTTCAGTAGATCGGACCAGTCCGTTACGTAGCTGGTTCTATCTTCTCCTTGAGTCTTCATGTCTGGTCTTTTTGATGTGGGTCTATCTCCGTTTGTATGGTGATCAGGTGGCTTTGTTAATGGTGTCCCACCTGCATGCTTCGTCTCTGTGGCAGTATGAAGTTTCCTGGCGGTCCTTCCGTTATTTCTTATCCCTTCGTAGGTCTCTGATAGGGTTGTCCTCTCCTTCCTTTTGTTGTTGTTTTGGGACCGTCATCTTATGCAGATTACTGTATAAACCCGCTAATCCGGACTATATGGGTAGGACCCCACGCCAGATTAGCCGGTTTTGTGGATTAACATACTTTTTCACCGCGTGAGTCCAAAAGTGACCATTTCCAAAAATGTTTGTACAGACAACACTTGGTTTGCAAACTTAAGTTATCCAAAGGCAGGCATGGAGGGAGCTGTCAAGTCAGTCAGTCCAGTCCAGTCAGTGGAGGAGAGGTAGTGAGGGATGTGTAATTACCTAAGTGTAGTTACAGGTGAGAGCTACGCTCGTGGTGTCCCGTCTTCCCAGCACTCTTTGTCATATAACGTTTGAAATTACTGACGTTTTGGCCTCCACCACCTTCTCACCTAACTTGTTCCAACCGTCTACCACTCTGTTTACAAAAGTGAATTTTCTTATTTCTCCGGCAGCTTTGTTTCGTTAGTTTAAATCTATGACCTCTTGTTCTTGAAGTTCCAGGTCTCAGAATTCTTCCCTATCAATTTTATCGATTCTTGTTACTATTTTGAACGTAGTGATCATATTGCCTCTTTTTCTTCTATCATCTAGTTTTTGCATATTTAATGCCTATAACCTCTCCTCGTAGCTCTTGTCCTTCAGTTCTGGGAGCCACTTAGTGGCATGTCGTTGCACCTTTTCCAGTTTGTTGATGTGCTTCTTATGATATGAGCACCATACAACCGCTGCATATTCCAGCTTTGGTCTAACAAAAGTTGAACAATTTCTTTAGTATTTCTCCATCCATGTATTTAAAAGCAATTCTGAAGTTAGAAAGTGTAGCATAGGCTTCTCGCACAATGTTCTTATGTGGTCCTCAGGTGACAGTTTTCTATCTAGAACCACCCCTAGATCCCTTTTTTCAGAATTCTTTAAAGATTTCTCACATAATTTATAGGTTGTGTGGGGTCTATGTTCTCCAGTTCCACATTCCATAACATGGCATTTATTCACATTAAATTCCATTTGCCAAGTGTTGCTCATATACTTATTTTGTCCAGGTCTTCTTGAGAGCATGACAATCATCTAGGTTTCTTATCTTCCCTATTATCTTAGCATCATCAGCAAACATGTCATATAATTCTGTATTCCCACAGGTAGATTGTTTATGTAGACAATGAACATTACCGGTGCGATAACTGAACCCTGTGGTACTCCACTCGTGACATTCCTCCAATCTGATACCTTGCCTCAGTTTACGGCCCTCATTTTTCTGTCAGGAAATTTTTCATCCATGTTAGAAGCTTACCTGTCACCCTCCAATATGTTCAGTTTCCAGAACAACCTCTTATGGGGAACTCTGTCGAAAGCCTTTTTAGGTCCAGATAGATGCAGTCAACCCAACCATCTCTTTCCTGTAAGATCTCTGTGGCTCATCATAGAAACTGAGTAAGTTCGTTACACAGGATCTTCCAGATCGAAAACATACTGTTTGTCTGATATTATATTGTTTTTCTCCAGGTATTCTACCCATTTAGTTTTAATTATTTTTTTTCCAATATTTTGACTATTACACTTGTCAAGATACAGGTCTATAATTAAGGGGGTCTTCCCTGCTTCCACATTTGTAGATTGGAACTATGTTAGCCTTTTTCCACACATCAGCTACAACTCCTGTAAACAGGGATGCCTGAAAAATCAGTTAAGTGGAATGCTGAGCTCAGGTCACATTCTCTTAGAACCCATGGTGAAACTCCATCTGGACCAACTGCTTTGTTCTTACTTAGCTCCTTGAGCATTTTTTCCACTTCGTTTCTAGACACCTCTATGTGCTCTATGTTGTTCTCTGGAATTCTTATTGTGTCTGGTTCCCTGAAGACTTCATTTTGACAAACACACTTTGGAATTTTTCGTTTAATGTTTCACATATTTCCTTTTCATTTTCCGTGAATCTATTTCCCATTTTCAACCTCTGAATATTATCCTTTACCTGCAATTTGTTGTTTATGAATTTATAGAATAGACCTGGTTCTGTTTTACATTTGTCTGCAATCCCTTTTTCAAAACTTCTTTCTGCCTTCTCCTCACTGCCGTGTAGTTGTTTCTCGCATCTTTGTATCGCTGGTATGTTTGGGGGTTTGGCCTCTTCCTGTATTGATTCCATTTTTGTGTCTTTTGGTCTCTGGCCTCTCGCAATTTCTGTTGAACCAATCCTGTTTCCTAGTTCTGCATCTCTGTTTTGGTATAAATTTGTGCCTTTATCATATATTCACAAAACTTGACATACATCTCATTCACTTCCTTGCCAGCAACAAGTCTGTCCAATTATACTCACTAAAAAAATTCTAAGGTCGCCATAATGTCCTCTCCTGAAGTCAGGTTTTTCAACTGCTTCAACCTCCTTATTTTCTTCCAGATTATAAAGCATTGCATATTTTATTCCCAAAAAGACATGGTCACTTTTACCCAAGGGAGGAAGGTACTGAATGTCAAATATTTCTTCCTCCTTCCTGGTAAATATCAAATCTAGCATGGAGGGAACGTCCCTTCCCTCATCCTCGTAGCTTGTTTAACATGTTGATACAAGAATGTTTCCAGGATGAGGTCTACAAATCTACAGGTCCAAAAATCTTCTGTTTTAGCTTCATATGCTTCAGTCTATGGATTTCAAGTTGATGTCGCTGACTATCAACAGTCGTGATCTATCGTATCCGCTCTCGCTATAATCTCTCTCATTATTGTTATAAAACCTTCTCGTTTACTATCTAGCTCCTCCTTTGACCATGTGCTGCTTGGCGGTGGACTATATGCATTTATGATCATTAGTTTATCATCCTCATGGCAGATCTCTAGTGCTATTATGTCAACTTCTTGTGGATTGTCAGTCATTATTTCGTTCACCTTTAGGTGTTCTTTCACCAGCACAGCAACGTCACCGCCTTTCCTAATTTTTCTGTCCCATCTCCAAATGAGTAGCCCCTTGGGAATATGACCTCATTTAAAATAACATCTTCAAGTTTTGTCTCCGTGAGTGCAACAATGTCTGGTGTCTGCAGCTGTATTACATCACTTAACTCCAGTATCTTTGATCTCATCCATCTATGTTGGTGTATGCAATCTTCAGGAACTTGTTTCCCCTCTCCTTATTCTTCACTCCCCCTCTCTCTAATGCTTTTGTTGGTTTGTCTTTATGTACCACTTTACTGGTCTGCCTATCCCTATCACTTTGTAGAAAAAAGAATTGATTTTTTTTTTTTGAGATATATACAAGAGTTGTTACATTCTTGTACAGCCACTCAACCCGTTCTCGCAAATTTAATAAGTCAATATTGACTTATTAAATATGTGCATAGGTGACATACTTAACATAATAGATACCCTTAAAAAGATTCATTGAAAACACCGACCTTACCTAACCTTGTTAGTATCTTAAGATAAGCATCTTATTGCTTCGTAATTACAATTATTACCTAACCTATAATAGGTATAGGTTAAGTAATAATTGTAATTACGAAGCAATAAGATGCTTATCTTAAGATACTAACAAGGTTAGGTAAGGTCGGTGTTTTCTATGAATCTTTTTAAGGGTATCTATTATGTTTAGTATATCACCTATGCACGTAGTTAATAAGTCAATATTGACTTTACGAATTTGCGAGAACGGGTTGAGCCACTAGTACGCGTAGCGTTTCGGGCAGGTCCCTGGAATACGATCCCCTGCCGCGAAGAATCGTTTTTTCATCCAAGTACACATTTTACTGTTGCGTTAAACAGAGGCTACAGTTAAGGATTTGCGCCCAGTAAATCCTCCCCGGCCAGGATACGAACCCATGACATAGCACTCGCGGAACGCCAGGCGAGTGTCTTACCACTACACCACGGAGACTAAGATTTTCTTCTTCATTCCTGCTCTCATTTAAACTTTTTGCCTCGGCGAGGTTCAGTTTCAGCTTCTCTCATCTTCTTTTGAAAGATTTCGTCTTAACGACCACACTTTCCCATCCTCATCACTTTGTAATTTTCTAGCATTATTTAGTACTTCTTCCATCTGTTTGGCACCATTTAGGGTGATCCTCAAAGGTCGATCTTTCCATTTTACATACAGTGGTACCTCGGAATGCGATTGTCCCTGTATGCGAGGTTTTCGGAAGGCGAGGTGTATTTACTCCAAAAATTTGTCTCAGAAGGCGAGGGTTACTTCGGGAGGCGAGTTTGGACGCGAGTTTGTTGATACGTGTACAGCCGACCTAGCGCGTTCGTCGCCCCTCCGCCCCGCCGCCCCTCAGTTTATTATTGTCTCGCGCTCAGTGACTACCCCCACATCAATTCTTCTCGCGGATTTTCAGTGTTTTGTTGGATTTTTGGTGATTTGTCTATACAATTTGTTATTATATATCTCACCATGGGTCCCAAGAAAGCCAGTGGTAAGGATAAAGGCCAGAAAGCTCATGTGAGGATGACAATAGAGGAGAAACGAGATCATTCGGAAGCATGAGAACGGTACACGTGTTGTTGAACTTTGTAGGCAGTACAACAAAGCCACATCAACAATATGCACTATACTTAAGAAGAAAAATAAGATTATGGGTGCTAAAGTGGCAAAAGGAGTAAGAACATTAACGGCACAAAGACCACAAATACTTGAAGAAGTGGAAAAGTTGTTATTAATTTGGATACACGACAAGGAGTTGAGGGGTGATAGTGTTTCGGAGGCCATTATTTGTGAGAAAGCCAGGGTGTTGCACGAAGACCTTCTAAAGAATACCCCTGCAACGAGTGATGCAGATAAGAAAGAGTTTAAGGCAAGCAGGGGCTGGTTTGAAAAATTTAGAAAGAGAAATGGTATCCATAGTGTTACAAGGCATGGGGTTATGTGATGTGATTATGGAAGGGGACTCCCCTTCCAAACAGTAACTCCTCTCCTCCTCCCCCCTCCTCACCATCTTCCATACGCCTACAGCACTCGACAGCAAGGTAAGTAATAACTGGAACACAGTTTTGTAGGTTTATTTAGATGAATTAGGTAAATTAGGTATAAAAATTTAGTTTGATGTGGGGTTTTTGGGGTAGTCAGGAACGGATTAATTCATTCCCCTTTATTTCTTATGGGGAAATTAACTTCGGAATGCGAGTTTTCGGAAGGCGAGGCGTCTCCAGGAACGGATTAAACTCTTATTCTGAGGTATGCCTGTACCTGCCTATTCTCCTGTAGTCGCACACATTCTCTATGGTAGTAAGACCTTCTACGAGGCCAACAATTTTATCTACTACTTTCGCTTCTTCTTCAGCTCTTTCTGACCTAGATGTTATCTTCTTTTCTTTGCAACCAAAAATTATCAGGGATTTACTCCGATCAACTGTGTTTTGCACCAACTTCGGATTAGATCTATCTCAAGATAGATGCCAATTTCTTTCTCACTTCCAGCCTAATGTTTGTTTTATCTTGATTACTGCAGTGTTTGGCTTCCTTTACTGCTTCTTCAATTTTTTCCTTCTCCTTGGCCACTTGTGCATAAGTGAGTTGCATATCTTTCTTGCACTGTTCTATTTCCTGTGTAACTTCCTCCATCTGTGCTGACAAAAGCTGTTTCTCCTGTTGAATTTCCTTACCTAACCTATTGTAGTCATTTATGTTTAAATTTACTTTAACTTCTTCCAAAATTATTTTTAAGAGTTTATTTTCTTCTTCCATGGCTTTGCAATTTGTTTCCAATTGATTCTTATCCTTGCGCAAGTCTTTCACTAAACCCTCAAGACATAAAACTTTGCTATTTAAATGGTCATTACTTTCTTTCAATTTACTAATTATTTCTACATGAATGTTCACTATAGTATCTAATTTTACGAACTTGTTGTATAGACTGGTTATATCAATGCTTTCTTCATTGAATCCAGCAAAATCAAGCTCTGTTTTGTATTTCCTCTTGACGGCGGCCATCTTGAATGTTCTTCTCTGCACTGGAAACACTAGGGCAACTTTTTCTCATCTAATTTTTCACTTCCCTTGGCACATTCCTGTTATCTCACCTATTTTTCAAAAGCACTATACCTTTATGTTCTCTGGGACACCACTCACTATCATCAACCTGTACTACAATACTTAGGATTGTTGAAATATGCTGGAGCTCCTCTGCTGCAAGTGTTGAGCCTGGGGGTGTCACCTTTTTGAAAAGGTGTGTTATGAAGTCAGC